>NC_056743.1:1860132059-1860424559 GCF_019279795.1 Protopterus annectens | reverse complement strand
TTTTAACAGAACCATGCTGAACAACCATTCATAGGTTCATAGGTAGGTACTAGGCTATTAGCCCTAAGGTCTATATAAGCCTAGCCAAAAAGGTACCCTGGCTTTCGCCACCCAAGAAAATTATTTTCCTGTGCCCCTGTCGAGCAGAGCCACAGAATTGATCCCTGGGGTGAATTTCCTATTTCCAATCATCAAGATTTTTCTTGAAGAGTGCTAATGAGGAGCTCTGTTTGACATGGATAGGTAGTCTGTTCCAGAGTATGGGATGTCTCTGGGTCAGGAATCTATCCCTCCAGCATGTTCTGTTTATTGTACTGCAAGGTTTAGGTCCCTAGAGCATGTAGCTCGGAGGGATTGGGATTTCTTTAAGTGGAGCATGTCCAACAGCTCTGGGTTTGACATAGCTTTGTATGTTAGGCAGAGATTGCCGCTGAGTAGGCGATATGCGATGGAGTAAAGCTGGAGTTTTTTGTGACGGTCTGTGTAGGGCATCTGTTTGAGGCCAGTAATCCTCTTTGTGAGGTATTTCTGTGGCCTTTCCAGTTGTTGTAGATG
Organism: Protopterus annectens; assembly: GCF_019279795.1. NCBI lineage: Eukaryota > Metazoa > Chordata > Ceratodontiformes > Protopteridae > Protopterus > Protopterus annectens. Next base: position 1,860,424,004 of record NC_056743.1, on the reverse strand, counting down.
TCTTGTGAGGTACATATCAAAAGTGGTGTTGTACTCTATAATGGGTCTAATGAGTGATGAGTAGAGGGGAACAATGACCTCTTTTTTTCTGGATGAGAAACCTTTTGTGATAAGGTGAGCCATGTAGAAGGACTTCTGACCACTGTGGTGATGTGATTATCAAAGGAGAGATTACTGTCCACCTGTGTCTCAAGGTCTCGTATCACATTTTCAGTGTTAAGTAGACTACCAGTTATGTGGTAGTTCATGGGTACAGAGTTTTTACCAAAGGGGATGGCAATACACTTTTTGGCATTGAGCTTCAGGCCATGGCTTTGACACCAGGCATCTGTCTCATTGAGGCCCTTTTGTAATATGTCCACATCGTTAGGAGTTTCGATTATGGCTCCTAGTTTGCAGTCATCTGCAAACTTTGTTAGCCAAAGACCTTCTGTGTTAGTCTGTACTTCAGAGAAGTAGATACCAAACAGGAGAGGACCCAGGACTGAACCCTGTGGTACTCCAGTTGTCACTGGTCTGAAGTTGGATTTGGAGTCTGCTACTTTCACAGTGTGGGTTCTATCCATGAGCCAGTTGGCAACCCATCTTGTGACATAGGGATTTATACCTAGTTTACAATGTTTAATACAGTAAACTCTCAGTTAACCAGAAGTCAAGCAACCTGCAAAAAAATCTAAGAATTACAGTACAATTTTCATGTGTTGCACTTTCTGTTTCCCCCTCAGAAGAACGTACCTTAAGTTTTTAGAGTTTTAAGTGTTTGAAAAAGGAAGATAGGAATAAATTCCCTCTCTCCCCAACCTGAGAACAAGTCAAATCAAACAAATAGTATAGGGTACAGTATTAGTCAGGCCTATTTTTAATAGTAACTCTCAAGCAACCAGAAACTACAGTTATCCATTGGGTTCCTATTACCTGATTGAATGTTTAGGTTAGTGAATACCTAAATGTTGATCTGGTTATAGTGAAAGCAAAAAACCGAGAACAGACAATTTAATACAGACAAAGAATTCCCTTTGTCATTGTGTGAATTTTGCCCCTTTCCCCACTGTAGAGCAATCTTGGAGTTGGTATATTTAGTTAGGGGGTATGGGGGGTGAAGCCCCCCACTTCATTGTGGTGTAATTTTGTTTTTTTTTGTGGCCGAGGGAATTTATTCCCTGTGTTAAATTGGCAGTTTGCTGTTTTAATTTTTTGATATTACCAGAGCGACATTTAGTTATTCGCTGACCTAAATTTTCGATCAGGTAATATAGATGCTTATCCGACATCTACCAATCCCCATGGGTGCCAGTTAACTGAGAGTTTACTGTATGCTGAACAACCTCTGGGTATACTGACCATTCAAACTTTATGTTGTTCTTCTTCCTACAAATCACTTTCTGACATATGTTTATATTCAGAGTTAAGGGCAGCAGCACTGACTAATGTCTACTAAGGGAAGATTTGTGTAGATCAACCATTTTAGATATTAGCTGTGGCATGCACTATCCTCTAGATAGAACACAGATCACAGACTGAGCAATGTGCAGAGGTAGCCATTCTGTAGTGTAAAAATTGGCTCTAGGTATTTTGCCATGTTAATTGCTGTCAGCAAAAATGGACATAGATATTTAACAGTGCAAAGAGGTTGAGGACCTAACCTACTCTCACATACACCAGGGACCTGTGCTCATGATGTGAGGTGTCTATGTGCCCCTAATGGCCAGTGTGTAACCACCATAAAACTCAAGAGTGCTAAGCCAATAAGCTACTAGTTAGCCAGTGTCCTCGCCTGGGTTACTCAGGATAGCTCTGTTGAGCAAAAGCTTTATACAAAAGTAATTAATCTGTCAAAAAATGAACTAAGGATTACTGCACTGAATACAGGTTTACTGACATGATGCAGCTTGGAAGTAGATGGCATGATGATGAGGAGGAGAGTGGACATTCTTTGCTTCTAAGAGACAAGGTGAAACGGCAGTGCAGCAAAGTCGCTTGACTTGAAATCAAGAGTCTGTTACTCACAAGGAGGACATACTAGAAATGGTGTGGGAATTTTAGTGAGGGACAGGCTTCAGAAAACAGTGATGGATGTCATAAGAATTAGTGACAGACTCATGGCAATCAGACTCCAGGGTAATGATAGGGCACTATTCATAATCACAGCTTATGCCTCACAGCAGGGTTGGGATAGTGAGGAAAAGAGTGCATTCAGAGAACAGTTATCTGATCCGCTAGATAAAGTGGGGGACAAATTAGTTGGTGATGATAATAGGATATATGAATGCCAATACTGAGACAGACAGAACAGGATATGAAGATTGTCTGGCTCCACATGAGTAGGGCAAATAAAGAAAGCGAGGCCATTCTAGGTTTTTGTCTGACAGAGGCTTGAAAGGAGTCAACATATGGTTTAACAGGAGAGGCACTGATAAGATCAAATGCAAGAGTGGCCAACATGCAAAGAAAGTAGATTTCTGACCAGTAAGGAAAGGTCACGAGCGTAGAATCAATGATTGCAAATTCATCCCCAGTGAAAAAGTCAGCTCACATCAGAAACCACTGGTGGCACAATGAGTTGCAAGCAGCAGTCACTGAAGACTCTTTGGTCAACAGAGACCAGGATGAAGACCCAGCCACTGGCTGCAGCAAAAACAGAGAAGTTCTTGGAAATTCATGAAAATTCTCAGGGCTGTTTTGCATCTCAGGAATAAGAGGAAATAACTAAAGATGAAGGGAAATAGCAACATCTCAAAACAGAATGCGAGAGGGCTATAGAACAGATATACCAATGGGCCAGGTGTGGAAAAGGATACATTAAAAAATCTAGTGGTGAGGTCATCAAAAGGCAGAATGATTACAAGAAGAAGAGAGCTAGAAAAGATGGACAAGGCTGAGACGGAGCACTGGCTGGCTAACAAAAGGCTAACAGAAGAGTTGCAATGACAAAGAACAAGGCATTAAAGAAACTCTTATCAGCACCTGGGCAGTGGCTCAACAGATGGCAAAAAGACACTCTATCAGGTTCCATGGCAAAGACAGAAGGATAAAAATGACAGCTATCAGAATCCATTCACTAAGGATGCCATCAAAAATCTGCTCACCAGTCCAGAGAAAATTAAAAATATATGAAAAAAAGTACTTCCAGCAACTTCTGAATAAAGAAAACATCACAGATGCTGTCCTGTCTTATGCACAGCCTATGCCAAAAGAGGAAAAAGAGCCCACCCTAGAAAAGATAATAACATTACTAAAGAAATTGAAGTCCAGTAAAGCAGCAGGATCAGATGAAGTCACGACAGATATTATCAAGACCTTGAGTGAGTTAGGTGAGATATAGCTTCTGAGGGTATTCACTGCAGTATGTAGAGAAAGGCATATCCCAGATGACTGGAAATTAATCATGTTAGTGCCAGTGTACAAAACCAAATAGGTCATTCACAAATTGTGAGCAGTACAGCAGTACCAAAGTCCTGTTGTATTGCATGAACGTGCTGGAGAAGGTGACTGATGAATGACTATACAGAGTAGTCAAAAGTAACAAGGGAGATGATCAGTTCAGATTCAGATCAGGATGGAGCACAATTGATCCATTGTTTGCAGTGAGACAGACAGAGGAGAAGTAACTGGAAATGAAGAAAGAGTCCAACTGGGCATTTCTAGAATCAGAAAACGCATATGATAAGGTTCCAGGAAAGCTGTTTTGGCAGTCCTGCAATGGTTCAAAGTCCTGCAGAAATTGGTAGGATTAGTGCATGTGATGTAACATGATCTAATGACACACATATGAACAGTGTTTGGTATCAGAGGGGTCACAAGTAGGAGTAGGTATGTATCATGGATCAGTTTTAAGCCCACTACTGTTCATACTGTTGATGGACTACATTATGAATAGTGTTTGGAGTCAGAGGGTCACAAGTAGGACAAAAAGGATTCAGATAAAAACATTTGTAGTTAAATAATAAGTTAATATATAAACTGTGATAGTTAGGAAGAGTTTGGTTCCATCTGTAGAGTATCAATCAAATTAAAAACTTTCCTCCACAGACTATTAACCAATGGCTTATGCATCATGGATCAGCTTTAAGCCCACTACTGTTCATACTGTTGATGGACTACATTATGAATATTGTTTGGAGTCAGAGGGTCACAAGTAGGACAAAAAGGATTCAGATAAAAACATTTGTAGTTAAATTATAAGTTAATATATAAACTGTGATAGTTAGGAAGAGTTTGGTTCCATCTGTAGAGTATCAATCAAATTAAAAGCTTTCCTCCACAGACTATTAACCAATGGCTTATGCATCATGGATCAGCTTTAAGCCCACTACTGTTCACACTGTTGATGGACTACATTAGCAAACAGTTTAGGAGGGACAGAGTAACAAAGCTACTATATAAAATAATGTGACACTACAAACTGACACTGAACAGGAACTTCAACAAATACAAAACTGAGGGCACAAGATGAAACTGAGTACAGGAAAAAAACATCTGTCATGACAAAAAAATAGTGGTCTTTGTTTTAGTCTCCAGATGTGCACAGTCACTAGTAGCATTTTAATTTCAGTTATGAAATGTATTATACAATAATGTGTAAAAAATATGTACTAATATTTAAGTTTTATTTAAGGTTTATTTTACAATTGTTTTATCTGTTGTTAGAGCTCCTTTACTCCTGGATGACTCATTTGTAACAAGTAAAAAATGTCACCGCATGAAAAAACATGGAAGCTGTACTGTCATGACATTGTTACCTCAAATTTAAAGGTGATTGCCTATGCTTCCTCATGATCAGTTTAGTAAAACATGGTCCATTTTCTTCAAGGTGTATTACAAATACTTAAAATATACCAAAGACTACTGCTTGTAAAAAATGTACATTATTCTACTACCTAGTGTATCCTCCTCCCCAACCAAACATGCTCATAATACAGGAAATTATAATAATTTTAAGTCTGCTTTCTGACGATATGTCTGGACATTTTGTAGAGGATTATTGTAGTGCACTTTCTCTGGTAGTCTTGATGAGTTATGTTATAGGCAAAGAGGAACTTTGAGTCTTCCTGTCACACATGTTGTTCATGTTTATAGGGTCAAAGGTGTTTACTAGGCTAATGACCACAAGGGCCTTTTTAAATTAGCCATGCGTCCCAACTCTCTGACAAGTTCTGATACCCTTGATAAAGTGTAAGCAGGGATTTGGGAGATGAAACATTTACAAGCAGGGGTCTAGGAGATGAACCGTTTACAGGATGCCTGTGTCCATTAGAGACATAGGTGTCAAACCAGGGATGCATTTCCTGTTCCCCATCCAATTTCCCAAGTTGCCCTTGAATTGGGTAAGTGAGGAACTTTGCTGCATGTGGATGAGGAGCCTGTTCCATAGACAGATTAGTCTCTGGGATACATACCTATCTCTCCAGTAGGTCCTATTTATGTCACAGGCAAGGTTTAAGTCTTTAGAACAGGTAATTCTGGTCCTGTTTATTTTGTATGGAGGTCCATCAGAGTGGGGTTTGACAATGCCTTGTATGCCAGGCATAGATATCCCCTTAAAAGCCTGTAGGAGACAGAATGCAGGGATAGGGCCTTGATACAGTCTGCATAGGATATTTTACTTACACACTGCATTCTTTTAGTGAGAAACCTCTGTGGACATACCAATTGTTGGATATGCCTAGTTAGGTACATACCAGAAGGAGCATTGTACTCAATGATAGGTAAGGATGAATGCCGAATACAGTGTAACAATGACTTCCTTGAACATAGATGCCATAGCTTTGTTTATAAGTTGTGCAACACAGAATGATTTCCTCACCACTGTAGACGCATGATGGTCAAAGGATACATTACTATCTATGTGTGTCCCTAAGTCCCTGACTACTGGGTCATCTTTAAGTGGTGTGCTGTCAATATGATAGTTACCAAGGATGTGTGACTTCCCAAAGGATACTATTATGCATTTCTTGGCATTTAGTTTTAATCCATGGTTCTGACACCAGTTTTATGTCTGTGTCAGCCCCTCCTGGAGAACATTTGTGTCAGTGTGAGATTCAGTGAAAGCTTCTTATTTGCAATCATCTGCAAATTTAGTCAGGCAAACACAACTGACATTGGCCTTGACTTCTGAGAAGTAAATGCCAAAAGGGAGTGATCCAAGAACTGATCCCTGAGGGTCTCCACTTGTGACTGGCCTCTTTGTAGAGGTGGACCCCCCCAATTCTAACTTTCTGGGTCCTGTCTGTGAGCTGGTTTGCTATCCACTGGGTGACATATGGGTTTGTACCTAACCTCTCCTGTTTGTCAACAATTCCTGAGTGGACTATTGAGTCAAATGCCTTGGCCAGGTCAAGGTAGTTAGTGTGAATGATTTTGCTCTCATCCATTGCTGCGGTGACCTTCTCAAAGAAGTCCACCAGGTTGAGTAGGCATGATCTGCCCTTGATGAAACTAAACTGAGCTGGATCCAGTGTCTGGAGGTTTACTATATCTCTACTGATCATCTCCATGATAATTCTTCCCATGGCTTTACATGAAAGACAAGTGAGACTTATGGGTCTGTAGTTTCCAGGGTCTGTAGATGTCCCAGCTTTGTGCAGAATGATGACTGTTGCCTTTCTCCATTCATGAGGCACAAAACCTGGTTGGAGGCTACAGTTAAACAGTAACTCCAGATGCCTTGATAGGTCATGATTCATGCTATTTAGAAGGCATCTTGGGATATTGTCTGGGCCCACTGATGCAGTGTTCTTGGTCTTAGGGCACTAAGGACCTGTTCCATAGTGATAGTAGGGGGAGTTATATACTTCCTGGGGAAGGTTGAGAGGCTCAGAGGGGTAAAGTTAGAGCTGAATTTATCAGCCAGAATGTTTGTGTCTTTTGTACAGAGTGTTACCCTCCTTGAAACTCTGTAGTTACAAAACATCATTCCCTATTCTAACTTTCTGCAGAATCCTTTGATGCAAGCCAATTGACAGTGTCAAAAACTCAGAATTCATTTTATTGGAATCCCAATTTTTTTTTAATTAGTGAATATTCAGAAGTAACAGAACAGTACTGATTAGACAATGATGTGTAGTGCTGCATGTGTGGGGTTTTAATCTGATATGTTGTATATGAAGGGGAAAGGGGTGAATGTTGTTGCTGTTAAAGTACAAGAAAATGATGGTGCAACTTCAATAAAGCTTACATGGTCATTTATTTCTGTGCTTGCATCGTGGCACGATGTGAACATGGGTGAAGTGGGTTTTAGATTCAGCGAACTCCATGTTGAGGTGCACGAGCATGCGCATTAATGTGCACCAATGGAAGGTTTTATGACATGCAAATTTTGGCATACTTAGATGAATTTTATGGTAATGAAGCAAACCAATATGGTAGAGCGATCCAACAACCCCACACACAAGCTTGTAGGCTCTGTGTCCATGTTGGAAGTGTATGTGAAAATCTTCCATGTACAGGAGCCTGAATGGAAGCAAGGGCATACCAACGTCTTGAAATATGGGCAGAATACCCATAAAAAGGTAACAACATGGAATGTACTGGCATTGGATGTCCAAAAGTATCAGAAATATATGAGAAATTACTATAACTAAGATTTATTTTTAGCACAAATTTGCATAATGTGCCACTACACACAAAACATATTAAAAAGAATAATTCAAATGTAATTAAAAATTTTGGTATGATGTATTGTCACAGCAATTACAGTAATAATCTGCATTGTATCTTTAAATCTGTGTGCCCGGCTGCTTCCCAGCTTGCACAACTACTATGCTTGGAGGTTCCAGGCTGTCAGCATGGTTATTATGTAAATTGTGTAAACAAATGAGTGGATTGGTTGAATCACAAAAAGCAGGGACAATGTACAGCTGTACTCTCCATGTAAGCTCCTACATGTTATGTGTTTTCCATGGATGACAACTTCTGAGCATCATGCACACCTGGTAAGTTGGGTTGCACTCAACTAACCCCCTCTAGTCTTGTGATGATGACTGTTAGGTGTTGGACTAAGGTATGCCAACTTTTAATCATACTGTGCCTGCATTATAGGTCATAGTAATGAAGTGCAATTATCCATAATTAATTCTGCATGTATCATGACAGTATGGATGATATTATTAAATGTTTTACATAATATGCTGTCAGTATGCACAGCTGCACTCTGCTGCTAATTGGTGCACAGAGATCAACACTGCACACTGCACCAGGAGTTTTAAATCCTGTCAATTATATCCTAAGCAGGTGAATGTCACTTAAAACAGCCAATACCAGATGGTGGTCCTAATCAAGAACTGTATAAAGTATGCATACAACCTACAGTCTGATTTTCCCTCAAAACTTCAACCATATTGGAGTGGATATTTGGAACTTTTAACTGACATAATGCTAGGGGCTGCTGCAGCTATTCTACATCTGTATGTGCTCAAGGCTGAAGTCAATGCTGTTGGTGCTGATGAAAATAGGCCTAGGCTGAGACAGAGAAGAGTATTCAGGCCTAGGGTGACCTAACAGGTGATACATGAGATGGAGATTGTAGAGTGCTACAAGGTTGGCATGGACACATTGCAAGAACTCTGTAGGTTCTGCTGGCCTCATCTCAGAGCTAGAGCCAACCATGGGGAACCCATCCCAGTTGAAACTAAGGTATGTGTAGCCCTTAGAATATTAGCTACAGGTATTTTTCAAAGACCAACTGGGGATATGATGGGGTGTCACAGGCATCAGCATCTAGAATACTCACATATATATATATATATATATATACATATATATATATATATATATATATATATATATATATATATATATATATATCTGGATCTAGGACATTTGATCGAATGATCAAATGTCCGAATCCATAACCACCGAACACACTTTAACGAAAGTGCTTTAACTGAAAAAGCGCTTTCGTTAAAGCATGTCAATAAAAAAAAACACTACATTTGCCCCACTACTTTAATATTCTCCCTCTGAGACCACACTACAGTGGGGAAAAGGAAATTTTCCTTACCCGCACAGTAGTACGGCCTCAATAACAGGCATACTTACACGAAAGTGCTTCTTCAGTGAAAAGCACTTTCGCTTAAGTATGTTTGCGCTTAATGGATTTGGACATTTGATCATTCGATCAAATGTCCTAGATCCATATATATATATATATATATATATATATATATATATATATATATATATATATGAACACATATGTTTTCCCCTCATTGCTGAGGAGGGACCAGCAATATGCAACACTTCTATCATGTAGCACACTAATCTGAAGTACTGGGTGCCATAGATTGCACTAATGTACATATCAAGGCACCACCTTGTGAGCAGGATAGAATCTACTTTAACCACAAGGCATACCACTCTGTCAACTGCCAAGTTATGTTTAATGCCCAAGGGATTATCTTTATTTTTTCACAAATGATTTTTATTTTGATGAAATAACACAATAATTTAATACATTCATAACATTCAATAACTATTTAAAGTATTTACATTCAGCCTGACAAAAAGGATTCAGATAAAAACATTTGTAGTTAAATAATAAGTTAATACATAAACTATGATAGTTAGGAAGAGCTTGGTTCCATCTGTAGGGTATCAATCAAATTTAAACTTTACTCCACGGACTATTAACCAATGGCTTAGGAAAAGTTCGTAACTCTTTAGCTCTTTTCTCCATTAGTATGCATTTCTTCAGTGATGATAGGAATACCTCCATTGTGGGTGCTACATTAGAGTTCCATCTTCTAGTTATACATTTTCTGGCTATTGCTAACATTGTCCACAACAAATACAAACCATCTTTCTTCATATTATTACTATTAACATCATTCAATAAAATTAAAGACTTTGTCAAAACAAATATATCAGTATAGATAGCTTGAAGAAATGTGTTGATCTCATTCCAATATGGTTTAATATTAGTACAGTCATACAAATATGAGACCAGACAGCATTAGTGAACAGATGACATCTCCAACATAACTTGCTTTTTGAAGGGTTCATTTGTGAGAGTTTCTCAGGTGTCAAAAATGATCTGTGTAGAAATTTCCAATGAAAAATCCTCCAGAATTGTGAGTAAGAAGTTAGTTTAACTGAAAATAAAATGTTTGTTTTATCTTCCATTGATAATGATACTTGAAACCCTTTAGTTAGGTATTGCCAGTAAGAATCTTTAGGAGCTGTCTTATAGACAATTAAAGTGTTATATAGATATGATAATTCATTCTTAACATTGATATTATTATAAAGAATTCCAAAAATCCAGTTTATAATTTTTGGTACGGTTTTGAAGGATGAGTTATGTATTATTCTACACAGATCCTTAGTGTATGCTGTGACACTCTGAAGAACCAACCAGTCATTAGGGGATAGGCCATAGGTTGACAATAGACTTTGTGTGTTCAAAGCTTGTTGGTTTTCAATACATTGTAACCAACAAAATAGGTTATTATTTTCCCATAAACCAAAAATCTCTCTGTGTTTTATCATGGAAATTCCTTGTAATAGTAAATGGTATTAAAAAATCTATGCCACAGTTTTATATTTAAATTTGTGTTAAATGAATTTTCTAAACACATCAAAAATATTGTTTATTAGTTTTAGTTTAGTTAATTTTGTTGTACTATACTGTAAATTTAAATTTAAATAATGCCATATCTTGTTATCTTTGTCAGTTATCAAAGCATTCTTTGATAAATAATTTTCATTCATTAGTATAATGGAGTGTAACTGTTTCCAACTGGAAGAGTATCTATGATTTATCCAATTCATCACTATTTTAATTATAGATGCCTTTATATAAGTTTCAATCTCTGGGAATTTAACCCCCCTTGTTCCCATTTTCTGATATGATGAGAATATGCCACATTATTTCTGTTGGGGTACCATAGGAATTTCATTAGAGTTGAAGTGATTTCCTTAAGGATTTTCTTTCCTGTTGGAAGTATAAGGGCTTGTACTATATATAATATTTTAGATAACAAAACCATTTTTATCAGTTGTAACCTATCATCAAATGTTATAAACAAATTACTCCATTTGCTTATTAATGTCTTGACTAAGTCTATGGCTTTGGCTTAGTTAAGCTGTAAGGTTTTCTCTATATTCTTGCCTAGGACTATTCCAAAATAGTCTAGAGTTGAAACTTGGTTTCCAGTAATGTGATTAGCTGGAACCTGTATGTTCTTTCTTATTTAATAATAAATATTTTGATTTAGATTTGTTGAAGGAGAGTCCTGAGATTTTTTGGAAATTTGTTGTTACTATATCCACTTAACCTAACACTTCCTTAGAGTTGGGTAAGGTAAGTAAGACATCATCAACAAACATCAGTATTTTGGATATATATTGGTCATATATATTTATACCTCTTATCTTTGGGTTATTATGTATTAAAATGGCAAGTATTTCTACGGCCAGAGCAAATAGAATAGGGGTCATGGGATATCATTGTATAGTACCTCTAGTGATCTGAATTGCTTTGGAAGTAAAGGGACCTAATTTGACATATGCTACATTATTTTCATAGATTTTCTTTATCATTGTTATAAAAAATGGGGGAAAATCAAATATTTTGAATGTGTGAGCTGGCAACCCTGGCAGTTATCATGACTCCCATATATGGCAGACATCACAGCTGTACCAGATGTTTGCTAGGGGGGATATCTCACATGGCTATTTACTGGGGGATGCTGGCTATGCCCTGGAACCGTGGATGATGACACCCATCAGAAATGCACACGCACCCACAGAAGAATGCCATATTGAGGCACACACACAAATGAGGAACATCATAGATCATGTGTTTGGGCTTCTTAAGTCACGGTTTCGGTGCCTGGATATATCTGTTGGAGCCTAGCAGTATACTTCACACACATGTACACAAATATTCACAGTTTGTGCTATGCTGCACAATCTGATCCTGCAGAAACATCTCCAGCAGGATCAACAAGGGGAATGAGCACACATTCCCCACCAATGCTGAGGTCACCACAGCCACAGTCACAGGAGGTCTTGGAAGAAGGAACCCCCAGCTTCTGTACCTGCAGGTAGACAAAGGAGTGCTCAGTTTGCTCTTTCTTTGGCTAAGAGATAATGCACAGCACATGCACTGACCACCTAGGGTCTAATACCTTCCTCCTACTCACATACTTATATTAAAATTGAAGCCAGACAACTCACCCAACCTTTATCTATACATGTATTGGCTGCGTACTGCTTGCAGCAGACAGAGTTATCCCTGAACTAATGCTGTGTCAACCAATGCATTTGCAAGGTAACTCCTGAACCTAGACTGTAGTGCATATCCTTCTATATGTCTTGCTCCAACCACATATATACACATTTTCACAGTTTGTGCTATGCTGCACAATCTGATCCTGTGGAAACAGCTGCAACAGGATCAGCAAGTGAAATGGGCACACATTCCCCCCACCAATTGCCTAGGTCACCACAGTCACAGGAGGACTTGGAGGAGGACCTTCAGCTGCTGTCCCTGTAGGTAGAGGTAGGTGTGCACAGCATGCCCTTGCTTTGGTTAAGAGACAATGCATAACACATTCACTGACCACCTAAGGTCTAACATCTTCCTCTTACTCACATACATATATTAAAACTGATGTCAGACAACTCACACAACCTTTATCTATACATGTATTGGCTGTGTACTGCTTGCATCAGAGTCAGCCCTGAACTAATGCTGTGTCAGTCGACACATATGCAAGGTAAGACCTGAACCTAGACTGTAGTGTTCACTATTAAGACATATTCTTGTATATGTCTTACCTTGTTACAGTATGCAAATATATAGTGGTGCTTTTGTAGATAATTTAAGTTAACCTGTAAGTGCACACACTTATATCACTACAGTGTTACCATATGTGATTCTTATACATCAGGCATGAAACAGTCACAGAGTTCAACCACAGCTGAATATTGTTACATCATGCAAGAGAGAAGTTAGTAATTGACTCCATTCCATTGCAGTTTCTGACTTCAACTACTTTGCATCATAAGAGTAAATGTGTTTCCCCTACAAACACATACACAGGATTGTAAGACAGACAGCTGTATAGTTATAATCATATGTTTGTCAGTAGTTGTGTCTACTAATTGGTCTGTGTCCAAATGTAAGTCATAGAAGTACTTGTACAATATACTGTGCATGGTTTGATAGCAGTGTACAGTTTTTATGAAGATGGTTGTGTGAGAAATGACCCTAGTTTAAAAAGCAGCTTCTGTGGACAAAAGGACGAAGGTAGACATCCTGCTTGATGAAGCTTTGATGGTGTTTTGGGTTCTAATCCTGATGTAAATTAAAGTTTTGGAGGTGTTATTGCTATAGTTTGTGTTTTGTACAGACTGTGACTCTGTGCATCATAATGTTTTCATCTTTATATGTTTAGTACACATTTGTATGATGCATCACATGCTGAAAACAGTTTTAATAATACTTAAAGATATTAGTGAAGTGCAAGACTGCAGAAAAAGGAAATATGCAGATAATAGCTATAGATTGCCCTTAGCAATTGTGAAATCACGGCCTGAAGTACCGAGAGGAGTGGGTTGCAGTAAGACGTATGCAATACATAATAGGTAAAGTGCATGCTAGCAATGCATCTGTCATTTGCACACTGCATATCATTGAGCAAACAGAGGAGTAAAATGAACATCAAGGTGCACTTAGTGCAATACTCATTGCATTTTTGCTATGCCTAACTATCATAGCTCTAAACTGTCCAAATTAATGAAAAAATGTCCATATTTTACATAAGTCTATTCCCCATAAAATGTTGGTTTATACAACATTCTTGCTAAATCATTGTGAATGAAGTCAGAAAATAATGGCATGTATGCATGTCATACCCTTCAGAAAATACATGCTAATGCAAATCCTTTAATTCCATCAACACTGTAGGTTTGTAAGGGCAATATTTCAACATTTGCCAAATTAATTATGGCTTTGTGCAGATTTTGTGCTCTGTGAGGTTGAGAGGTATGCTAACTATTACATCACATACACAGATCTGTGTTCTTCCTGTTCTATATTTCCAAGATGTGGAAACATTGCAAACTGAGAACTTAGTGTAACTATCTGTACAGACAGTTAATAGACATCTGTATGTGTTTCCTCACAACCAATCTCAACAACAGTCAGTACAACCATGTGATCTCCTTAATTCTGCAACACATACATCTAACACAAAACAAAGGTGTAATAATGTTGTGTGCTCCCTCATGGACACAGCCATGTAGTTGTGTTCACAGGCTTGCACTGCAAAGACTAACATCTAAATATGCTCAATAAGGGATTCATGCTGTTACACAGGTATGGCTTCTAAACAGTATACTACTGTACTAACCTCAAATGACACAAAGGAGTGATGTGCCTATGCAGGCCTCCAAAGCAGGTGTTCCCTACATCCCATGATGATGTCATCTACTATAAGATCACATTATGTTGTGTTAAAATCAGACTTGTATAGTTGGACTTGTGTTAAAAACTGTGTTTATTAATCTGTGCACTCAGGTAGGGGTTTGGTCTCACTGTAGTAGTGTGTGTGTGTGTGTGTGTGTGTGTGTGTGTGTGTGTGTGTGTGTGTGTGTGTGTGTGTGTGTGTGCATGCGTGTGACTGCCTGTCTGTCTGCATAACAATTAGTGGGCATGTGAGTGCAGCACTGACTACTGCCTTGGAAACTGGCATGGTGTTTGTATTCTTTTTGCGCTTGCAAAAAACTTCCTTATGTCTAGCAGTCACTCAACCTGCTGTCCCCCACAGGGCCTGCTGATGTTATCTACTATAAGATCACCTGCAGCCCTGTTAAAGTCAGCCTTACACCATGATGCATGCCTTAAATACTGTGTTCTCTAGTCTGTAAATCTAGATAGGTAGGGGTTCTAATCTCACTGTAGCCAACTTGGTGTGTGTGTGTGTGTGTGTGTGTGTGTGTGTGTGTGTGTGTGTGTGTGTGTGTGTGTGTGTGTGTGTGTGTGTGTGTGTGTGTGCTGTCTGCAAGACAAAGACTGTGACTGTGTGTGCAACGCTACCTTGAAACTGGCATAGTTTTGCATTGCTTTTGTGCTTGCAAAAATTATCATTATGATTAGAAGTCCTCCAAACTCTTGCTCCCCACAGGGCCTGCTGATGTTATCTACTTCAAGATCACATGCAGTCCTGTTAAAGTCCTGTGCCTTAAATACTGTGTTTTTTAGTCTGTAAACCTAGATAGAAAAGTGTTCTTTCCTCACTGCAGTCAACATGGTGTGTGTGTGTGTGTGTGTGTGTGTGTGTGTGTGTGTGTGTGTGTGTGTGTGTGTGTGTGTGTGTGTGTGTGTGTGTGAGCTGCTGGTGGAAATTATATAGATCATTTTACTGCAATCTGTGGTACACTGTCCTCATGTCTTTAACACACACTGCTGATGTCATCAGCTATTTCAGATTATTGAATACATATTGTTCACAACAGGCCATGGGCACACAATGGCCCTGCAGACAGGTAGATGTCACCTCATGCAATATGCTATGCACAAACATCATGACAATTTTTTCAACGGTGATGGACAGGTTGACACACAAGATCACACAGGGGTCACCATGGACTAAGATGTCTGTGGATGATATTGTGATCAGAGAACATGATTAGGAGACCCTGAAGAAGTGGAGTTAAGTTATACAGAGGTGAGTACTGAATGGCATAAGGACTAAGACAGAATATATGTCTGTGAATGAGCATGAGGATAGAGGAATGTTGAGACTGCAGAAAGTACAGTTGGCAAAGGTGTATGATATTAAATACTTGGGAGATAAAGTTCACTTTAACACTGCATGTGGAATGGAGGTGAAGAAGACAGTGCATGTATGGCAGAGTGGGTGCAGAGTAGTGTCATGAGTGATTTCTGACAGATGGGTACCAATAATACTGAAAGGGAAGGTGTACAAGAGTGTGCTGACAAAAGCTGTGTGATATGGTTTGGAGACAGTGGCTCTGACAAAAATACAGGAGTTATATCAGGTGCTGGAAGAGTTCCAGTTGTTAGGATTTGCATTGGGTGTGTGACAATGGAAAGGATTAATAATCAGTATATTACAGTGTCAGTACAAGGTTGTACAGTTTGGACACAAGTCCAGAGAGGTGAGATTGAGTTGTTTTGGACATGTGTTTAGGATGGATGCTGGGTATATATGGAGATGGATGCTGAGGATGGAGCTGGCAGGTAAGTGGAAAACAGGAAGGCCTAATATTAGCTTCATGGATGTGGTGGCCGAGGGTATGCAGGTGGTTGGTGTGACAGAACAGGATTCAGAGGAAAGGTGAAACTGGAAGCAGATGATGTACTATGGGAACCCATCATGGTAGTAGCCAAAAGAATAAGAACATTAGGATGAAATCTGTTTTAATAGAAATCACAAGTGTTTACAGCAGGAGTCGCTATTTGAAGGTTACTGTTTCTGGACCTTGTGTGAACTTTAACATTGTTTCCTTGGATTACATGGTCTATTGTGGTTTAT
The DNA here is from genome assembly GCF_019279795.1 of Protopterus annectens. Classification (NCBI taxonomy): domain Eukaryota; kingdom Metazoa; phylum Chordata; order Ceratodontiformes; family Protopteridae; genus Protopterus; species Protopterus annectens. The sequence goes on along the minus strand of NC_056743.1, from coordinate 1,860,407,499 downwards.
GTGCAGCCTCCTTAAACACTTTGCCCTCATATGTACAGAAATGACAATATAATTATTTTCCGACAAAATCAGATGCTATGTTGCAGAGCAGATTCTCAACAGCTCTAGAAAGCTGTCATACATTCTGTTACATAATAAGCAGCAATTAAAACACTTACTGAGCAGTGACAGAAGTAACCTCAGAATGTACAGACCAAAAGTTTTCCCAGAAAATACCACCCAGATCACAATATAATCCTCCTCTTAGCATTCCCTGTGCATATAATAGGTTACAACCTTCCATCCGCACCTATCAGTTACCATCTGTTACCCCTGCAAGACTAGTTGACATGATTTTTTAACCAGTGCATATAATGCCTCATGTAGATAATTATAGGAGGACAACCTCCCTTCCACAAACATAAGTGAATTTTGCAAACTCAAATGACATGGAAGAAATAGTGCGCCACCCTACAAGGGTCTGTAATATATCAGACTTGTTTGTCAACCATATGAGTGAACAATGTAATGGCAAACGTATAGTGCCTGCACTGTTAATCCAAACATAAAAAAAGTATGTGTAGAGTTTGGAATACTTAATGAACTCCCTAAAGGAGGACTCAGGTTAACAAAACATCATCCAAGGTAACTACATATTCCTAAGGGATGGGATACTCAATGTCCAAGCTCAGGATTCCACAAAGGACATTGACATCTGGGGTAAGTTACACCCTAATGCCTTGTCTACAAATCTACACAAATGTACACAGACAGCTGTGCCTGATATGCTCAGAAACAGATCCACCAGGAAATACAATCCATACTGGTGCATGTCTGTCATTACTACAGTCTACAGTAAGCAACAAAAGCTGCTGTTTACAAATACATGTACAAAATGATCCAGGAAGCTCACTCATCTCAGTGCACCTTAAACAATGAGACACCTTGAAGAAGCCTCCTATAGCAACTATGCTAGTAATTTATGACACATATCCAGGTGTAACCATAAGCCTGTAGTCATTTACATCTGCAAAATAAAAATATATCACTCAGATGTATAGTGAAGTAATTCTGGATGGTATTGCACACACTGACCCACTGTAAATTCCAAGCCTATAGCAGACATAGGTGGTTGTAAAGTATCTGCCCTCACAACACCAAGCTTACTACCTTTTTGCATTATCACCTCCAAACCATGGTATCTACATAAAGCAAGTTATCACTGCTCACTCCGGTGCATGGAACACAGAATCCTTGGGACCAGATGACATTCTGGGCTGTGTTCTTCATGTGCTGCAAAAGTGAGCTACTGCACTAGGCACCATACTCATCCATGATTTGAGAACTTCTGTGTTCCACAATGAGTGGAATACAGTGACCATTTCCCACCCACAAAATGTAGGATAGGCAACATACAAATGGAATTATACTCCCACAACTGTATTAAACTTTCACTTTAAGGCAATGGAAACAATATGCATGCATGTCACCCAGAAAGGACATAGGTGACCTCCAAACAGTGGATCTGTTCCAGGTAGCTAGTCTCATGGATAGCTTGTGCCTGTAAAAACTGTGGGAAATCCAGACTGTGAACAAAGACATATACAATGCTGTGTACTCATCCTATCTTGCATTGGCCAGGCACTTCAATGCAATCCAACATTAGTTCTCATTGGGAAACTAACCAAGGGGAATATCACACCTTCTGTTAACAGCTGGATTGTAAATTGACTCATAGACCAACAATACTCAGTCAAAGTGGGAGACCTCACCTCAAGCAGCTGACCTATCACCTGTGTGGTATCAGATGTGTCAATGTTGTCTCCCCTTTTGTTTGCCATATACATATCAAAAGGCCCAACAGAAAGCAGAGGATGTGTGGCAAAACATCTTTGTGCCACTAATGACCGCTGAAAAAGCCATGGGTGTTATAACAGCTGCACACACATGCATCAACATACCCTGTGATAATATATGTTCCTGCTTATTTAAAAAAAAAACAGAGTACAGTATTCCCCAACTATATATACCTTGGAACATGTCAACTGCCAAATGTATGCACTGTGGGGAGGAAAACATTCCTTATCTTAAATCCAATTAGGAAAGAAATTACATTGACAAAAATGTTATCAATCCCCTATACTCATCCATCATCAGCCCTGTTAATGTATATAATTGTCCATTCGATAAGTATTATTCCACACACCTGCAGGAAGTTGACAGATGTCAGACATCTCTGAGTAATAAAACATCGGAGAGTCTCCAACATGTCTCTTCTGTGGGTAGAATGAGGTAACTATCAGTGTATGCAGTATCAAATATATAGTTTTGAGCAAGAATATGTAAACATTACATGTCTGTCTTTGGGCCAAATGAGATGAATATGCTGCACATCCTTAAGTCATATGGGACCACAGCCACCTGTTACAGGGACCTCAATGTAGACTATGACATATATAGGACATGCTGGGTAGACACATACATGTCTGAAAGGTTGTCACTCATTTGCATGCTCATGGATGTCAGACTGTGCAACATCTAAAACCCTGAGCATTCTTCTGGAGTGACATTCTGAACGTGCCTGTGTCTCCATTATGGCCCTAAACATATGTCAAATGACATGTGAGGACACACTTGCACCAGCTGGTGGAGGGAAAGCAGGCCTCTGATGAACACCCCTATCAATCCACCTGTGTGGCAACTCTCCAACAGTTGCTACAGACAGTGTCAACAGGCACTGAAGCCATGGTGGTCATACTTCCCTGGTCTATGCCCACACCCTCCAACTGTCCAATATGTGTGGCCTCAAAGGTCTGGGTATGTGTAGGCATACTGGCTATCTGGGGATCCTGAGTGTGGGTGCTGGATGCCAACTTATATGTCAAATTCAGCCTCTGCAACCCCCAAATGTGCATCACTTTGGTCACCACCATCATCAAGCTCTGATAAGACACTGACATCAGGTGGCACAGGGGACACAGAACTACTGCCATGTTCACCTGTGATAAAAAAAAAAAAAAAAAAAAAAAACAAGGTGACATTAATACCTGCACCACTTTTCTGCAATTTACACTGCTGTCACTATTACAGACATTTAAATCTGTTAGCCACTTACACTAAGAAATGTGGGCAAAACCATAAATAGTGGTTGTAAAAAGGCTAACTAATATGGACAAATGTTACCTAATATTCTCCTACAGTTGCTGGAGTAACAGGTTTTGCTTCACCATAACATATCTGAAGGGTATGACATTTGAATGCAGGATCTGTGTCATATAATTTAAAGTTTGCTATCATTACTGACTTCACAGTAATCTGACATTCAATTACTATGATCTTAAAAAGAGGCCTGCAAGATGATTACCAAATCTTGACATTCCAAAAAAAAAAAAAACCTGTGCAGTGGACAGGTATACAGACTGTACTGAAATGCATACAGCAGGCCTGAGAAGACAGTATAGCAGATATGTTGGAATGAAGCTGTATGTATATATATATATATATATATATATATATATATATATATATATATATATATATATATATGTATATATATATATATATATATATATATATATATATGGGTCTACTTTAAAATTACCGAAAACGCAGTTGACCGACACGCGGAAGAGGGAGACGAAATGGCCGACAGGTAAGTTTACCGACAAGGTGATGTGCCAAAATCGAGTTGACCGGCGCGCGGAAGATGGAGACGAAATGACCGACAGGTAAGTTTACCGGAAATGTGATGTGACGACAGCGGATACAGCGACTAGGGTAACATGTGAGCGTGTCTTGGTAAGTGTGCGATTGTGACGGAGTTAGGATCGGTAAGGTAAGTGTGCGTTGTTGTGGGATTTTGGGTTAGGGTGTGGGATAGGTGAGTGTGTGGTAGTGTCGGAGGTAGGGAGGTAGGGTTCGGGTAAGGTAAGTGTGTGATCATGACGGAGTTTAGTTTAGGGTGGGTTAAGTGAGTTAGGGTTAGGGTGCAGGTAGGGTGAGTGTGCGATAGTGTCGGACCTTAGGGTTAGGGGTGGGTTAAGTGAGTTAGGGTTAGGGTGCAGGTAGGGTGAGTGTGCGATAGTGTCGGACCTTAGGGTTAGGGGTGGGTTAAGTGAGTTAGGGTTAGGGTGCAGGTAGGGTGAGTGTGCGATAGTGTCGGACCTTAGGGTTAGGGGTGGGTTAAGTGAGTTAGGGTTAGGGTGCAGGTAGGGTAAGTGTGCGGTAGTGTCGGACCTTAGGGTTAAGGTTTGGGTTAGGGCTAGTGGCTATGCGATGTAGTGTAATGTGTTGTTTATGTTTAGTGTGTCGGTGTAATGGTGTTCGGTGTTTTGCGTTGTCGGTTTTGTGTGTTGTCGGTTATCTGGTGTCGGTGGTTTGTGTGTCGGTGAACTGGCGTGTCGGTGTTCTAAAGTAGACCCATATATATATATATATATATATATATATATATATATATATATATATATATATATATATATATATATATATATACATATACAGTACAGAAAAAACGTAGTCCACTTACCAACTGCTGCAACCCTTGCATGTTGAATCCCTGATGGTCCTAGGAAAAGTAAAGGAAGACATAATGGCAACATTTAACTCATCTATATATACGCTCAAATAAATGTTATCAAGAATGTGGCTAACATCCTTTACATGAGCATAAATCTGTGACTATCTAAAATACACCAAAAGAACACACATACAGCTTGACTCAACTATATACACTTATGACAGAATGCAGAAATATTTTAATGATGCTGTAACAAGGGATTTCTGGCAACCCCACATGTAATGTGGGAGTGGCACCCACATTTAGAACATATTGGCACAAGGATGACTGGGAGCTGTCCTGTGTGTAGACGTGTGCGAGGAATCCCTCTGTGGCAGTGAAAGGACTTGAACACTGCAGGCATGTCACTTATAACCCCACTTATAAAGCAATTTGACACATATTATAACTATTTACAGTATTACAGACTGACTGCAAACATATTCTACTGATGATCTAACACAGCCTACCTGGACGCTTATCTTGAGTAGCAGGAGTGGCACCCACGTCAAGGACATATTGGCTGCTTGACTGCTGTGAGCTTTCCTTAGTGGCAATATTTGCCAGGAATTCTTCGGTGGTGCTGAGGGGTTCTTCTGCTGCAGGTCCACCACTGGTGGCCTCATGGTTGTGCTTCAGCTGCACACTTCCTCGCTGTATGGATCATGTCGGTAGTTCTGTGATGTACCTGCTCATACTTGTGACTCAGTCTACCCGCTCTGTTGATAATTCGGACAAGGTCATCCTAGAGATCCTCATGCTCAGCCATTCTTGCCCACTCTCTTGACAGCAGGACCTCATGGTGTTGTCTGAGTGCATTTATAATCAACTCATTTTTGGCATCAGAGAATGGGGTTCTCCATCTTGGGGGCATATAATTTTCTGAAAGACAAAATAATGATAACACATATAAAGATCATATATGTACAAATTGTTATACAGATTATGCAGTAAAGGAAGGCTTCCCATACTCAAAGTGGATTAAACTGCACAGATGCATACAAAGTTACTTCACTGTATTGTTATCTACATTCTAGCATAGGCATTATTTAGGTTACAAGATTAATACATACCTGATAGAGTGTAATACTCTGTCGAAATATAGTAAATCTGAAGAAATGTGTATTTCAGTTACAATCATGTACTGTCATCTACATCAGTTTACTCAGCTACTCATTTGCCTTTTTATAATGGAGTACATGAATGATTGATAGCATGTGTCCTACTCTGTGTTTCACAGGTGCTAATTACAGCATCCACAGCTAAATTGCATGCTAATCAACCAATCCTGCAGAGCTAGTCCACAACATATAAAAGCATTAATGCTGTCTCCATTTCTTTTTTTTGTGGATTGAGATAATACTGCAGTGCAGAGAGACAAATTAGGCACAAATAGACTGTCATTACTTGCTGCTTTTTGAATACATCTGTCTGTAATACAGGCTGAATACACTGCTGCTGCTGCTGACAATAGCCACACACAGAGAAGGTGGAAATGTTTCTAGGGCACATAGACCCTGGAGGAATCAAGCAAACTCTCTCAGCACTGACTCACAGACAAAGACCATTGCAGGAAACCATTCTAGTGGAATGCAAGGTATGTGTTTAAATGTTATTTGTAGTCACTGGGACATTTCACAGACTATTAGGGGGTATGCTTGATGTGTTACAGGGATCACCATCCACAGTCATTAAAACATCAATACATGGTATGCTATAATATGGCAAATGTGAACATTATTTCTGAGTATATATTCAGAGGAATGCTTCAGTTGTATCATGTATTGCATTATCCTTAATTAATACGTGCCTTACATTGGAGTCATGTACTGATAACAACAAGAAATGGGGAACAGGATAGGGTCTACAATAACCATGAGGTGTACAACTGCAACTGCCAAGGCATGCTGAACAGCATGTATATCATCTGCCACATGTGTGCTGGCAAACCTGCCAGTTAACATGAAACCCATATGTGCCCCCTCCCAAATTCTCAAGATGTGTGGTCTGGGGGATACCTCACAGGCTCACGTAGGGGTGGATACCTTGGATCCACACCCACAATATGACAGCAAAGATTGTTCATGGTAGCCAACATGGCTTTACTCATTTGATGACTGGATAACATTATCCCCACTTCATATCTTTAAACATTATTAAGGCAATACTATAGAATTGTTTTACCACATGGTCAGTACCATGGTACATGTCATATGATTGCTAACTGACGAAGGAACACAGCATGTTAAGACAGTGTTGTATATTTGAAAACAAGAATCAATACAGGCTGTCTAAGGAGTAAGTGAATTATATTCCATGTTGAACATTTAACTAAGTGTACATCTAACATGTACTATTTCAAAATACATGTAAATTCACTGTTGAAGTTGCTTGTGTGCTGAATGACTGCTACTGCTTGCTACAGTGGTGGATGTCAGAGCAACAGCTTTAAGGAAACCATGCATTCCTCTGAATCTTCATTGCATGTTGATCTGGATTGCACACATCTGTAGGCATATTCCCTATGTACTAACAAACTGGACTGTATATGTCATAAATTAATTTATTTTTCTACATGTTATCACTTCATTTTATTATACTGAGCCTGTATGAACCTTACAATGAATACAAACGTTACCACAAGCTATGTACCTTCTCCTGTGCTGCAAGGAGTTGCGTCACTTACAAGTTCAGAGAGCCCTGGGTTCAAATACAAGTAATACAGTTTTTATTTTTGTAATGTGTACTTGTAATGGCTAACAGTACAATGAATCCTACACATGTAGATCTACATTCTTGTTGTGGGAACACCTGTGATTGTAAGACCATAAGTAGGACCCAAAGTTCAGGGCTGTAATACTGCAGAATCCTGTCCTTTTTAATGTTGTCCACTTCACATGATGAATGTTAGTAATGAGCTAATATTTTCTATATAATACTTATTGGTATGATGGGTGAGGCAGTTTTCATAATGGCTGTGACACTACCAGCCCAATCTATCTGGAATTTTGTAAATAATTCTGTGTAATTTGTGAATATTGATATGATTTATGCAGAACTGTATGTTATGTACAGAGTTTCAGGAATTTAAGCACAGCATACCCTGCTGGAACATAGGAGATTAACTTGCAAAACTTAAGAATTGTTGAGGTTAAGTTACTTTATAGCTGGGCCATAAACAAAAGTAATTACTAGGTTTTAAATGTAAAAGCTTTTTACTGCTTTACAACTTCCAAGATCTGCAAAGATCTGAGAGATATGTATTTCTCACACAGAGATGTTAAATTCTGTTAAGTTTCTGTTTAGCCTGGTAACTGAAGTCAGGTGACAAAGAATGATGTCATCCAAACTGGTCCAGCAATAATGTTTCATATTAATTTGGGAACTCTCTCAGAGAGAGACTGTACATTTTGCTTTTTGTCTTTGACCTGGAAACATCCACTCATCATCATCACCATATGCACTTACCTGATTGTAAGTAAGATCTTGGGCATAGGATCCCTTTTAGATATAGATAGGAATATAGTAAAAATTAGTTTAGATGTTTTCTGTATTTATTTGAGACTGTCCTGCAATCTTGTTTTAAAATATTTCCAGTGATTTTGAACTCTGAAGTTACTGTTTTGATTGACTGAGTATTGTCTTGTTCTTTTATTATTTAATTATTAAATATATTTAAACTTATCTTTGTGGGTTATATTTGTGAGACGTATTTAAGCTCATAGAGTACTTACATATGTATTTGGTGACACTGTACAGGCTACTCCTAAATAGCCTGAAAGTCTTGGTCAGAGTATCATTAGGATAATTGTAACATTACACAGTAGGATTGGGCACCCTTTGTAAGGGCCTTAAATAGCTGATAAAGTAGTGTCTCGTGGCAGTTGGAACTACCTTTTAGTCTGGGCAAAAGGGGGCATAGCTAGTAAACCTGTGCCGTCCCTTTCTCAGGTGTGTGTGTATGTGTGTGTGTGTGTGTGTGTGTGTGTGTGTGTGTGTGTGTGTGCGCGCGTGTGTGTGTGTGTGTGTGTGTGTGTGTGTGTGTGTGTGTGTGTGTGTGTGTGTGTGTGTGTGTGTGTGTGTGTGTTTGTATATCAATCAAATCTCAAAGGGTGTGTGTGTCAGCTACTTGGGCAGGGACATGAAGCACTGGTTGGACAGAGAGGGTGCTGCAGGTCTTAGCTTGGCCACTCAGCTGAGATCTCAACCCTATAGCTGTGCCAGTAAGGAGTCTTACTGGTGACCTCGGGAAAGAGGGAGAAACCATCCCCAGACTGACTGTGAGCTCTGTGTGCTCTTAAGGGAAATTGCACTTTACTGTGTGTGAACTTGTCATCCTCCCAGTGTGTATGTCCCCCATTATTGTCAGTGGTGAGGATTAAGGCTCCTTGATTACAGGGCCACTGCAGGGATTTCACCATGAAATCTGTATTATTTCACATATTGTGTGTAATTAGCTTTGGGCAAAGATGTGATGGTAAGCAGCATGCACCATTTTCAAATGTTGCAGATCAGAGCATGTGGCATTCTCAGTATCTGTTATAACTGTAATTGGCAGGAAACCACATTGTGCATTGGTGTTCACCCACATTAAAGATGGCTGGCATTCAGGGTGAAGGACTGAGATTTCATTCTCAAAGGCGGGGTGTGCAGGAGTCCAAAGTATTTTGTTGGAATCCTAGTGAATGATTATTGTTCCCACCTGTTGCAGGACCACTATCATGAATTAAATTACAAATTGGATGCATGGAATAGTTTGGCCCAGGATTTGTCTACTGTTACTAGTATCCCCTGCACTGGCAAACAGTGTAGAAATCACTATTGAGACATCTGGATGAGGAAAAGGGATACCCTCAGAGTTTGGATGGATGAATGTAAGACTGATGGCACTCCACAGATGTGTGAGTACCATTTACAGGAACTGTTTGAATGATGAATCTGTTTCTCATAGCTGATCTTAATGTATTTATATGTCCCCCCACAGCTAATGTGGAGAGAATACTAAATGTGCAAGCCTATGAGGGAAGACTGAGAAGGATGAGAGATGCAAGTGGTATGTATGCCTCAAAAAGTACTTGTATTTTACCATTAAGAGTAAATTCATCTTATTGTGCTAAACACTTGTATCACTATGATTATGCATTTATCCATTGTAATGCTACAGTGGTCATGCATTGGTATGTTTATGAAAACAGTCCGGTATTAAAGAGTAGATAGAGGTTGTCATTTAGAAAACTACACTTCCAAAGTGTACAGGACATGTTTCAGTTGATATAAATATTGCAATGTAAATCATTATGTATACACCAGGGACACCAAGAGTATGTTGCAAATTGTGCCGTTTTTATTTTTTTTCTTTATAGGATAGAGTGAAATGTTGGGGGAAGAACATAGGCAAGTCTGGGGCAGGCAAGTTGAGAAGGTGAGGAAGCATTCACAGACAAACAAGATATACAAGACAAGGATAAGGTCAGTGAAGGACACAAGAGGGTTGAACACCTTGCTTGGGGTGGGGGTGGGGGAACCTAGGTCCCAGCCTGTGTGCCATACAAAGATGGACATTATGTTCTCCATCCAGCATAGGCATGTGTCCTATGCACCACATCTAGCAACTCTGCATTGGTGATGTAAGTACCCTCCCAGCCTCTACGCCAAGGGGGGAGCCTGACCCTTAGGGAAGATTACCTGATAGCCCAGGTAGGTCAGGGGCAGCAGGGGGTAACACTAGATGGCATCCCAGAACTGCTGGGCTTTGAAGGTGTAGCCAGTGGAGTAAGTGTAGACAGATCACCAAGTACCGGCCTAACCTGCTGTGCTGTAGTAATGGGATAAAGAAAAAACAAGAAGCAAAATTAAATAAAACATGAAATAAAATCAAGTATTTTACAAAAAGAAATAAATTATAACAAAAATTATAAAAATGTTTAAATAATATTAATGCAAACATAACTACACATGAAAGTTAACATAAACACATGATAAAATAATACATAATAAAACATAACAGGAAATAAATGATATAATAAGGTAAAATGATTAAAGAAATACTATTATAATAATAAGAAACAAATCATAATAAAAATAAATACTATATACATAACAAAAAGACGATATGGGGTGGGGTGAGAGAAAAAAAGGAGAACATTAGCAACTTCACACATTATATAACAAGCTTCAAAAATAACTTTATTACCTTCTGTTACAGTCTATTTTAAAAAATAACAACTGCTAAGAAATTTCTTTATTACTTGGACTACATGTACAGTGATTACACGTGACCGCAGGCCATTGAAGCCACAGCTGTGGAGGTCTGCATTTCAAATGCTATAATGATGATTACATGACAGTACTGTAATTTGAATTAATGAAGAGCTTATATAGTTTTGTAATCAAATTATTTATATACTAGCTGTACCTGGCCACTCATTGCTGTGGTTCAGTCTGGTTATATAGCACTGATAAATATGAAAAACGGTAAAAAAAATGAAATGAAAAACAATGAAAAAAGAAAAAAATAAACTATACTCACGAAATGAATGCTATGGTAAATGACACAGCTCAATTCCAACGCAATGTCACACGAAAAAATTAAATCAAAATGAAAATAAATCGAAATCTATGAATATGCAATTTAACAATGCAATCATTAACATTGAAATGGAATCGTAAAATTGGAAATTTGGAAATCATAAATGGATCGTAAATCAAAAACATTGAAATGGAATTGTAAAATATTTAGTATAACGTGTGTTGCTTTTATGTCCAACAGATGGTGCTGTTTTTCAAAAAAAGCATGTTTTTACCTGTCACAGGTGTGACATCTATATAATAGTAGGTAAGTATATAAAAACAAGCGCTTATTTGAATGCAACGTGTGACATCTATATAATAGTAGGTATATAAAAACACGCGCGTATTCGAATGCAACATTGTGTGAAAATTTCAAAGCAATCGGTGAAGAACTTTTGGAGATTTAAGATTTTGAACAAACGAACATTTACATTTTTATTTATACAGATTTGGGGGTGGGGTGGTATTAGAACCCACAAGCAGTGTCTACTGTAATAATGTACTTTTCCATTGTAATACAACATAATGCAAACACTCTTTCATTTTACACTTTATAGATTTATTGGCACTATTATCTGAGAATGTGCAACTGTTTCTTTTCATTTCAGACCACACCTCTTCACTTTTCAGAGCAGGATATCTGGACATATCATTACATATTGGGTGTACAAGGACCCATAATTAGAAACATGTTGCAAATGTTGCTATTACACATATGGTGAGTTGCACAGGGTTTGTGTTAACTTTTTGACACTCCTTTATTTATTGATGTCTACATTAAGTACTTGCCAGACAACCCTACAATGACCAGGGAAAAACAGTGATTCTTAAATCTGGATGTTCAGCAGTTATAAATGGTATGGGAAAGTACTGTGCAGATATGCATTTCCAAAATCATAACAATGCACGCTATAGCTGACAATCCATCAATAAATGTTAGGGCTGCAATACGAGTGCTTTATATAATTATTCTTAACAAAACAGTGTAAGAAACTTTTCTGTGTGGAAGGTTTTCAGTCCATATATCTCTAGTTAATCACTGTATATTAATCAGGTCAAACAATAGTAGTAGAAGTAGCAAACATAAACTCGTCTTAAGTCAAAGCAAAACAAAACAAAAAATAATAATAGAAAATATATAATTGTACAACATTACTAAGTATTCGAAAGTAATCCAAGCAAGGCAGGCAGTATGTTTCCAGTCAAAAATCCTTTATTAAGTACACAGACAAGCGATCCAAGTAAAACAAAAATAGAGCAATAATTTCCTCCCAAGCTTTCTAAATATATATATACTTTTTATCAGTGATGGGAGTGGTTTATTGTGCTGTAAAACAAAGTGTTATTGGTACACATGTTAAATTCACATCCCTTCCCCCATCAGTGTGACATTCGAGCTGGTCCTGCCCTACTTAGTAGCTGTCATAATATGTACTTTAAATAAAATTTATAATGATGTGGTACCTCTTATTTAACCATATTATTAAGTATGTGATTTTTATCCAAGGCAATATACTACATGGCTGGAAATATATCAACCTTTGTTCATTTGGCAATCAAAAAATATATATAAAAATATACATATACCTTTTGCATGTAAAAATCAGTTTCTATTTTCATATCCTGTTGTTAAAGATCACTTTCATCCTTCTAGACTTCTTCAGGACTGTGTACAAAAACCCTTAAAACTATCTATAAACATATATATAATTGTATAATTAGTATTGTTATTACACATCATCTTGAATAAAGTGGAAAAAAGAGCCAGAAAAAAATAAAAATAAGAAAAAATGTATGTATGATGATGGAAACAAAATATACACTTAAATTACAACTGATTTAAAATGGTATTTAAAACCAACTGGTAGAATAAAATAAAATAAAATTAGTCATGTAAACAATGTGGCAATTTTCTAAGTTCCAGTGCACTTTTAATTGAACAGTAGTAGTTTAGTCCAGGCTTCCTAAAATAGTTCAGCTTTAATTGCCACATGAGTTCATGTTTCTCCAGAATATTCAGGATGTCTCCTTCAAGATCACCCATGTCTATGCGATCCAGGATCTGGAACTTAAAACCTGTGCGTCTTTAATGAAGAGAAAGGTGTTTGGCTAGTGCATTATTTTTACATCCAGAGCGGATTTCTGACAGATGACATGAAATCCTACTCTTTAGTTTATTTACAGTCTTACCCACATAGAATGCATCACATTTATTGCACTGTGCCCTGTAAATTACTTTTGCAGTGTTACAGTCACTAAATAAAAACTATCACCTTGCTGTATAAATATACAAGATGTACAATTAGTTTCACATCTTTTAGTGCTTTTCTCATATGGTCTAGGTTTAAATTCGACAAAACTTCTAATGTTCCTGGCCTTCCTATAAACAAAGGATGGGGCTTCACCTAAGATGTTAATCAGAAAAGGGTTTCCTGTGACAATGTCCCAGTTTTATTCAATAACATTTTTGATACTGTGATAATCCAAAGTGTATGTCAGGGTGCAGCTATTTTTGCATTTGTTATTCTCTGTGGAATTACTTAACATTCTTCTACTGGGGAGTTGAGGGAAGGTGCTTCAGTTCTTTTCAGTTCTATAATGGGTTCCAGGATGTTTTTTTAACATCTGACTTTCATAGCTTCTCACTAGAAAATCATTCTCTAAGTTTTTCAGGTTTCTCACAAATGGTTCCATCTCTGTGGCAATTCTAGGTAATCTATAGCCTTGGGACGTCATTACATTATACTTGGTTTTTGTAGGATGTAGACTTTTACTGTGGAGTAATAAGTTAACCCTTGTTGTTGGTTTTCTGAATAGATCAGTGGTGATTCTGTTATTGTTGGTGTCCTTGGAAATCTGCATATTTAAGAAAGTGGTTGAAGTATAGCTATGGGAAGAGGTAAACTTCAGGAATGGGGGTTGTTTGATTGAGGTAAGTGATAAAATCTCCAAGCTGCAAGGTAAGATGTCATCAATAAAACATAAATAGCATGTGATATGCTGCATGTAGTCTGTGTTGTTTAACACAAAGTCCTCCTCCCATTTGCCTAGGGCTATGTTAGCTATGCTGGGAGCCATGGCAGCCCCCATTGCTATACCAGTTTTTTGTTTGTAGTGTTTGCCATTGAAAGTAAAGAAATTGAAGTCCAGTACAAAATAACTGAGTTGTGCCTGTGTACCCTGATTATGTTTCTTAAAAGACTCCATAGCTGCTGTTATACAGTAGTGTTGAGGGAGCACTGTGTACAAGGATTCCACATCAAAAGTTAATAAAATACGGTCAGCTTCCACTGTAATGTTTTATATTTTCCTCAAAAAATCCATTGAATCTCTTATGTATGACATTCTTTTCTGCTAGAGGTTTCAGCAAGTAATCAAGGTAAATGGCTGTAGCTTCAGTAAGGGAACCTCTACTTGTTACCACCGGTCTATAAGGTGGGTCTTCTCTGTTTGTGTGTGGCTTTGGTTTTCCAAAAAAGTAAGGTAAACGTGGGCTTGGGCTCTATAAATAATTATAAAGATTTTCAGTGATGTTTTTCTTCCCATAATGTGGTGAGATTAGTGTTCCATAAATCATATGCTCTTTTTATGTCATCCATGGTAAATAACTCAAAAAATCTGTTATCCACCAGCACTCTATCTTTTGGTTGTAGCTAGTGGTATCAAAGAAGAAACGAAACAAACGGACTAGCCGCAAACTAGAAACTTTCCACTTTATTGAACTTCTTCAGAAAAAAGACAATGTGCCCTCCCAAACACATGTCTTATAAATCTTTTAAACAGGATATGATGTCATGAATTCTCAATTCTTTTTTTAAAATTAAAAATATATATGTTACATTTCAAATATCTGGAAAAACAAATTGACATTGAATACATTAAACTACTTTGTGATAAATAATGATAGTACTTGTGTGTACCATCAATTTAAAAATATATCTATATATATATATATATGTGAATCAATATAGCCCTACATATATTTTTAATTTTAAAAAAAGAATTGAGAATTCATGACATCATATCCTGTTTAAAAGATTTATAAGACGTGTTTGGGAGGGCACATTGTCTTTTTTCTGAAGAAGTTCACGTTTTTAATAAAGTGGAAGAAAGCGCTAATTCTAATAGCCTCTATCGTGTCATTTACGCACTGAGCTGTGTTACAATTTTTTTAAGTAGCTAGTGGTATCAGTCACAAGTATACCTCCTCCCGTGTCTGCCTTCATTACATGCCTGGATTTATCATTGCCTAGCTCAATCAATGCTTTTCTTTCTCCCTGTGTTAAGTTATAAAGTTTTTTCTTAGGAGGTTTTTTAAGCAGTTTCCTGATATCCATCTCTCATTTCACTTCAAAAGCAGCTAGTGCTTGATATAGTGGTGGATAATAGCTGCTAGGCCTTTTTATAGTTTCATCAATAGGCTTATTTTCAATGTCATTACTTTTACCATGAAACTGTACCCTTAGGTTGAGCTTCCTCACAAACATTTTAAGGTCTATCAATACTTCAGCAAACTCACTCCTGCAGATTCGTACAAAAGTAAGTCCTTTGGACAACACACTTTTTCCTCTTCAATCAGTGCTTTAACAGAGTGGTTCCAGATAAGAGCACCTGTTATTGTGGCACCTGTTATTGTACCTGATATTGTGGCTAGTTCCTCTGTCTGAGCCTGGGACCTGAGTTGTAGTTGGGGTTCCAGTTGGGATTGCCCAGGTATTGCATTTCCCTCACTCCTGTCCACTGTTTGGTTCTCCTGTCTCCCTGGGAGTTTGTGGATATAGTATGAGACCTCTGGAATTCCTCCTCTGCTTTCTGGAATCTCGGTGGGTTGTGGTAGTATTCCTCACTGTGACTGTGTTATGGGGGAACTTGGTAAGAGAGACAAGCTCTGGGGCTCTGGTGGTCCCCATTCTTGTTCTGGTACTGGTGCTGGCTTTGGTATTGGTGTGGTGGTTGATGTCTGTGCTGTCGATACCGGTCTTCCTGAAGAAACTGGTCTCTGTAAAGGTGCTGCTGCTCCAGGTAGATGGATTGTCTGTGGTCCCAGTTATCCTGGTAGTCCTGTAATTTGCCCTGTAGAACTCTCTGTTGGTTCTGGTTGCTGCTGTGGCTTATGTTCCTGTCCTGATCCTTCTGTGATGTCAAAGGCTTCTGCAGAGTGTTGCTAGCCAGAGGGGATTGGGATTGTGGGGAATGAGATGTTGGGGGGCAGTCTCCTGGTGGTCCTGTATTGTGCCCCTGTCTGGTTTTGGTGAGGATCTCCCCCGGGAAAATCCCGTTGAGGTCTGCTGCCATGGTTAAACTTTCTCTTATATCCCCTGTAATAACTAAAACCTTGTCTGTTGTTGGTTCTCCTGTTGTTGTTGTTGTTGTTGTTATTATTATTGTACCTCCTAGTAAGTCTCCCAAGATCATCTTTATCCAGCTGATCTCATTTCATTTTATTAATCTTTCTTTCTTTAATGGACTGCTCATATCCTTTTACTCTTTTTTTAAACAGCTCAAATTTAGCATCTAAGTCATTGTGGTTCTCATTTTCCAATGTTGTCTTCATAAAAGACACACAGGTTTTAAGTTCCAGATCCTGGATTGCATAGACATGGGTGATCTTGAAGGAGGCATCCCGAATAATCTGGATAAACATGAACTCATGTGGCAATTAAAGCTGAACTCTTTTAGGAAGCCAATACTAAACTACTACTGTTCAGTTAAAAGTGCACTGGAACTTAGAAAATTGCCACATTGTTTACATAACTAATTTTATTTTATTTTATTTTATTCTACCAGTTGGTTTTAAATACCATTTTAAAGCAGTTATAATTTAAGTGTATATTTTGTTTCCATCATCATACATATATTTTTTCTTATTTTTATTTTTTTCTGGCTCTTTTTCCACTTTATTCAAAATGATGTGTAATAACAATACTAATTATATAATTTTATATATATATATATATATATATATATATATATATATATTTATAGATAGTTTTAGGGTTCTTGTACACAGACCTGAAGAAGTCTAAAAAGACGAAAGCAATCTTTGTTAACAACAGGTTATGAAAATAGAAATTGATTTTTACATGCAAAATGTATATATATATATATATATTTATATATATGTTTTGATTGCCAAATGAACAAAGGTTGATATATATCTACCCATGTAGTATATTGTCTTGGATAAAATCACAGACTTAATAATCTACTTAATAATCTGGTTAAATAAGAGGTACCATATCATTATAAATTGTATTTAAAGTACATAAGGGTTATATTATTCTGACAGCTACTAAGTAGAACAGGGCCAGATTGAATGTCACATTGACAGGGGAAGGGATGTGAATTTAACATGTGTACCAATAATACTTTGTTTTACAGCACAATAAACCACTCCCATGCCTCATAAAAAGTATATAAATATATATATATATATATATATATATATATATATATATTTAGAAAGCTTGGGAGGAAATTATTGCTCTATTTTTGTTTTACTTGGATTGCTTGTCTGTGTACTTAATAAAGGATTTTTGACTGGAAACATACTGCCTGCCTTGCTTGGATTACTTTTGGAAACTTAGTAATGCTGTACAATTATATATTTTCTATTATTATTTTTTGTTTTGTTTTGTTTTGACTTAAGATGAGTTTAAGTTCGCTACTTCTACAACTATTGTTTGATTTGATTAATATACAGTGATTACCTAGAGATATATGGACTGAAAATCTTCCACACAGAGAAGTTTCTTACACTGTTTTGTTTTTGGACCCACTACATTTGTTTAGTGGATTGTTTTGAGACTTCGGGGATACCACGGAGATTACTTGTTTTATATAATTATTCTTACCTCATGCTTGTCTCATCCTCTCTAGTCATCTAGCACATTCACAGCCCTCTCATCTGCAGCTGTGGAAAAGGGAAAAGAAAAAGCAATTATGAATACCGATATTTACCATACCAAGCTTGAGTATTTTCAGGTAATAGATGTAAATCATACTTACACATCACCGGGATGTTCCACGCCTGTCAATCCCTGATCCACTGGTCAAAGGTGTCCCTCTTACTCCTACGGAGGTCATCATAGGGGTGATGACACTGTTCACTGGTGCGGGGGATACCAGTTGCACTGGTTAAGTGCCCTTGCCAAACTATCCCAGGCTTCCACTTTGTATTGGGTGCCAGTATATGCCTCCTGCAACAGGCATGAGCTATGATCCCTAACCAGGAGCCCATTAAATGTCTTGGACTCCTGGAAACCCCAGCATTGTGTTCTAATGCATACACCTTCATCTGCTCCAGCCGTTGCTGCATAAGTCAAACCTCAATGTATAAAGTACATTTCCTGGTATTTCCCCCTTTAAATACCATAGTTTCCCACCACTTGTGCTTACTGACAGTGTGCACTATGTACAAGTTGATACATTTGAAAATTGTGCAAGCCACTTACTATCACACAAACCCTATAGTGCATAAATATATGTATAAAACCAAACCAATATTTGCGTGATGCTAAGCGGCACTCGCCTTTTTCTAAAATATATGCAAAAACCATCACCAAGACAATTCTGCTGTAAAAATTGATAAGACTGTACTGTACTGTACTGTACCATAATTAGCTGGAAACACTGTATTGATACTAAGAACAAAAGTATTATCTGTTAATTACCCAAACTCATGCTAAACAGGTGCCAGTCTCCTCTCCTTTATGGGCCAATTCTTGTGTAGTTTTCAGACTGAATTTTCTAAACACTGTAGTTCATTCAATAAGACTTTATTAGATGTTCACAATATCTGAATACCATCTTCATCAACAGTGCTGATAAAAAAGTGCTGCTAAATATATTCTAAGTTTCTGTACATATCTTCTGATTGTCCTGAATAATGTAAATGGAAACAGTCTTTATTTGATCTGATTGCCATACTCAAGCTCAAGTGTCTGTAAATGTCAGGCTGAACAAACTAACCTTAACTAAACTGCTATCCTGAACACAACACATTATATTGCTTCAGTCCAGTCATTTTCTTTATTTACTCCTCCTAACCTTGGTCTCAGGCTTTGTCTCATATGTGCTTTATTTAACATTCCATTAAGAAACACTCTGTAGCTGGCAAGATTATTCCTTTGAGAAAAGGACATTCTGTATTTCTGTATTTTTACACACTTTATTCTTATCTTTCCTTTCTAATAAACTGTCTCTCATGCTTGACCAGCGAGGTTATTTTTCTTTCTGCTTAACTGTCTTTTATGCATAAATGAAACACAATTTATTTTACCCTTTAGCCGTAATGTCTAATAACTACTTTAAAATGGAAGTTCCTAATCTAACAGTTGCCCCTGAGGTCCCTGACAAAGGTTTACAGGGACCTACTTCTGTAGTTACCTTACATTTATATTGCTAACTACTGTATGCAGCTTTATGGGGTCTACTTTAATTAAACAAAAGCGCAATCCATGGAATACAAATCCGTCGACATGTAAACAGTGAAACGCGGAAACGTCAAACGCACTAAAAAGCGAAATCGGAAATGTCGAATTGTCATAGTTGGCCCATCTGCGGTATAGCTCCGTAAGGTAAGTGTGCGATAGTTACGGACCTTAGGGTTAGGGTATAGGTTAAGGTAAGTGCATAGATAGGTAATGTATGTAAGGTTTAGTGTAGTGTTTTAAGTGCATGTGTGTGGAATACTTACTTTGTGTGGGTATAGTTTTGTAGGGTAAGTGTGTGGTAGCTATGGACCTTAGGGTTAGGGAGGGGGTTAAGGGTAGTGCATATATAGTTGAGTATGTGGGGTTTAGTGTAGGGTTACAAGTGGAGTTTTGGTGCTTTAATTTAGGGTTAGTAGTAGGGTTTTGGTTAGTGTATGTATGTGTTTTTTGTTGTTGTGTTTGCGTAGGTAGTATGTTACAGATGGTCGAGTTGGCCGACTTTTGCGGTTTCGATGTTTAAATTTCGCAGTTCTGCGTGTTCGACGTTGTCATGTTTTGCTGTTTATGTGTCGACGGATTCATATTTGATGGATTGCGCTTTCATTTAATTAGAGTAGACCCACTTTATGCTACCTGACTCATAATCTGAAAATTAAAAAAAATATATTTGGTAAACCTTTACCAAATAATTTCTTTCCTAGAAAGACTCTGCTACACTTTGCTGTGAAGGAAAGGTTAGTTTGCTTTTTATTTGTTGTATTTTGTATTACTTTATTGCCTTTTTATATTTTGAATGCTGTGATTTGTTTTCTTTACCTTGTGTTTTACATGTATTCTGCTTTTAACTGCATATTAAAACTTCAAAAGAGACCACAGCTCTGTCTCTTGTGAGTCAGGTAGAAACTTTTTCCCACTTTCCCACCCGTTTACTGTTGTGTTCTTAAATACCACTGTCTTTCTAGTTGCCTGCCTCTTATGTTAATTTGATCATATATCTCATTTCCTCTCTCCTTTCACTGGCTTGTGTGAGTAAGCACAAAATTATCATTTTGTGAAATCACTCCCCTTCAACTATTTAAATTTATTGGCCATCCTACTGTATTCCATAGTACCAGAATACAAAAGTGACCACCCCCTTTCAATCTAAATTGCTGTTTTAAAAATAGTGACTCTCCACTAAAACCTAACTTTTTAGACAGGTAAAACTTAAGTCACCTACTTTCACATCTAACTTCTCTAGTGCACACTGCCATGTTTAGGATAAACCATTTTTTTATCTTTCCTTTAAGCTTCCTTGTGATTAGCACTTGTTCTAATACCTGATGGAAAGCACTAGGATGCCTTAAACTGATACAAGCACTCAACTCTCCTTGCTAATAAGGAGAAATTAATCATAGGCACTAAACAGCATATAATTGCAAAGTATCTTGTTAAGGTAAGGCAAAACAGCTCCTGTACTTTACAAAAAAGCACCAAACCAGGATGTCCAAGGGTCAGCTTCCGGTGATTTCTCCTGTCCACCTGGTGAAACTTGGCATACCGGGGCAATGTAGTAATTGCCTCATGTACACAGACAACCCTCTCCTCCTACCACCCAACACTATAACCTGTGAGAGATGCACTTACATAGCCAAACTGGAAGGAAAGCTCTATCCACCCAAGATTGTGCTAGACAGTCAAGAGGAGAAGGTTAACACCCACACTACACCTCAAGCAACACATAGCCCTTCTAAACCCACATTGCCAACACCCATACATAGCAACACTAAATCCACATATGCAGAGGCCCTTAACTGTAACCTGCCCAAACAACAAGGACCATTGAAGCTGAAATGCAAACAAACACCAGTCACAACAAAAGTGTCACATAGCTCACAACAACAGTGTGCCACCCAGCAATAGCCCCTAAGGCAAGACAACGTACTTAACACTTTGGTCATAGGTGACTCTATAGTTGGGCACAATGATGTTCCACTCACCAGGCTGAATAAGGAGAAAATTACAGTCAGCTGCCTGTTGAGTGTCAAGATCTGCTACATAATGCATGCACTCAAGTCACTCCACAGCAAGTAAAAATATGACTCTGTCACTGTCCATGTTGGAGTGAATGACTTCAGACGTACCTCACTGAACTACATGACAAAAATACATGGAAGAGCTCATGGATCATGTGGCCCAGGCAGGTATGACCCTAGCCCTGAGTAGCATCCTGCCTTCGCCCAGAATGATACCACAATATAAGGACAAAATGATTGACTTCAACAATTGGCTAACCTTCTGGTGTCATTCAAAGGGGATCCAGAGGCTGTCTACCTGGGATGGGATGATCGACAGACCATGATGCTTTGTCAGAGATGGTCTGCACCTGTCACCCCTGGGATTCAGGTAACTGGCTAAGGGTCTTGCCACCCCTATAGTGCCTTTTTTAGGCAAAGTTCAAAGTTCAAAACCACCACCATAACAGGTACAAGCATGCAAAATCTGAAGGTAATGCTGCTCAATGCTAGAAGTCTGAACCTCAAAATGCACTCTCTCGAGAAGCTCCTAAAAATGGAGAACATCAATATCTGTGCAGTAACTGAGACCTGGTTCAAAGATCCAGAGAGCACCCCTGCAATACCAGGCTACAACTCTTACCACACTTTTCAGCCACCAAACCAGGACTAAAACACTAAAGGTGGAGGAGTGCCCATATTCACCAAGGATATTCACACCACCAGGCTAGTTACCCAACACAATGCATCTGAAATTATCCAGGTGCAACTAACACTAGGTAAGACTGCAATCCAAATTGTAGCTTGCTACAGATCCCCCACCATGCCCCAAGATTTTCACTACTCCTTTCTAAACATACTGGAAAATATTAAGATACAACCAAACACCCTAATACTGGGTGATTTCAACTACCCTGCCATTAACTGGGAAAACTACTCATGTACCAACACATTTGCCCAACGGTTCTTGGAATTCATAAATTCCAATGCCCTGGATCAACTAATCCATAGTCTCACCAGGGGATCCAATATCCTAGACCTGGTCATTACCAACATGGGAAATCAATGCTCCACACTTATGGTCACCCCCCTCGTTGGTTAGGTCTAAGCATAAGCTAATCACCCTTAACATTGGCATCCCACCCCCACCCCACAGTAAGGAAACCTCCATAAAAAACTTCATGCTACTCACGTCAGAAGTGACAAACTTCTTGACACCCATGCAGATGGGAACTGAAAGTTCATCTGCTGAATCCTACACTAAGGCACTCTACGAGCACATCCACTCATGCATGAATTGTGCCATCCCAAATAGATCCAAGATGCTCTCCTCTGAAAAAGGAAGCCAATCTGGTGGTCCCCTGTCATAAACAAACTTTACAACAAAAGGAAGAAACTGCTGCAGAAAAAAGGAAAATCCCAGGATGCAAAAAAACTCCCTCAGTAAGAAGCTGAGATCCCTCATAAAGTCCTCCAAAGCTAGTTACGAAAATAAAATTGCCAAATATTCTAAAGACAACCACAAGGCATTCTATAACTATGTCAAGAATCTAAATGGCAATGCTGAGATCTGCTCTGAGCTACAACAGAATGGCATTAAATATACTGATCCAAAGGATATTGCCAATATCCTGGCAGATCGATTCAGTGCCAACTTCACCCCCCCACCCCCTAAATGACCCATCTCAATACTGGAAGATTGCCAAATTCTGGTAATAACGGCCACACAGGTAAAAAAACACCCTCTCCAAAGCTAAGAATACAGCATCCATGGGAGCAAATGACATCTCGGGCTGTGTACTACATGAACTACAAAATGAACTGGTAGCTCACCTAAGTGTCATGTTTAATCATAGCCTCACCTCAGGCTTCATACCCACTGAGTGGTGCACAGCTACAGTTATCCAACTCCACAAGGGGGGATGCACCTTGGATCCCAGGAACTACAGCTCCATCAGTCTGACAAGCCTGATCTGCAAGGTCATGGAACATATTATCATGTAACTTATAAACAAAGACATTGGCAACCTTCAAACACTGGACCCCACCCAGTTTGGGTTCGTGAAGGGCCAATCTTGTCTCCTGAACCTGATTGACTTCTTCAAATCAGTCTCCAGAGCTGTGGACGAGGGTAAGGCAGTCTACACAGCCTATTTGGACCTTGCCAAGGCTTTTAACACCATCCCCCACTCTGGAATCATAGATAAACTTACTAAGCTGGGCATTAATCCCTACATCACTTGATGGGTTGCCAACTGGCTTACTGACAGAACCCACACTGTAATAGTAGCTGACTCCATATCCAGCTCCAGACAAGTAACAAGTGGAGTACCTCAGGGTTCAGTCCTGGGACCACTCTTGTTTAGCATTTACTTCTCTGAAGTACAGGCCAATACTAAGGGTCTCTGGCTAACAAAGTTAGCAGATGACTGCAAACTGGGAGCCATTATTAAATCCCCAAATGATGTGAATACTCTACAAAACGGCCTTACAGAAACAGATGCTTGGTGCCAGAGCCATGAGCTCAAGCTCAATGTCAAGAAATGTATAGTTATCCCCTTTGGTAAAAAACATGTACCTGTGAATTACCACATATGTGGCAGTACACTAAACACTGAAAGTGTGATAAGAGACTTAGGGACACAGGTGGACAGTGGTTTCACCTTCGATAACCACATCACCACAACAGTCAGGAAATCCTTCTATTTGGCGCACCTAATCACTAAGGGCTTTTTATCCAGAAAAAAGGAGGTCATTGTCCCACTGTACTCATCCCTCATTAGAACCATTATGGAATACAACACCCCCTTTGGTATGTACGTCTCAAGACATCTGCAACAACTGCAAAGGCCACAGAAATACCTCACTAAAAGAATCAGAGGCCTAAAGCAGATACCCTACGCTGACCACCTTAAAAAACTTCAGCTATACTCTATTGCATATTGTCTACTCAGAGGCAATCTCTGCTTAATATACAAAGCCATGTCAAACCCAGAGCTGTTGGACATGCTATACTTAAAGAAATCCCAATCCCTCAGAGCCACATGCTCCAGGGATCTAAACCTTTTCATCACAATAAGCAAAACATGCTGGAGAGATAGGTTTCTGACCCAGAGACTCCCCAGACTCTGGAATACACTGCCCATACATGTCAAGCAGAGCGCTTCGGCCCTCTTCAGAAGGAACCTTGACTATTGGATGGGAGAAAGGAAATTCACCCTGGGGATCACATCAGTTGCCCTGCTAGACAGGGGTCCTGGGAAGTAAATAGTGTGGGAAGAAATAGCCAGGGAATTGTTATGGCTAGGCTTGTATAGGCCCTAGGGCCGATAGCCTAGTACCAACCTATGAACCTGAAATGTTAATTTTGACCATGATGTGTCAATGGAGCATTTATGTCCTGTTTGGACTGAAGTCTCTTAACTTTATGATTTGATTTATATTACCTAGATTTATAGTCTTTATCGTCTTTAAGTCTAAGTTGTGATGTGTGAGTAATATATTTAAAACCTGTAAATTATTCTGAAAATGAATGTCTTAATTCTGCAGCTTTTAAAGCTAATTAGCCTGTCTTTGTGAATTTTCATTTGAGTTAGACAGAGTACAAACTATTAACCCCTGCCTATTTTTCTTTTATATCTCTGTATACTGTAATGGTAAAGTTACATTGATTATTACTTACATTTTTTTACCTTATGAACTGGTGCTTTAGTGTACTATGATGTCTTTTTCTTATAGCAAATGAAACATTTTCATGTTATTTATAGATGTACATCTTTAAACAGTGTACTGTTTCTTTTTATTGTATAGCCTATCAAGCATGATGGCTATTTTCTGAAGATTAATTGAAATCTGCACTAAAAAGATAACTTTACAAGTGGCCTTTAAGCGTAATTACTATATCCTGTATTAACTTGTGTCTATAAATTTTTATTAAAATCTGCTCTATAATGTTACTTACCTGTTTTAACTTTTATGAATACTTATGAGCTATAATTGTTTATTAAAACCTATACTTTCTGTACTTCAAGTCTATACCTTTGCAGTGTCTGTTAGTGTTCTTTTAATTTTCTGACTAATATACAAAAATGATGCAAGTGCACTGTAATTTGTAAATGTGGACTGTACTCTATAAACTAATTAACAAATTAAGCCTGCCCTGTTATGCCTTGAGTGCATTAAATAACTATTACTACCTATTCTTTAGATAACTTATTTTAATAGTTTACTAAACTTATGCTTTCTGTATTTCAGGTCTATACCTTTGCATTTTATGTTAGTATCTTTTTTAACTTTCTGACTAATGCACAATAATTATATAACATGTACTGTAATTTTAAATTAAATGACAAATTAAGCCTACCATGTTATACCTTACGTATACTGAATAACTATTACTACCTATTATTTAAATAACTTATTTTAATAAGGCTGTAAAAGATAAGTCTGGCCCTTTACCCTTAACTAATGAGTAAATAATGTAATTCTGTTACTTTACTTTTAAACTAATGACTAAATAACGTGAAGTAACTAAGTATTATTCTTATATTTTCAGATTTGACTGAAATGTACTATACTGAACACATAAATGAATATGAATGCCATATTCTGAAACTTGACTGAAATTTACACTAGCATATACTGAATATTTAAAAAATAGCTGTGTATATTCTGGAAACTGAACTAAAAGAATATCTTTTAACAGTGTTAGCTAAACACAGATAAAAGCATAACTGAAACTGGTACCTGTTATATTCTAAAACCAAACTATTATTGCCTGAAAATGGACTGAAAGCTAGTACTATTGACCAATTGTTTGAAACATGACAACATTTTGACAGTGTTATCTGAACACAGATGGAAAATTAACTGAAATCTGTTCTTGTCAGTATTATCTGAACGTAGATAAACTAAAACTAGTACTATTGTTCAATTGTCTGAAACATGAGAACATTGTTCTGAACATAGATAAATTGAAAACTAGTACTATTGTACAATTGTCTGAAAACATGAGATCATTTTGATTGTCTGAACATAGACTGAAAACTAGAACTATTGTACAATTGTCTGAAAACATACATACTTTCTTTAACTCATTTATTTTAACTTTAAAACAAACATTGAAGAAATAACTGAAACACACAGACAATCAACTTGTGCACCACAGCTCTTGCTAAATTGTACTCTGCATTCTTCCAGTCACTGATGAGGTAAAGGAAAGCCTGCTTTAATTTTGAAGTAGTTAGGCCTTTTAAACCTCTTCTTTTCATTTCTTGTGCAAGGCTGGGTGACTAAAGTTCTTGATAGCATTTAGTATTAGGTCATTAAAATAACATTTGCATATTTAATAATTATAATGTTTGCTTATTGCCCTGACCTTGTTTTCATTTTTCTGCATGAAATAAACATTTGCAGCTTTAACAACTATAAACTGATAGCATTGCTTACTGTGCTGACTTTATTTACATTTACCTGCATGAAATAAACACAGTGCTAATAAACTCTTGCAAGTGTGTAAGCAAACTGATAATTTCAAATGAAACTAAATAGTAATGTAATACTGTGCATTTCGGCACCTATATAAAATCAGTTTTAACTGCTGAACATTTTTACATTTTGTGTTGTGATACTTAGATTTTAATAGACTGTTCTGTGAGTGAAACTCCACCCACTTTTTTACCATATCCATTTCTTTAGCTGACGTTATTTAACTTTCAGTAGTACTGAATGCTGCAAGAATTATTACTGTCTACAATTTTTTTGGATAAATAGTAAACTGTAAATGCATTAAATCGATAGCACTGTCTTTTAATTCAGCTTGCTAGGCTGGCTGTAATCTGAGCTGATGTGATTGGCAAACTGCCATCTCCATATGAAACATATAGAGTCTGAAACTGATTACATAATGTACTTTTTTATACATTGGATCTGAATTTTTAACTGTGTTGTCACTCTTACAATGTAGCATTGAGTTTAAATTGTACATTCTGTAAACTAGCAAACATTATCTTGTCTCTGTCTATATCATTGCTTATTGTTTATGCATTGCAACATTTTAATGCAAAACTCTTAAAACAATAACACAAAAATTAGTTTGCCAAATCTGTAACTATAAACCCTTTATTCTGCAAATTAATTTAACTGTTATTTCTGATATACCTTACAAGACATAGAGGTACACAGTTACCTTTTTTCTAACTGCCCACACCCAATATATCTTTCTGAGCACTTCAGCTGTGTCAGCTAAATTGGAATTGATTTTATCTTTAACCCATAAATCTGCATGTTCGTGTCATAAGCAATTCTTTAAAATCTGTACATTTGCACAAATCTTGTCAATGAAGTATAACTCTAATGACATGTTATACCTAGTACAGAGCTGCTACATTTGAACTGTTAGCTGTTATAATCTTTGACCTTTTAAATTCTGACAAAACTGTATCTGTGTCTTTTAATAAAGATGTATGTTTAACTGTAATTTATTTGTCTGTAAACAATGGAATATTGTTATTTCTTTTAACCTTAAACAATGACAGATTAATGTGATCTTTACAGTTAGCTATGGAATGCATTGAACTGCATAGCGCAGCACTGCAATGTATAGCACTGAAGTATGTTCTTCAATATATTGCAATTTACTCTATTAAAATCTGCACTCTGATTTCTCTTATCTCCCTTCAGTGTAAACATTGCACTTGATTCTGAAAATAAGAAAATGGATTAAGTAATGTGAACTGGAGACATTGCCTGCATGTTATGTACAGTGACTGTTTTGACATTTGTACATTTAATACTGCAACATAATTCTGTATTTTGAATTACGTGTATTACATTCTGATCATCTGTATGTGAAAGTATACTGCAACTGAAATTATTATGTTGAATTGTATGTACTGAAGCATTTACATTCAAGTTTGAGATTGTACTGACAGAAGCTGACTTATTAGCTTGCTTATGTGATTTAAACCTTTTGCGTTTAGACATATTTAACATTTTTGAATAACCTCTAACTTTAAAAGAATATTTCTAGGCTGCTTTATCCAGGTTTTAAAATTAAGACAAAAATTTTGAACTGTAGAAGTATTACTTGACATGTTTACATGCAAATGACTTTAATTGATTAATTTAAACTGTTTTGAGCTTCTAACTAAAAGGTGCATATAAAGTCTTACATAACTTTATGGTCCGGGAAGAATGTGTGCTGTTGTCTGTAGCTTATTAACCTTTTTCTTGCATCTTGGCTGTGTGACATAACACTGGAAACTTGAAAGTTTGTGGAGATGGCTAACTGGATAATGTCATTTATGTTCTCAAGGAACACTGCTTTGATTTAATACTGGTCTACCTAAGTTGGTTGAGGCATTTCTGAAGTAAACACTGGTGCTGTGCACTTTAGTTCGCTGCATTTGCTATATATAGCGGTCATCTGCTGTGTCCATTTTCTACATGAAGAGTGCTATCTTAGTGAAAATTCTTTCTGCAGCTGTTTCTGTTGAAATGTTCTAATAATCTTCAAAAAACGGCACAAAAAACTAGGAATAAACAAATAGACAAGCGGCTCCTCTCCACACTGGATTTAATTGCACAGTACAGAATAAAATTCCAACTAAACACGAATACAAGGTAAAAACCAAAGACTTTACTTTGTAGAACACATGCAGTTGAATGAAACACTGCTATTTTGTAGATTTTTATAGAACACACGTAGTGAGACCAAGTCTGGAAATTAACTATACCTTTACTGAAAGTGTGGTCTGTAGCATCATTAACTATGTTTACCAGGGTCTCTCAGCTAGAAAACCTCTGGAGTGCTGTTGAAATGTCGATAGTACTTTTGCTGTAGTGACTTGGAAGAACAGTCACTGTGAACTTAAGAAAATATATGCTGTAGTGGAAACTGGATTTGAAAAGGTCACACACTACAACTTTCTTTGATTTTCCAGTTGTCCAACGTAGCTGCTGCTGGGTTGCAGTATTAAATCAATTATATATCTCACCCCAGACAGCAGGTCTGTTTGGGTGCTATTGTAAATATTTATAAGACTTGAGAAAATAACTTTCTGTATATCTGTATTTTTTACACACTTTATGCTTATCTTTCCTTTCTAGTAACCTGTATATCATGCTTGACCATCAAGGCTATTTTTCTTTCTGGTTAACTGCAGAAACAAAACACAATATTTATTTACGCTTTAGCCTGTCTAATAACTACTTAAAAATGTAAGTCCCTAATTTAACAGGTTATTGCCTTACATTACCAACTTATTTGGATATGCTGCAATGTCAAACCATCATATAAAAAAATGCATGCCATGGATTAGAACCCAGCATCATCTGCACTTCAGTCCAACACTTACCCCATGTCACCACAAAGGTTGTGACATTGTCAATGTTGTTTACTAGCTGTTATGCCATCCAGTGTATGACCATAGTGCAGCTCTGCTTAACAGGTTTGCATGTTGCACAGCACTGTGCATTTACATTTATTGAAAGCATCCTGTTTCTATTTTTAGATGTCTGTATCATGTTTGATACATGGGTGGTCCTGCTGTGTAAACCTGATAAGGACTGCTACTGCACATTGTGCAAAGATGTGGAAAGACTTAAAAAAATAAAAGAACAAGATGGGGGAAGATTTGTGGAGTTCAGATGGTCATTTGGGAAGGAAGTATGGACTGCATACTCTTTTGCTGGTGTTTGATGAGGTCGGACTATCAATGCTTACACAGATTCATTATCTGTGCTGTTTTGTAAAGTTTCAAGGCCAGTGTTTATGGGACATGTTGCGCAATTTCCCTTAGGTGAGCTGTGCATCATGAATATGCAGTACGCCCTATCAATGGCACTTTGCGGCCATGTCCACGCATAGAGTCTGCAGGCTCTACACAGAGCCTACACAAAGTTTATTGAATACTGGGAGATATCTTTCACAAGTAACATTGCTACTGATTTATGTGTAAGACATGATTTATTTATGTTTTTACATGTGTCTTTTGAGAAATGGCAAGTTTGTCTACCAACTAACTGTAAGCTGTATATTAACTGAATTATTTTTTTCTTACTGGTATGGTAATTCATCAGTGCTTGCTCAATTATCCAAATTAAGTTGTCCATTTTCTTAAAAGGATTTCCAATTCACCTAAGTTTTATTACAGTGACGGTGTGAACCTACATTCAATGAGTGACATTTTTGATGAGTTGAGAGTAGGCGAGTTATATGGTAAATGTCCAGCTAAAGTTATAGCTAGTTTCTATGCAAACCTGACTCTTCCTTTTCATCTATGCTGCCTCATTTCAGCTCCAGATGCTAACTCACAATTAATTGTCTCGTACAATATGAAGATATGTAGGTGCATTAGTTTCTCTGTTTACTTTCTGTATTTCTTTTCAGAATAGAACATTTTTTCTCAATGTGCTGGATATCCGTCATGTATTTATTCTTCTTTCTCTTAAGTTTCACTTATTCTCCTTCCTCTAAGTATTCTATGGGACCTGATTATATTTTTTCTATCAATTTGCTACATAAGACTACACTACTTAATATTATTTAACCAGCTTATATAATAGATATTACCCTAAACCTACACCACTTTCTTTACCTTTCAAATGATTCTTTCCACCAGCCTGATATTATCTGTGAATTTTAGTTTTTGAAACAGGGACATAGTTATGCAAGTCGAGTCTGACAAAAAAATGTAAACAGAGAAAAAGAGAAGCATGATTCTACTCAAACACTAGAGTACCCCTGGGTATAGTCCTTGTGCATCTCAAAGGCAGATTACTCTTTTGTATATAATGACTCCCAGAGTCACTTCCACCTCATTACTCCTTGGTATGCAGTGACTCTCATACCCATGTACTCTTCATTACTCCTTGGTAAATAATGAATAACAGACCGACTTCATCCTCATTAGTCCTTGGTATGTAATGAGTCCCAGACTCACTACTTACTCATTACTCCTTGGTATGCAATAACTCTCAGACCCATGTCTTCTTCATTACTCCTTGGTAAATAATGAATCCCAGACCCACTTCATCCTCATTACTCCTTGGTATGTAATGAGTCCCAGACTCACTACTTACTCATTACTCCTTGGTATGCGATAACTCTCAGACCCATGTCTTCTTCCTTACTCCTTGGTATATAATGAATCCCAAACCCATTTCATCCTCATTACTCCTTGGTATGTAATGACTCTCAGAGTCACTTCTTCATCACTACTTTTTAGTAATTATTGGCTTCCAGTACCACTTCCTTCTGATTACTCCTGGGTATATAATGACTCCCAGGAACACTTCCTCCTCATTACTCCTTGGTGCATAATGATTCTCGGAGTTACTTCCTCCTCATTACTGCTTGGTATGTAATGACCACCAGAGTTACTTCTTCCTCATTACTCCTTGGTATGTAATGACCCCCAGAGTTAGTTCTTCCTCATTACTCCTTAGTATGTAGGGACCCCCAGTGCCACTTCCTACTCATTTTCTCCTTTACATATAATGACTTCCAGCTTCACTGCTTCCTCCTTCTTATCTGGCATGTTTTTTTTGGGGGAAATATTTTGGCATGATGTTCATCCTATCAGATTCATAATGTCACATCTGTTGAAATGGGACCTAAAATAGCACCACCTCTGTCAAAAGCATCTTCCAAATAAGCCCTCCAATTTTTTTCTGCTATATTTTAATGTCATGCATAAACAGGCTGGTCTTGGTTTTTGTTTGGTGAGTAATATGTCATATACAGAAATGAATATTACAACATTATGCACAGACCACCTGCAGCATTCTGTTACCCACTAGCTTTCAGAATGACAGTCCCTGATCACAATGACATTTTACATTCTCGCTGTTCTCCTCACTAACATTCCTCCTACCTCTAGATTGTTCTGAGATTTTTAGTGTAGACACACTAACATTTCTCCTACTTCTAGATTGTTCTGAGATTTCTAGTGTAGACACACTAGCATTCCTACTACTCCTAGATTGTTCTGATTTTTCTAGTGTAGACACACTAACATTCCTCCTACTGCTAGACTGTTCTGAGATTTTTAGTGTAGACACACTAACATTCCTCTGACTCCCATATTGTTCTGAGATTTCTAGTGTAGACACACTAACATTCCTCCTACTCCTAGATTGTTCTGAGATTTCTAGTGTAGACACACTAACATTCCTCCTACTCCTAGATTGTTCTGAGATTTCTAGTGTAGACACACTAACATTCCTCCTACTCCTAGATTGTTCTGAGATTTCTAGTGTAGACACACTAACATTCCTCCTACTCCTAGATTGTTCTGAGATTTCTAGTGTAGACACACTAACATTCCTCCTACTCCTAGATTGTTCTGAGATTTCTAGTGTAGACACACTAACATTCCTCCTACTCCTACATCGTTCTGAGATTTCTAGTGTAGACACACTAACATTCCTCCTACTCCTAGATTGTTCCGAGATTTCTAGTGTAGACACACTAACATTCCTCCTACTCCTAGATTGTTCTGAGATTTCTAGTGTAGACACACTAACATTCCTCCTACTCCTAGATTGTTCTGAGATTTCTAGTGTAGACACACTAACATTCCTCCTACTCCTAGATTGTTCTGAGATTTCTAGTGTAGACACACTAACATTCCTCCTACTCCTAGATTGTTCTGAGATTTCTAGTGTAGACACACTAACATTCCTCCTACTCCTAGATTGTTCTGAGATTTCTAGTGTAGACACACCAACATTCCTCCTACGCCTAGATTGTTCTGAGATTTCTAGTGTAGACACACTAACATTCCTCCTACTCCTAGATTGTTCTGAGATTTCTAGTGTAGACACACTAACATTCCCCAACTCCTAGATTGTTCTGAGATTTCTAGTGTAGACACACTAACATTCCTCCTACTCCTAGATTGTTCTGAGATTTCTAGTGTAGACACACTAACATTCCTCCTACTCCTAGATTGTTCTGAGATTTCTAGTGTAGACACACTAACATTCCTCCTACTCTTAGATTGTTCTGAGATTTCTAGTGTAGACACACTAACATTCCTCCTACTCCTAGATTGTTCTGAGATTTCTAGTGTAGACACACTAACATTCCTCCTACTCATAGATTGTTCTGAGATTTCTAGTGTAGACACACTAACATTCCTCCTACTCATAGATTGTTCTGAGATTTCTAGTGTAGACACACTAACATTCCTCCTACTCATAGATTGCTCTGAGATTTCTAGTGTAGACACACTAACATTCCTCCTACTCCTAGATTGTTCTGAGATTTCTAGTGTAGACACACTAACATTCCTCCTACTCCTAGATTGTTCTAAGATTTCTAGTGTAGACACACTAACATTCCTCCTACTCCTAGATTGTTCTGAGATTTCTAGTGTAGACACACTAACATTCCTCCTACTCCTAGATTGTTCTGAGATTTCTAGTGTAGACACACTAACATTCCTCCTACTCCTACATTGCTCTGAGAATTCTAGTGTAGTTTGTTACAATGGGACATCTTGTTCTATACATAAGCGAATGTAGTGTATAGCTGCAAAATTATAAATTTTATAAAATTATAAACACTTATTTATTTATTTATTCTGAGGGAGGTACACCCCTTAATCCTCACATCTCATTCTTATATCTGAGCCTGGGCCACCTCTGAGGAAGGGAATACCTTTTGGGTGCTTTCTGATTTATAGCTACACATTCATTTAACTATAAAACAAAATTTTATGCTTCATATTTGTCAAGGAACACTTCTTTAGTCTTCATACCAATTGTCTATTCTGCACTGCATGCAAGACCTTGCTATATTCCATTGAGACAAAAATTCACTGACTTTCCTTGGTCCATAAATGTAGTGATTTCCTGACTTAACAACATGCAAAGTCAGATCTTTCAGGATTTTAAAACTGCACTCCTACAAAATACTCAGGTTCAACCTAGAGGAAACCAAGAAATACTATTCATGTAAAACAAAAACTATGCTGTTTGATATGTCACATAAACTGAAGAAACAGCACAACCCACTAATTCCACAAAATAACATCCACAGAAGGCACTCCAGTCAAGGAAATATTTATTTAGCACTTTTATCAAAAAGACATCATCAGAATAAAATGACATGGGGGCAGAGCCTAGATGGCCAGCTGAGAGCAGTGAATTTTGAGAGCTCCATAAACTCGTATAATAATATAGAAAAATGTTATTATTTTCAAGTTTAAAACATCAGAAATCTATAGAGAAACTACTAAACTACATAAATATCAAGTTTGGTGGAGATATACAAAAATTTTCCTGTCAAGTAACTTGGTTTTATATTGAGTCACTGAATATGAACAACTCAAGGAATTCTCATCCATTTAACTTCCATTCTTTCTGTGTGATTCATGACATCTCCACCCCTGATACTAGAATGATTCATTTGAATCACAAAGAAATAAAATGTATGCTCTGTCCCTACTTCAAGAATATATTTGGATAGGGCATTTGTATTGGAACGTGTGCGTATCTGGTATAGATGTTCTCTAAATGGATAATACAGTTTAAAGCACATGCCATTCTGAGGTTAAATGATAAAATTCCCCTGAAACCTGTCTTGAAAAATAGGAAGTTGGTAGTTAGGTAAATCATAGGGTTAGTATACCAGTGTTTAAAATTATGCTCTGTGATATATATTTATTGTATATGTTAATATGTATATTTTTAATCATGGTAACTGTGTTATATACTCATTCATCTTTGGATTCTATCCATATGGATGTACTGTTTTAATATGCTTATTTGCTATGATACATTTTAAAATGCACTTGACAGTGTTCAGCCTATGACTTTACGAGGAGTGGTGACTTGATTGGTATTAATTAGCTAATTACCAGTTAGATATATAGTAGTAGGTGATTTTACACTCTGTTTGTTCAAGGCTTGACAAAGCCTCTTGGTGAAAGCGCTTACCTTCACGCATCTGGAATAAAAGGATATTAGTTTTACTCTGCCTCTGGATTTTATCTACCTGCTGTTGGAATTTATATCAAATACTATCAATGTTAGAGACTATACCTTGAGTGCATAGATATATGCTGAACTTTTGGTTCTATGCTGGGTTGCTCCTGACCATCTATATTTATTACAGTTACTTTGCACTTTCTTGGCTATGGAGCATTTATCCCTTGGTGGGTGACATGTTTATTTTCAGTTTAATCACAATTTTATATTTAAAATGTGTTTTGGTCCAAACACATTAAGGACTTACATAAGAGTGGAAGTATGAGTTATTGTGAAAGACTAAGAGCACTTCATCTTGTACAGTACCTTTTGCAGGGGTCTGGGAGGTGAGCTTGCTTGGACGTGTTGGGCATATGGGGATTGCTGATTTTAGTGGTGTTTAGGGTTGCCGGGAAGTGCTAGAGAGTCATCAGTTTTCCTTCATTGAAATATCTGTGGGAATGGAAGGTGTGTTGAGTGGTTCACTGGCAGAGTGGCTACTGCATGGAACAGGCTGGTAAAATGGAACAGGACAAATATTGGTTTGGATATTTTAAGAACAGCCTGGAAACACACCACATGAACTAGTGAATGGTATTCTGGCAAAACTGGATGAGCATTGGTGCCTGTGCTTGCAGTACTGATGTGTGTGTATGTAAGGATGGAACTATACTTATAACAAATAAGAAACTAGAGGGGTCTCATAATTTAAAGTTTATGGACTGTGTAGACATACTTGGAAGGAGCTAATAATAAGAATAAGCATTACAGCTTGTGGTTTGTCAAATAACTAAGCAACAGCCAAAAAAAAAAAAAAAACATACACACAATAGTTATGTTATGTATGATTTTAGTAAATCTAAACATAAAATATATAATCGTCATATAAGATGCAGCAGTCTGCTGAATTTAGATATTAAATGCCTCACAAGGGCAGTT
This sequence comes from Protopterus annectens, assembly GCF_019279795.1. Taxonomy (NCBI): domain Eukaryota; kingdom Metazoa; phylum Chordata; order Ceratodontiformes; family Protopteridae; genus Protopterus; species Protopterus annectens. Next base: position 1,860,371,047 of record NC_056743.1, on the reverse strand, counting down.
AGCCTAGTATGAACCTAGTTAGTACCTAGTTAGATTTAATAACATGGGTTTGTGTATAATAACACTACTGTCTTAACTTGTCATAAATGACATACACTACATTGAACATCAAAGGGAAGCATGATGATTTTCTTATATAAGTAAATATGCATAACAAGTCATGTAATTGCTTTAACTTGAATTGTAGTTTTTGTATCTCATATTGACCATATATAATACTTAAGCAGTTACCAAAGTAACTAATGTTTTATACATAACATCAAACTGACAACGTTGTTCAAGAGAAGCAATAGAAGCCTGAACTTGAAATGTCACAGAATGTCACAATCATATTCTGAACAAATAGTATTAAATTGACAATAGACACTCAGTTTAATAACATGGGGGTGTGTATAATAACACTACTGTTCCAATTTGTCATAAATGACATACACTACATTGAACATCAAGGGGAAGCATGATGATTTTCTCATATAAGTAAATGTGCATAGCAAGTCATATAATTGCTTTAACTTGAGTTGTGGTTTTGTAACCCATCTTGACCATACATAATACTTAAGCTATTACCAAGGTAACTAATGTTTTATACATGACATCAAAGTGACAAAGTTGTTCAAGGGAAACAATAGAAGCCTGAACTAGGAATGTAACAGAATGTAACAATCACATTCTGAGCAAATAGTATTAAATTGGCAATAATCACACAGTTTAACCTCTGCTGATTATACAATATAGAATGTTGCCATTTAAATCTAAAAGCTTTCAGTATATGCCATAAAATGGCAATTTATTAATATGGAAAGGGAACTTGTAATTATTAATCACAATAAGTGAATTTGTTGTTTTTAACCTATAATTTCACCCATTTTATAATAAGAAATGACAGATATGAAAATCCTTATGTGTAGGAAATGGGAGGAAGAGGGATGCACTGATAATTATCAATGTTCACATAAAAAAACTTGATGCTTTAAGTAAGTTAGCAACAAACAAAGTGATTACTTAAATGCTGGAAAACAATGAAATATAACTTCTGATATATCCAGTAAAATACATTGTATTATAAACATTAGATATAAATATTACCATCTATTTATATTAAGTAATAAGTTTTGAAAGACTTCATCAATACGGGTGAATATGTTAAATAACTGTGTGCTATAATCTTTTACTGAGGGTTTTATATATGATACATCCTACATTACTATGATTGAATTAATTGTCATATAGCTTTCATGTAAATGTTAATTGCTTATACAATAAGTAGACATTTATATTTTTCTAGAATTCTGTCTAATCTGCAATAGTACTATATATATATATATATATATATATATATAGATATATATATATATATATATATATGTTCAAAATAATATAAATATTGCTTATTCTTATCACAAATATTCTCTAGATGATAATTCAATTTATGGAGCTCAGATGTTCTGGATTGTCAAGGTATGAGTGATAATCTGATAGGCTTAGGTTTATCCATCAGAGTAGAAATAATTTTATTCCATGGCTAGTGAGAATCTTAGTTTTGTTAACATTTATTAATTTAAACTTGTTATTTCACAAAAATATTTAGTATGCCTGACCAAAACATTACCTTATTGGTAAACACTCAAAGTATTAAATTGATAATTTCCTTTAAAAGCTCAAACATATACTTTATAGTTGTCAGAGGAAAATGTTTAATAGTCACAATAGAACAAAAAATACATAGTCTAAATAACCTAAGATAGATTTAACTTTATTATCTTTAAATACCAATGGCTTAAACAATCCTAGCAAGGGATCAAATCTACCGAAATTTTTAAAATTTAACAAAGCACAAATTGTCTTCCTTCAAGAAACGAATTTCAAAACAAATGACAATTACAAATGGAATCCTAAGGAATATATGATATTGGTGCAATCCACTTATAAAACAAAGACAAAAGGCGCAACAATTTTATGGAAAACAAATGTGATTAACACAGAAATAATTTATAAGTATGAAGATAAAGAAGGCCTTATGGCATTAGTAATAGTTAAATATAATAACAGAATATGGACACTAGTCAATCTATACTGGTTCCCAGGCATTGGAACAGGAACTGTTAAAAAATACTTAGATTTAATTTCCAATAATTATAAAGGCAACGTAATATTAGGAGGAGATTTTAACTGTATATTTGATATTTCTGAAACTACAAATAAAAGACTGCTCTGTACATCTGCTGTATTAAAAGCATTAAACAAGTGGGTAGAATCATTTCATCTTCCTAATACTTTCAAATTTAAAAAATATATAAATCTTTGTTGTTTTCCCATCAAGATCACAGATTTGGTACCCAAACTAGAATAGATAAAATATTTGCTGCCCATGACTTACAATCTAAAATCATTAATTTCTCAATCACTCCCTGCCCCTTTTCAGACCACAATTCATTGATACTAAAACTTTAAAATGGGTATAAACCATTAATCTTTAACTCCAGAATTCCAGCATATATAACTAAAATTAAAGAGTTAGTTCAAACCCTTGTTATTATCTGAATTACAGTTCTTCTTAAATATTAATTATACCATAGAGCTAAATAAAATAATGATATGGGACTCAATAAAAGCTTACATATATGGTAAAATCCCTAACTTGGTATAAAAAAATCAGAGAATGGGATTCTGAATTATTAGATCTACAATCCAAACTTTTGTCAGGAAACGCTGAACAAATCAAAATTATTTGGAGATGAAAAAGAAAGTAGAAGTATTAAACAATAAAACAATAAATACAACAAAATTCTAACACCTAAAACTAGTTTAGCCTTAGAAAAACTAAAAATTAATGCCCTGGCCACTTCTCCCAAATATCCACATTATTTACCCACAAGAATCAAAATACAATCAAAATCAAATAACATTAAAAGTATCATTGTGAAAAGAAGGGGAAAAATAACTCAGGTATAGGTGACATTCTTGATGCCTGTAGAAATCACTATATGGAACATTTCCAAAAGAAAATATACATATTGTTCAATTAAATCTAGATGAAAAATATTCTAATATAAACAATACCAGAACATTTAAAACTAGATCTGCAAGCACCCATATCCTACAAAGAAATTACAGATATAATAAAATAGGGTAAAAATAATAAAGCTCCAGGTATAGATGGCATAATTATGGAAATATATAAACTTCTTCCTTCAAAGATACTATCCCTCTTCCATTAAACTCTATTAGAAATTCAGTCACAAGCTTTAATACCACCCTCTTGGATATATTCCTTAATCACACCAATCCTAAAGGAAAACAAATCTCTTTGTACCTCATATAGACCTATATCATTATTAAATAATGACTATAAGATAGTAATGACAATATTAACTAACAAAATGAAAACACCCTTATCCAAAACAATAAACAATGATCACACTTGATTTATATATCATAGATACACACATGACAATATTAAAAGGATACTTTCTCTTATAGATTATGAAATAAACATAATTAGCTTTGATATAGAGAAAGCCTTTGATTCCCTAAATAGGGATTATTTGTTCAAAATCCTAATCCTATTTGAATTTCCTGCATCCTTTGTTCATCTCCTAAAGAATATATATACACAAATACATTAGTGTATGTTAAGTCATTTTACCTCTGAATCTATACATATAACAAAAGGCACTAAACAAGGATGTCCCATGTAACTGATTCTATCTGCTCTGGCTATTGAAATATTGGCAGATTCAATGATTAACTATATAAAAATCAAAGGAATAGATGTTTATGAACAATACAATTCTAAAGTAATGCTATTTGCTGATGACATATTACTAACATTATCTAATACAAAAGATACATTAGAAGAATTAATTATATTAATTGACAAATTTAACATGACTTCAGGACTCCATTTCAATAAATCAAAATCAAAATTTTTATTTTTAAATAAAAAAAGAACTGCAGACTAAGGGGGATCACGTCATAGGGAAACAAGAATTTACCTTGAAATATCTAGGGATTGAGTTATGCAAGGATAATAATGAATTAGTCTCAAAACACTAAAATAATATCATGAAATACAATTAAAATCTCTGGAAAAATGGAACAAAATAATATTAACATTTGAAGATAGACTACAGTTAATAAAAATGGTTTTACTGCCCAACATCCTATATATAGCCTTGGCAATACAACTGTTACCGGAAAGGAATATAGCTAAAGAAATAAATTCATGCCTAATAATATTTTTATGGTTTCCCAAAATAAACAGAATAGCTTTAATATATCATATCAGACCATGGAAACGGGGAGGATTAAACTTTCCTGCTATAGAAACATATATAAAAACATCAATATCTAAAACAATCTCATATTGGATAAGTCCAAATTACTCTGCAAATTAGAAAGAATTACTAACGTTAATATCAATAAATGAATTTGATTTACAACAAAAATTTCAAATAACAGATTAAAACAATTTGCCATGGCACATATTATGTATTAGTATGCAATATAGCATAACTAAACCCACTAAAGCTCATATGATTAATGAGGGTCTATATCAGAACATCGAAGTATTAAAACTTCGAATGTTCTGATAACAAGTACTATTCGGTGAATGCTAAGAATAGTGAAGCTGCAGAACAGTGAATTATTTCCTTGGGAAAGAATTTGGTTGGCCGTTTCTGTGGCTTCGCTATTCTTAGTGCTGTGGTGGAAAGTTACAGGTTGAGTTTAGGTAAGTGTGCGATTGTTTGTAAGTTAGGGGTGGGTTAAGTGAATTAGGGTTAGGGTGCAGGTTAGGCATGTGTGCGATAGTGACAGACTTTAGGGTTAGGGGTGGCTTAAGTGAGTTAGGGTTAGGGCGTTGGTTAGGTGAGTGTGTGATAGTGATGGACCTTAGGGTTTGGGTTAAGGTAAGTGGGTAGAGAGTAATGTATGTTTAGTTTAGTGTAGCATTAGATGTAGGAATTTAAGTGTATGTGTGTGGTTGCTGTTTGTTTGATGTGCTTGTGTTGTGTGTATGTGTTTCGGAGCAGCAAATTTTTTCCATGGGAAATAATTCGCTGTTCTGAATGTTCAATATTTTCATATTTAGATGTTTTGAATTCGCTGTTCTGAATGTTCAATATTTTCATATTTAGATGTTTTGGGGCCAATGAAATATGGTTCCATATTTTCATCTTTCGATAACATGATATAAACGCATTAATTATTACATTGACTCATTTAAGAAAATTATTAATGCAAATATAGATATAAAATCTGGTTTGATATTTTAAGACCATTTATAGTCACAGAGAACTTTCCACATATAATATATAGGAAAAAGTATTAATTCCTGGGAACAGAAAGGATTTGTTTGTTGGCTCCAATGTATCAAAGAACTAAAAGTTTTAAATATGCAAGTAATTAAAACAATATACAAATCTCCACAACAGGACTGGCTAACTTTACAGAGTATTATGTCATATTTGCAAGATTTAAGTAGAATAATTAACAATTCTTCATTTAAAGAAATACCTAAATTTACAAAATACATATATGAAATCATATATAATGACTTTGACATAGGAAACAGTATTTTCAAATTTTACAAAATATTGATAAACTATAAAACAACACCCAAAACCTCATATTGGGACAATATAACAAAAGGACATTCAATACAGTTAACTGAAGATATTAGAACAAATATCGTATTATTGATAAAATATACATCCTTTACACAATGCTGGAAAGTTTTTAATTGGAAATCCTTGCATAGAGCATTCTTAACCCCAGATAGAATCAGTAAAATTAGTTCTTCTATAAAAAATATACTGGAGATGTGAACAAGTACACAATGCAGATTTAAACCACATTTTCTTTGATTGTGTTAAACTTAAACCATTTTGGAATGGTATTAATAACTTTCTACAAGCTTTATTTAATGAATCATTTTAGTTAACTAAAGCTCTTGCATTATTAAATGTGAATGAAGGTCCTTATTTTAATAGGTCAAATGTATCTAGTATGGACTATACTTGCAATTTCAAGGAAATGTATAACAAGAAGATGGAATACAAACACAATGCCAACTTTGGAAGACTTCTATAGCCTACTGAAGACCATAGCATTATTGGAAATTAAAATTAAAGAACTAAGAATGTATTCAAAGCCATGTATCAACAACCCTTGGAGAAAAGTCTTATTGTTGATTGACACTATACAATAATTGATCAGACACTCTGATAATGGACTGGACATACTTATAAAGTAACTGTATACATTAATATATGTTATTGTGTCAGGCTAATATAAATAGTGTACATAGTTATTTAAGATATTGGGCAGGATTCACGAAGGCTTACACGGAGTTTAAGAGTAGTGTAAGCCTCTGTGTAAGCCTCCCGATCCAGGAACAGACCAAACCTCCATGTAAGAGACTAGCTAAAACGTCTCTTACATGGACTGGGTGTGGACATGCTCAATACCTCATTTGCAGCTCAAAGATATGCAAATGAGGTATTTGAGCAATCCAGGAAGCCCAAACCAGTCCGTGTAATGGACGTTTTAGCTGCAGAAATGTACTCAGCTGACAACTGAGTACATTTCTGCAAAATTTACAACGGAGCTATGTCAGCTCCAAATAAAGGTTGCATATGTGTCATCTAGCATGCCAATGGCCAAATATGTGGCCATTGGCATTAAAAAGTGATGCAAAATTATTTAAAATAACATTTTTTTTTTCGGGGGATTTTGATGTTTAACTGCAGCGCACACCCATGCAAACAGGGTGCGCTGCCTAAAAGTGAAAACCGAAGCTTATAAGCCCACAATTGTGGGTTTTATGTAGTACATGAAATGACAATGCAGGGACTAGCAGACCAAAAACAATATGTCCACCGTGTAGTGGCTGCCAAGGGGGGGAAGCTCAGTGTAAGAGATGTAACTAAACATTACTAGGCAATCCTATGTATATGAGGGTTACAATACTGAATCACACTGCCACATAGCTAATGAGCACTTTTCGAGTAGTGTAAGAGTTACAGAAGGGGGAGGAATAGAGTAAGAGGTAGGTGACATCACGGAGGGGAATGATAGAAGTAAATGTATCACATTGGAGAGCAGTGTAACATGACAGATGACAGACAGACATCAGGGAAAGAGGTGTGTCCCAACAGAACACTAGGAAAGTCAAGAAATAGAGGGTGTACACTATCCCTACACTCAAACTTTCTTGATATATGTGCATGCACGCGTGTGTGCATGTGTAAGGCAGGTTCACCATGTGGGAGCGTGTCGCAAACTGTTTAAAACGGTTTGTGCGGGCGTGCACATGTGTAAGGCAATGTAAACATCAGAAAGCCTGTTGCCTGATGTATAAGGCTGTGTGCGCATGTTTTACCATGAATCAGCCAAGTCCAAACCGTGTAAGTATGTGTGCGCGCGTTTAATTCACTGTGAGCGTGCTTATGCTGGTGTGCACATTGCTCCCCCTGAGGAAACAGAGAGGAAAAAGGAAACAACCAGATTACAAGGAAGCTGTCAGAGAATACTGCTGGAGTTAATTGGTGATAACAATTAGAAGCAGGCAATTACACAGGCAGACTAGAAGCCCAACCCAGCACTTAAAACACTGCAAACAGCAGTGCAGGGTGTTTCTCTCAAGAGATACTGCAAGAAAGGAGTAAGCTATCAGAATTAAAAACTGAAAAAGCTGAACTCAGAGCAGAAATGCTAGGGGCTGCCATAGCTGTTATAATCAGGCATAGGCGAATTGCTGAGGGTGGTGACAATGCAGATGCTGACAGACAACCCAGAGTGAGGAGAAGGAGAAGAGTATACAGGCCCAGGGTCACCTACCATGGGTTACATGAGCTGGAGATAGTAGAGTGCTACAGAGTGGACAGAGACCTTCTGCAGCAAATTGTTGAGCTGTGCAGGCCACGTCTCATGCACAGAACCAACAGAGGGGAACCCATCCCAGTGGAAACCAAGATATGTGTTGGCCTAAGAATACTAGCAACAGGTACCTTCCAGAGACCAACTGGTGATATGATGGGGAGATCACAGGCATCAGCCTCCAGGGTACTGCACCAGTTCCTGGATGCCATGTCAGCACATGTCAGTGATCATGTATATTTCCCTAATGCCCGTGAGGTTGTGGCCAGCAATATGCGTCTCTTCCAGCAAATAGCGGGATACCCTGAGGTACTGGGTGCAATAGACTGCACGCACATACGCATCAAAGCACCAGCCGGTGAGCGGGGTAGAGCCTATATTAACCGCAAGGGATTCCCCTCCATCAACTACCAGGTCGTGTGTGATGCCCAGGGCATAATAATGAATGTGTGTGCTGGCTGCCCTGGGAGCTACCACGATTCCCTCATCTGGCATCTGACGCAGCTGTACCAATCATTTGCCAGTGGGGACTTCCCACACGGACACCTAGTGGGGGATGCAGGTTATGCACTTGAGCCGTGGCTGATGACACCCACCAGAAATGCACACACACCTTAACAGGAACGCCATAATGAGGCACACGCACAAACACGTAATGTCATAGAGCGTGTGTTTGGGCTGCTCAAGTCACAGTTCCGGTGTCTGGACATATCTGGTGGAGCCTTGCAGTACACACCAACTACATGTACCCAAATGATCATGATATGTGCTATGCTACATAATATGATCCTGCAGAAACAGCTGCAGCAGGACCAGCATAGGGCTGGGCCAAACATACCCCCACCATTGCCAAGGCCACCACAGGCAGAGGGTGACTCGGAGGAGGAACAACCTGACCTTACCCCAGTAGGCAGAAGGATGCGTGCCCAGTATGCCCTGGCCTTGGCAAAGAGGCAACACATAGCACATACACTGGCTCAGTAGGAACACTGGGACTGATACCCCCTCCGACTCACTCATATAGTAACAGGGACACCTAACATGACACAACCTGCTTCCAAACATTTACAGGGAGTGTAGTATGTGCATCCGACAGAGGCAGCCCTGCAGCACCACCATGTGTTAAGTAATGTAACACCATGTACCATATGCACACCTGAGGACCCTGACTAACATCCACCCTCACCAATCATGAACCACAAAAACACAAACCCACCTTCATAGGTACCACAAGGGATAGGAACCTAGATGTAATGCTACCCAATGCCAGAAGTATAAACAGCAAGATGCGTGCAGTGTAAACACACACAGTATAGAGAATGTAGATATCAGTGCTGTAATAGAAAACTGGGTCAAAGCCCACATCAGCACCCTGGCACTACCAGGTCACACCTCATACAGTGATATACAGCTGCAAAACATGGAACAAGCTACAAAACGAGGGTGACTAGCAATAAATGTCATGGATAACCACACCCTCATGTTGGTACCACAACAAGAAGCAGCATGGATTAGCCATGGTCAATACCAATGGCTAAAACTGCCTACCACTATATAGCTTTCTGCAGACCACTGCCCTAATAGCAGGAACTGCACCAGGCCTATGTTGGAATACATGAAGATATCAAGCCCCCCAAACCACATTATATTGCTTGACTAAAAATACCTACACATACACCATAGTTTCATAGTTTCATAGTTTACTACTAGGCTATCTGCCCTAGTGCATTTATAAGCCTAGCCATAGTGATGTGGCTATTGCCACCCCTTATAGTGGTAATAAGTGTACAGAATAGATTCCGAATATTGTGCCTCTGACTTAGTAGTGACACATTATGACCCCTTTACTTAATCAAATTAATTGACTGTGCCTCTGTCTAGTAGTGACACAGGGAGGACCCTGGGGTAAACCTACGATCTCACATCCACTTGTCCAGATTTCTCTTGAAGAGAGTCAGTGAGGGACTCTGTCTAACATGAACTGGGATTCTGTGCTAGAGTGTGAGAAGCCTCTGAGTTATGAATCTGTCCCTCCAGCATGTCCTATACATGTATGTGCTGAGGTTCAAATCTTTAGCTCTCATGGTTCTGGTGGATTTGGATTGCTTGCAGTGGAGCATGTCCATCAAATCCTGATTGGACATGGTCTTGTATGTCAGGCATAGGTCACCTGTAAGTAGGTGGTATGCTACTGAATAGAGCTGGATTTTCTTTAGTCTGGAAGCATATGACATGTGTTGTAGACCCTTGATCCTCTTGGTAAGGTACTTTTGGGGTCTCTCCAGCTGTTGCAAGTGCTGGGTGAGGTACATACCAAATGGGGCTTTGTATTCAATCATGGGCCTGATAAGGGAGAAGTATAGGGGTACAACGACCTCCTTTGATCTGGATGGAAAACCCTTCATGATAAGGTGGGCAAGATAGAAAGTCTTTCTAACCACTTTGGCAACATGGGTGTCAAACGAGAGGTCACTATCTACATGGGTCCCCAGGTGTCTGATTTTTTTTTTCTGTGCTCAGTGGGTTGCTGTCTATGTGTTAATTTGTGGGTACTTTGTTCCTCCCAAAGGGATGACTACACATCAGTTGCATTCAGTTTCAGGCCATGATTCCGCACCAGCTATCTGTTTTTGTGATGGCATTCTGTAGGATGTGTGTGCCGGCTGATGTATTCACTATGGTGCCTAGGTTGCAGTCATCTGCAAACTGTGTCAGCCACAACCCTCCTATGTTTGCTTTCACATCTGAAAAGTAAATGCCAAATAAGAGGGGTCCCAGGACAGATCCCTGTGGGACACCACTTGTGACTGGCTTTGAATCTGACAAGGCACCTGCAATGTCGACTTTATGGGTTCTGTTTTTTAGCCATTTTGCAACCTATCCTGTGACATATGGATTTATATTTCAGCTGTTGAGCTTGTCTATGATGCCTGAGTGGGGTATTGTGTCAAAGGCCTTAGCCAAGTGCAGGTAGGCTGTGTGGACCGCTTAGCCCTCATCAATGGCCCTACTGACAGTTTCAAAATAGTCAACTATGTTCAAAAGGCAGGATCTGCCCTTTACAAAGCTGAACTGGGTGGGATCAAGAGTCTGTAGGTCACCAATATCTCTGTTTAAGAGCTCCATAATGAGTCTTTCCATAGCTTTGCAGACAAGGCTGGGTAAGCTTGTGTGGTGGTAGTTCCCAGGGTCTGTGGAGGCATCTCCTTTGTGGAGTGGGACCACTGTTGCTGTACGCCAGTGTTCAGGTACATATCCTGTAGCAAGGCTAAGGTTAAATATCATTTTTATATACGGGTTTAGCTCCTCTTGGAGTTCACATAGCACGCAACTGGGGATACCATTAGGTCCCATTGATGCTGTGTTTTTGTCTTTGCTGAGTGCAGCTCTCACATGGACATCTGAGATGACAGTGAGGTTATATTCAGCTGCGATAACTATCATCTTTTGGGGGTGAGGGAGGGAGAAAATTGCACTGAACCTGTCTGCCAGAATGTTGCCAATATCTGTCGGGTCTCTGAAATTTATGTTGTTGTGTACCAACTCTGAGCATATCTGAGGATTCCCACCCAGGTTTCTGACATAACTGAAGAAGGCATTGTGGTTATCTTTATTGTCTTTGGTGATTTTTGTCTCAAAGTTGACCTTGGATGTCTTTATGAGAGAATGTAGCTTTTTACTAGTGCTGATCACAGCTGCCTTCCCTTTAGGAGATTTAGCTCTGTTTTGCATTAGTATCCTTCTTTTGTGATACAGTTCGTTTATGGCTGGGGTCCACCAGACAGGCCACTTTCCCTTGGTGGAGAGGGTCTTGGTTTTATTTGTGATTGCATGGTCCATGCTTTCTTGGTGATGTCCGTAGAAAGCGTTTGTGAAGGAGTCGCCATTGTGTGTTGTGGTTTCCACTGGCCCAGTGGGCTTAAAGGATACCATCTCAGTTTGAAGAAGTGTGAAGTCAGCTTTTGAGAAGTTTGTCACTATACTCTTTGTATTATACTAGCACCGACACATTTGTAGAAAATTTCCCAGAATCCATCAAACAAAATGGACATGCAAAATGTAACACTTCCACAAGAGGGGTAAGCATACTGGATGTGATAATCAGAAATATGTGTACTGGATGTCAAGATGAGAAGTGTATCCCTCACTGGTAAGACCAGACCATAGAGTAATCACACTGTAGTTACACATCCCGACCCCAGTCCCTGGCCTAATGGTTAAGGTGTTTGCCTTACAAACACAAGGTGCAGGGTTTGAGTCTCACAAGGGATAATTGGCTAGGCTTACAATGGCCCACAAGGGCAGTTAGCTTAGTACTTATCTATGAATCTATGAATCTATGAATGTCTGTCCAGTGATAGAAACCTGCTGCAAGCCTCGTAACAGCACACCAGCACTACCAGGTAATACCATATATCATGTGTTATGGCCACAAAACCTGGAACAAAACATAAAAGGAGGGTGAGTATCCATATTCAGCACAGACACCTATACGTCCAGTTAACTGACAATGCTTACATCATTGCAGTCCACCCATGTGGAACTAACCATAGGCAAGACTGCTGTACAGTCTGTAGCATGCTACAGACCACACTCTCACACACAGGAACCCCACCCCGCTGTCCTGAAGACAGTGGACAGTATGAATGTACCACCAAATACAAAACAAGGTACACACAAATTACCACATAGGTGGTAAACCATTATGTATGGAAGGAGTAATCAGGGACCTAGTGACACAAGTGGACAGTAACCTGTTATGTGACAGTCACATTGCCAATCTGGCTAGGAAGACTGTCTATAATGGACACTGTATCATGAAAGGAGTCACATCTACGTCAACAAAGGTCATTGTGCCCCTATACTGTTCCCTTATCAGACCCATAATGTAGTACAATGCCTCATTTGGGATGTACATTACCTGGCACCTGCAGCAGTTAGAAAGACCTCAAAGCTACCTCACCAAGAGTTAGAAAGGGTCTCAAATATATGTCATATGCTGCCTGGCTGTAGACACCACAGCTGAATGCAGTCACATACTGCCTACACAGAGACATTGTATGTCTGTTGTACAAGTCCATGTCCAACACAGAAGTAATGGACATGCTCCACCCCAGAAAACTCAAAGCCATCGGAGCTGTGTGAGTCAGAGATGTCAACCTCAACACATAATGAAATAGGATGTGCTGGAGGGACAGATACCTAACCCTGAGGCTCTCCACACCCTGGAACAGAATACCACTACATGTTAGGCAGAGCCCCTCACTGACACTCTTCAACAGGAAGTTGGCAAAATGGATGGATAATTGTAGATGTACACTGGGGTTCTTCACTGTGTCATGTCCAGAAAGAGGCACAGCTAAGTAAATCATAAATGGCCATAATATTGACATAGCAATGTGGCAAAAGCCACACACACTGTGGCTAGGCTTACAAATGCCCTAGGGTGGATAGCCTAGTATGAACCTATGAACCTATTATGATACAAATTGTACAGAACACTAAGGATAATCCCAAGGCTGCTGCAACTGATGGTAGGAAGCGTGTTGTGAATTCCCAGATATGCTCTGGATCACACAAATATTACAAACAACATACCAAACACACACACGTATTGCCAACATACATCCTGACAGGTGCAGTGCAACCCCCTCCCCCCATAATGCAAAATATCTTTCCCAGAAGACTGCTGCCTCCCTGACATTATGTCAGCCTTACCACAGGATATGTACCCAAAGAGCAGTGTATAACAACAGTGGTCGTTCTCAAGAAAGGTGTCGCCTGAATGGATACTAAAAACAGCCACCACAGAATCTTGAGAAGCTTGGTCTGCACAGCTATGGAAAGGATCAGCATGTACCACAGACATAAAGATATTAGGGATCTATTGACACCCGACCCTTCCCAGTGTGGGTTTATTAAGTGCAGACCCTGCCCCTAAACATGTGTGACTCAGTTGAAACAGTAATTGAGGTCACTGATGAGGGCAATGTGGTCCACACAGCGTAGCTGGACCTTGCAAAGCCTTCCATACAATACCCTACGTGTTCAATATAGATATGCTCACCAGCTTATATATACACCCCTATGTCACTAGAGGGGTTGCAAACCAGACCAATGACAGAACTGACATGGTCAGACATGCTGCAGCCATGTCAGACTACAAACCACATATAACAGGTATCCCACAAAGCTTGGTCCTGGGACCTTCCCCGTCTGGTATATATGCCCCATAGGTACAGGCCAACATGTAAGGACTGTGCCTGAACATGTTTGCAGAGGACTACAAACTGCCCAACATATCTGACACTCCAGCTGACACAAGCATCCCACAAAAGGGCCACATAGAAACAGACAACTGCTGCCATAGCCATGTCAGCAAGTTAAATGGAGAAAACTGTATAGTCAACCTCTGTGGATATACAGTAAGTGACCACCAATTACCACATAGGTGTTAACCCATTACATACTTAACATGTAATGACAGACCTGGGTACACAAGGTGATAGATATCCTGCATTGGATAAACATGTGGCTGTAGTGTTAACAGAAACAATCCATATACCAACCTAATCATGAAGGTTATGACATCTAGATAAGGGGGGTCATTGTGGTTCTGCAGTTATCCTTCATCAGCGTTACAATTGACTACAACAGCCCCTGTGGGGTGTACCTCAGCAGACACCTCCATCAACTGTAAAGTCCACAACAGTACCTCACCAGGAGTATCAAAGAGCTTGAACAGATGTAATGTGTTGCCTGATTAAACAGAGTGCAACTCCACACACTGCCATGCTGGCCACCCAGACGCAAGATGTGCCTGATGTAGAAAGCCATGTCCAAGCTGGAATCAATGAACATGCTGCACCTTGTACAATCTGAATGGCAGTGAGCTATGCACATGAGGGACCTGAACCCCATCACTGACATACATAGGACAAGCTGTACTGCATTATCCATAACACAGAAGCCACCCCACGCATGAGTAAACTACCAGTACAGGTTATCCATAGAGTCACTCATTGATTCTCCTCAACAGGAATCTTAATGAGTGGATGGGAGATGGTAGGTTTACCCTGGGTATCACTGTTATGTCACGGGTAGACAGAGGCACAGTATACTAAACATGACATATGTCATGGCAAACTACACTTACAATGTGTTGAAGGACAAACACACTCTCTGACTAGCATTAGAAATGGCCTAGGGCACATCGGTAGTGTTTGCCAATGTACACCTATGTTGTGGAATACACTAATGATGTTGGACGAGGCTGTTGTAAGTAGTTAATATCTGAACATAATGCAACATGGTCAGATGTGCACAACTGGACCCTAACCAGGCTGTTATGCTCACTATGGAAATGTAAAGCAGTGATAGGACTAAAGCCCAGGATACTGTCCACCACAGTGAAAGTACTGAACCACTACACTATACAGTACTTCAGTGTTAGGTCAGTATGAACGGATGTTGACAATTGTATGCAAAGTATCCCATGCAAAACCTGCAGGAACAGTATAATCCCTGTTGTGTTCACACAAAAATCATTTGGACAGTAACTACACAACATGACACAGAACACACAACCATAAACAGGAGATATTTGTTGAAGTTCACACTCATCCACAAATGTGATGGGCTGCAGAGTTCAACATATGGAAAGCTCACACTGGGCATGCTCACACACTTTGATAAATGAGAAATCTTTCACACAACATGCCATGGGAAGGTTGAACTGGGCATGCTCACACACTTAGTCCAAATATCAGTTTAGCATTTTGCCACATATATCTGGTATATGTACATGTTATTCCAGTAACCAACAACATTATAGCAATCTGACCAGTGCTCACACTTAAATGACTACAGAGACATACATGATATAGTGGATTTCCCCCATATGCAAACATCTTCCACAGATACACACGTTGTTCATACAAACAGGAAATGTTATGGCAATAAAGACCTGCAAACACTTCTATCAGCACCAAATAATGTGCATCTGGCAGTTAAACATATGGGTGTAGAGGTCAACACTAGGCTGTTTGCCCTAGGGAATGACAGCTTATCCAGAGTGTGTGTGTGGGTGATTGTGGTTGGTGTGTGTGCAAGTCTGTGTGAGGGAAATGTTCCTTTTAGCAACTGGGAAAACACACCACAGGATGCTCATTCCCCTTTCTAAACACTGATGATGTCAGCACCCTATAAGTATATCAGGAGAAAGAAAATCTTCCAGTAATGTGAATAGCGTGCTCTGCTAATGCATCTGTCTCTATTGTCATAACATAGTTAGGTAGGGGTTTGAATCTAGCAAGTGGCACGTGTGTGTGAAGGGGGGTTAGTGAGTGTGTATGAAAAGAACATCCCTTTTGGCAACTGTGAAAACACACCACAGGATGCCCATTCCCCTTTCTAAACACTGATGATGTCAGCACCCTATAAGTATATCAGGAGAAAGAAAATCTCCCAGTAATGCAAATAGCGCGCTCTGCTAATGCATCCGTCTCTAATGTCATAACATAGTTAGGTAGGGGTTTAAATGTGGCAAGTGTGTGTGTAAAGGGGGGTTAGTTTGTGTGCAAGTGTGTATGAAAGCAACATCCCTTTTGGCAACTGTGAAAACACACCACAGGATGCCCATTCCCCTTTTTAAACACTGATGATGTCAGCACCCTATAAGTATATCAGGAGAAAGAAAATCTCCCAGTAATGAGAATAGCGCGCTCTGCTAATGTGTCCATCTCTTGTGTCATAACATAATTAGGTAGGGGTTTGAATCCAGCAAGTGTGTGTGAAGGGGGGTTAGTGTGTGTGTAAGCGTGTATGAAAAGAACATCCCTTTTGGCAACTGTGAAAACACACCACAGGATGCCCATTCCCCTTTCTAAACACTGATGATGTCAGCACCCTATAAGTATATCAGGAGAAAAGAAATCTCCCAGTAATGTGAAAAGCGCACTTTGCTAATGCGTCCGTCTCTAGTGTGATAACATATTTCGGTAGGGGGTTGAATCCGGCAAGTGTGTGTAAGCTTGTATGAAAAGAACGTCCCTTTTGGCAACTGGGAAAACACACTACAGGATGCTCATACCCCTTTGTAAACAATAGCACAATTATTTATGGCTTTTGATTCCAGACATGTCACGTGTGTTTTGCTCACACAGAATGCCCATGTGTGCTGGTTGTTTCTCACAATATTGCATGACATCGATTAAACCAGTTATGGCAATGCACACATGATGTATGTGTGTGCCAATTACAAATATGTACCTGTGACCTTCAATAGTTACCATGTGTGATGCCTGCCACATGTGAATACATGGTATTTGCACTGGGTAACATCATGACTGTGGTCTTCTGTGCAGGTGCTGCATGTGGGATGTGTATGTACAGTGTGAGATGTAGATGCTATCAACCTAGCAGTGAGGGATACACACCTGGTCTGGGGCATATAGTCTACATGTTGTTGATGAACAGGTGCTGCATGTTTTCACCTGTTGTGGGAGTGGTAAGAAGTTGTTCCATAGCAATGCAGTGACTGCATGCTAAGAACCTTTCAGCTAGGGTGTTGTAGCTACAGTAATTCATTAGCATTCAGTAATATGTCAGCATTCCTGGTGAGGGTATGATGCCAACCAAGGTCAGGGTTCTACCAGCCTGTGCCACTTACTCAGTGAGCCCTTCCATGTTCCCTATCATGTATTCCAGTGAGGGACATCACACATCAGCTGTAGTGGCATGGACAATGACTGAGTCATATGTGTCCATGCATCTGACTGACCTGTATGCTTGTGTTATGTGGTGGACCATAGTGCCCCATGAGCATATCACTGCGACCTTCACCTTGTCCAGCCTGGTGAGCATGACTTCACTGTACCAGACAATAAAAGTACCTAACACAACTGCAGCAGGAGTGTTGTATAGCTGTACAGACTGTGCTTGTTTGGCACACAGGATTTGTGTGTTATGTGTTATGCATGCTGTGTTTAGGCCTAACGTATGCCTGTGTGCCAGCTGCAGAGGTGTTGGACACTCAGGCAGGATGCCATTCCTAGGCTCCACGAATGGCCCGGTGTGTTCCCGTGCTTGTATTGCTGTCAGTGTAGGTCTACATCAGACTGGTATTGCAGTCACTGTAGTATTTCATGCCACCTGACAGGTTATGCCAGTAATGGGTTCAGAGTGCTTAGTCCACAGTTTGGCTATGTGTTTCCATCTCATACATGTGTTGTACATCCATGGGTAGGGGATAGGGTTGACTGTGTACATGTGGCAGCTGTGACATTACTACATGACTCACATATTCCACAACTGTACCATAGAGGTGACTGACAACTGACCTTTGCACATGCTACCATAGTATTGAGATTGCATTGGTGATTAACAGAACATAGGGCCAATGGTGAACAAGATACATAGGTTCATAGGCTCATACTAGGCTATCTGCCCTAGGGCATTTATAAACCTAGCCAGAATGTGTGTGGCTTTCACCATGCATTGTAAATCTATCTTGTTATGCCCTTTTCCAAGGTTAGTATACTGTGCCTCTGTCTAACAGTGACACATAAGAGATACCCAGGGTAAACCTACAATGTCCCATCCAGTCATTAATATTCCTCTTGAAGACAGTCACTGAGTGACTCTGCCTAACCTGTATTGGGATAATATTCCAGAGTGAAGGGAGCCTCTGAGTTATGAATGTGTCCCTCCAGCATGTCCTATGTATATCACTCCTGAGGTTCAAGTCTTTCCAGCGTGTAGCTTGATGGGATTTGGATATTCTGAGGTGCAGCATGACCATTAAGTCCGGGTTTGACATAGCTTTATATGTCAGGCACAGATTGCCTATGAAGAGGCAGTATGCCACTGAGTAGAGCTGCTGTTTCTTTAACCAGTCAGTATGTGGCATCTGTTTGAGCCCTTTGATCCTCTTGTTGAGGTACTTTTGTGGTCTTTCCAGTTGCTGCAGGTGTCTGGTAAGGTGCATGCCAACAGGGGCATTGTAGTCAATTATGGGCATGATGAGGGATGAGTAAAGAGGCACAATGTCCTCCCCTGATCTACATGTGAATCCCTTCATGATGAGGTGGCCTATATAAAATGTTTTTCTAACCACTTTGGCTATGTGGTTGTCAAATGAGAGAATGCTATCAACTTGTGTACCCCAAGGTCCATAATTCCTTCTTCTGTACTTAATGGATTAACACATATGTGGTACTTTGTGGTCACTTTGTTTTTGCCAAAGGGGATGACTATACACCTTTTGGCATTCAGCTTGAGGCCGTGGCTGTGGCACAAGTCATCTTTTTCTAAGAGGCCCTTTTGGAGGATGTGTGTGTTGGCTGGAGAGTTGATTATGGCGTCCAGTTTGCAGTCATCTGCGACTTGCTCAGCCACAGTCCTTCCATGTTGGCCTGTACCTCTGATAAATATATACTGAACAAGACAGATCCCAGGGCTGAGCCTTGTGGGACACCACTTGTAACTGGTTTTGAGGCTGACATGGCTCCAGCAAGTCTAACCATGTGTGTTCTGCCCTTGAGCCACTGTGCAATATATGTAGTGACATAGGGGTTAATATGTACACTGGTGAGCTTCCCTAGAATGCACAAGTGGGGTATTGTATCAAAGGCTTATGCAAGGTCCAGGTAGGCTGTGTAGACCACCTTCCCCTTGACAGTGGCCTTGGTGACTGTTTCAAAGAAATCAAACAGGTTTGAGAGGTAGGATCTGCCATTAACAAAGCCAAACTGTGTATGATGCAGTGTCTGTAGGTCCCCAATATCTATATTTATGAGGTTCATGATGATCCTTGCCATAGCTTTGCAGACCAAGCTATTCAGACTTATGGGGTGATAGTGTCCAGGATCCGTTAAGGCACCACCTAAATGTAGAGGGACCACTGTTGCTGTATGCCACTCTTTGGCCACATATCGTGTAGTAAGGCTGGGATTGAACAGTAGTGTTATGTCTGGGTGAAGCTCTTCTTGGAGTTCATGTGGGACACATCCTGGGACACTGTCTGGTCCCATTGATGCAGTGTTTATTGCTTTGGAGAGAGCAACTCTTACCTGAGCATCTGAGATGTCAGTGGGGGGGGGCAGCACTCTGCTGGGAGAAATATTTGCCCTTTTGGTGTGGAGGGGGGGAGAAGTTAGCAGTGAACCTGTCCACTAGGATGTTGGCAATGTCTGTGTGTTTGGTATTTTTTTTGACATTTTGGACTACCTCTGAGCATATCTGGGAATTACCACCCAGGTTCCTAACATAACTAAAGAAAGCCTTGTGATTATCCTCAGTGTCTTGTGGAATTTTCTCTCAAAGATGGCCTTAGACAATCTTATGAGTGCCTGTAGTTTTCGTCTATTACTCATCAGTGATGCCTTCACATTTTGGGAGTTTGCTGTATCATTTAGTAGCTTCATCCTTCTATTGTATAGTTTGTTTATGACTGGTGTCCACCACACAGGACGTCTGCCTTTGGAGGATTGGGTCTTGCTTTTATTTGGGATTGCATGATCCATGCATTCCTGAAGGTGTCCATAGAATGCCTTTATACAGGTATCTGCAGTCTGGTCCATATTTTCAACAGGCCTGGGGGCTTTGAAGGTTTCCACATCATTTATGAGGAGTGTGAACTTGCTTTACATGAGTTGTTGACTGTATTCTTCTGTGCAGGGGGTGGCCTTGGGATGTGGATATCCAGTGAGATTAGTTTATGGTCTGATCTTACCAGTAAACCAATACCAATACACTTCTGGTCTGGAGCATAGAGTCCCCATGTTGGTGATGATCAGGTTCAGTATGTTTTCCCCTCTTGTGTGAGTGGTAACAAGTTGTTCCATAGCATTTTGGTATATAAATTCTAGTAATCTTTGGGCTAGGGTGTTGGAGCTACAGTCATGCTCCCAGTCTATGTTTGGGTAGTTTAACTCACCCAATATAATGGTGTATGGACAGACCTACATATTTCCAACTGTTTTCAGGAAGGCCAAGTATGGTTCTTGTGTTTGTGAGGGTGGTCTGTAGCAGGCTATAACCTGGAAGGCAGTTTTACCCATTGTTACTTGCATATGGATAGTCTCTGATGTTTGGTGCTTTGCCACCAACCTGGAGGTGTGGGTATCTTGGATGAATATCAATACACCCCCTCCTTTTGTGGTTTTGTGCAAGTTTTGGGCCTGAAAAGCATGGTATGAGGTATAACTTGGTAGTGCTTGGGTGCTGTTGGTAGCCCTGAATCCGGTATCTGTTACTGCACAGATAGCGATGTTCTCCATGCTGAGGAATATTTCGAGTGTGTGCATCATCAGGTTTAGAGTCCTGCAGTGGCATATATGACTGCTCACATGGACAGATGCCAGGTAAGTCATATGCAAAGTGTCACAGGCAATGTACATGTGAACAGGAGAAACAGTGACATTCTGTCAAGTGAGACATGAACATACATATAGTAAGCTATGCAGATGTCACTAGGAGTCCACAGAAGCTGTGTAACTCTGCATGGCAGGTCGGATCAGTATTCCAGGGTAACTGCAAGGAAACATGCATGCAAACATAGCTACTGTAAGCAGGGCTGCATGTAGTCCATTATACAAGAAACAAGCTGTACCACTTTCAGTAGGTAACACTGCCAATGCTCACCAGCTGACATATGAATACCTATGTCACCAAAGGTGATACTTACCAGACCACGGACAGAAATGACATGGCCAGACACGCTGCATCCCACATGAACACATATCACAAGCAACACAGACCTCACAAAGTCAGTGTTCTTAACAGGCACAGCCCATAAGGCCAAACACAATGTGTGACACACCTATAATAGGTGATGCCATAGTCAGACACACTGACGTCCTACTCTCCAGACTGAGCAAGGTGAGGGTCACATTTAGCTACCTGTCGGGTGATAGAATGTGCCACATAACACACGCACTCAGGTCACTCCACAGCAAGTACAAGTATGAGGCAGTCATTGTCCATGCTGGTGTGAACAACCTGAGACGTACCTCCCTGTACCACATGAAAAGAGACACAGAGGAGCTCTTACATCACCCTCTCAAACTCAGGAATCCCACACAGCCTTCATGAAGACACAGGAGAGTATAGATTTCTCTGCAAACACCATCATACTGGGTGACTTCAATTACCCAAACATAGATTGTGAACATTACTCAAGCCACAATACCCAAGCTCTAGGGTTCCCATAGTTCAGAAACTCTTTAGCTATGGAACAAGTAGTCAACATTCTCACAAGAGGGGAAAATATACTAGACCTGATCATCACAAACATGAGTACAAAATGCTCACCACTTGAAGTATATCCCTCATTGTTGCAATCGAACCATATACTAATCACACTGGAGTACTGGATCCCCCACATATGTAAACCTCAAACACATCTATGTGGGCGGCACAGTGGTGCAGTGGTTAACATTGTCACCTCACAGCAAGAGGTTCTCTGGTTCGATTCTCGGCTGGGGTGCCTTCTGTGTGGAGTTTGCATGTTCTCCCTGTGTTCGCGTGGGTTTCCTCCGGGTACTCCGGTTTCCTCCCACATTCCAAGACATGCATCTGGAGCATTTCTCCCCGGGCCTCCGCTGAAAACAGGCTCTGTGGAACCTAGTCGGACATTCCCGGTCAACAAATGTTAAAATAAAATAAAAAATAAAAAAAATCTATGTGTGTGTGGGAAATGCCCCTATTAGCAACTGTGAAAGTACACTACAGGATGCAGATTCCCCTTTTGAAACACTGATGATGTCAGCAATCTATAACTATATTACCTGAATTAAAGCTCCCCAGTAATTTGTACAGCATGCTCTGCTAATGCGTCTGTCTCTAGTGTCATGACATAGTTAGGTAGGGGTTTGAATCCTGCAAAAGGAGTGTGTGTGAGTGGGGTTTGTGTGTGTGCATAATGCTGTGAGGGAAAAGTGCCTTTTGCCAACTGGGAGAACACACTACAGGGTGCACATTCCTCTTCCTAAACACAGATGATGTCAGCACCCTCTAAGTAAAGCATTAGAAAAGATTTCTCCCACTAATGCAAATAGTGCACTCTGCTAATGTGACTGTCTCTAGTGTCATAACACAGTTAGGTAGGGGTTTGAAACTTGCAAATGGAAAGTATGTGTTTTAGTGTGAGTGGGGTTAGTGTGTGTGCACAATGCTGGGGGTGGGATGTGGCTTTTGCCAAATGGGGCTACGCACTGCAGGGTGCACATTTCCCTTAACAAACAGTGATGTTGACAGCACCCTATACAAACAACATGACAACAGACAATTGCCAGTACTCAGTATAGTGCTACATGCTACTGTAACACGCACACATACCAGAACATACCTAGATAGTGTTTTGAAACCTGAATGTGGCAAGTGTGTGGATGTGGGATGTTTCTGTGTGTGCATTTCCATATGGAAAACATGTTGGATGTGGCAATCAGGGAACCACAGTACCTGATGCACATTACACTTTTAAACTAATGAGGTTGCCTGCACCCTGTGAGTACAGGTAGAGAAGAGGAAATCAGTAGTAATCCAAATAGTGCACTTTTCAAATGTGTACCTGTCATGTGTCGACAGCTACTCATGTAGGGTAATAAATAATGGAAATTGCAGGTGAGCGTGTGCATGTGTGGGGGTAGCAGGGTGTGTGTAAATGCATGTGTGACAGAACAGATACATATAGCTGAATCTACAATACAGCACATGATGCACATTCCCATAGTCAATGGTAGCATGTCATGGTGTGCAGCTGGTACACTTTGGTAAGTAGTATGGGTGCAGATAACAATTCAGGACATTCATACAGTTACTGCAGCAGGAATGCTGGGATATACACACAATCATAGTGGAACAGTGAACAGTTACCAACATGTTACTACTTATACACATCTATGTAGTCACCCTGTGCATCAGCAACGTGTTTACCTTTTCCTGCACTGATGTTGTAGTATGCAGGAGGTGGCACAGTGTCATCATATGCACAGGGTGTGGGTTAGGTATGCCCAAGCCAGCCACTGGTACCACCAATTGACATGTGTGTGTATGTGTGTTTGTGAGGGGCAGCAGTACAGGGTGGACCAGTGTTGGTGCAGTGTGTGTGTGTGCATGTGTTTGCCCTAGGTGTTAAATTTCTGGATGTGTGTAAGCACGCACACAGTCCCACATAATGGCTGCCATGTACAGGGCTTTGTGGACAGCCACAGACTGCACCTGTCAGGTCATCCAGATCAGTGTCTGTGGGCACGGACACGGTACCTGTGCCTGGCAGGGGTGCTATGGACCGTATTCGGTACTAACCCAGACTGGGTACTGTCATCGGAAGCGTGTGTGTGTTGACTGGACACAGTTCCCTGTTGGGACTGTCCAGAGCCACGTGCACATGGTCTCCTGGGGCGTCCTGATGACAGCATTAACCCAGCATTGCTGGGGCTGCTGCTGGCACTTGAGGTGCGTGAGTGGGCCTGTTGTCATCCACGGCGACTGCCAGCTGGTGCTGTTGCCGGCATACGGCCACGTCGATGCCACAAATGCACACCATCGCCCTGGCCCATGGACATCTGGTTGTGGAGCAGCTGTTGTATGTCCCCACAACGTCTGTCAATGACATCTGTGAAATTACGAATAGCATTCACAATGTCACGCATGCCATCTGTCATGGCTGTGCGACATGCTGTCAGCTCCCTCAGACCCTGTCTGGTGTACCTTTCCATACGCGCCTGTGCCTGCATAACAGTCCGAAACATAGTGGAGATTGACATACCTCCTTGGGCACGTCGGCCAGAGGCAGTACGGCCACGGATGCCCCCACGAGAACCCATGGGCGACTGTCTGCGTGGTACCATTGGAGGACCCTGCTCATGGCTGCTTTGTGGGGATGCATGTACCACAGGTACCACATTACCCTGATCTATGCCCAATGCATACTGTCCATCACCTAGGGACAATGGTGACAAAGGATGTAACGGCAGGATGACTGTGCGCATTGAAGGGGTTGACAGCTGTGTACTCTCAATTGGCTGACCAATGGCGGACCCAGACACACCTTCCTGCACCATTATAGACATTTCCTCATCATCAGTACCTGGGGTACATGATTCAGGTTCCCTGCTGCAGGTCACCAGAGCAGCACCAGAACCTACGGGAGGAAAACAGGGAACACAGATTACAGTCTCAAGACATATTTTACGGTGATGCACTTCAATACAAATGCACACATTCAGAAATGGACACATGCACTTATGGACACACACACACATGCACACATGGGCACAGGCACATTTGCACACATGCACACCCCACAGTACACACACACATCAGTACTGAGTTACACTACTCTTACTAGTATTAACTTGAGTATTGCAGGTATTATTAAACACACTCACCAGCATGTATACTACTGAGTTACACTACTCTTACTAGTATTATAAATAGTTTTTCAGGTAATGATAAACACACTCACCAGCATGTATGGCCTGCCTCGTTGCTAGATGGGAGGGACCTGGAAATATGAAGAAAGTAATGTCAGTGGGCACAAGTGTGCCATTGTTTTTGCATATGATACAGTACAGTAGTACACCAGTTCCCTTATACACATCAGCTGCTCATAATGCCAGTATCACACATGCACAATTACATATGATGACAGACACATACCACGTGCACACCTTATGCATGCATGAAGTAACAGTGTACAGAACAGTCATATGTACATATGGCATCTTACCTGCACGCTCAGTGTCTTGCTGCTGTGTGGATCCAACCTCCATCATGATGCAAGTCTGATGCTGTTGTTGTTCTGGGGCTGGATCCATGACACTTAGCAGTAGCCCCTCCTGTCTGGTGAGGGGGGGATGTGTGGCCACCCCCCCACCTGTGGCAACCTGTTGCCTGCGGATATCTGCAGCACGCTGGTGGACATTTCTAATCAAATCACTGCAGTGATGTCTCACCTGCTCATATGTCCCATCATGCATGCCAACATCATTTATCCTGCTGATAAGGTTTTGCCACAGTGCAGACCTCTCCTGCTGATTCTGGGTGGTGCGTGAAAACAGGATGTCATAGTCACACCCCAGGCTCTGGTGGATCACTTCGTCCTCTGCAGCAGAGTATGCAGGGTTCCTTTTTGGAGCCATATCTCCCTGGAAAAGTACACAAACAGGATATCAGCAGAGTATGTCAACAATATATGGTACACATTCTATACATAAAGTATTAAATTGTAGTTATTACTGCTTGGTTGTAACTTGATTAAAGTGTAGCTATCATTCTAAGTCTTTTGGATTAAGCACTTGGCCTTCAGACCAGTTGTTTTACATTAGGAAGGTTTGTGGCAAGCACTGTGGTGGCAGGACAGGTAGCTTTCATCCTTCTAAGTTGGGAACTGCTGATTGAGAGCCCAGTGTCCAAGTGTATTAGTTCTGATATAAGCAGTTGGGCTTCAGACCAGTTATTTAACATTAACAAGGTTTGTAGTCTGCACTCTTGTGTGAGACTGGGCTGTACTCTGCCATTCATAGCTGGGAACTTCTGGTTTAAGGTTTATAGTGCCTGCATATTTGAACTGTATCTTACTGACATTGGTACACCTTGTTTGTTGTAGCATACACTACATCCAAGCCTCCTGAATCTAGCTTTGTTTATATGCTTGTTATTTGTTAGCTTGTTATTTCACTGGTATGCTAATTCCACATAATACACAGCTTCTCAGCACTTCTGTGAATCATTACTGATAACT
Organism: Protopterus annectens; assembly: GCF_019279795.1. Classification (NCBI taxonomy): domain Eukaryota; kingdom Metazoa; phylum Chordata; order Ceratodontiformes; family Protopteridae; genus Protopterus; species Protopterus annectens. The sequence goes on along the minus strand of NC_056743.1, from coordinate 1,860,344,418 downwards.
GGCCTTGTGTTCTAAGCTATGGAAGTTTTAAGTATGGAAGACATGTACAGCAATATTACATATGTATATATATATCAGGACTATGTACACACAACCTATCTCATGGACATACCTATAGATAGTGAACTATGATACATTTGGAGGTTTCACAGTAAACACAGTATTAACCTGCTACTTTGCATTACCTGTGTTTGTGTCAGCTGTTGCTGTGTCACTGGTGCTAATTGCTGTTTGCTGCTGCTGCTGCTGGTTTTGTTGCTGTGACGATGCAGTTTTTTTATCACTGCCTTTCTTTCTTTCTTTCTTTCTTTCTTTCTTTCTTTCTTTCTTTCTCTCTCTCTCTCTCTCTCTCTCTCTCTCTCTCTCTCTCTTTTTCCATCGGTTTGGTGCAATGAATGTATTGCATGTGTGGAGTGTTAGTACTGGATGCTTTTGTAGGTATCTGCACAGGTCCATGTGATGGCCTCTGCACCAATTGTAAGGCAGCATTTGCTAATTGCATGCAGCCAGTTGTGTACTGATTGCATGTCTCACTGTGATTTCAGGACAGTGCTATAAAAGGGTATGTGAGATAGACGTTGCCCTTTCAGATTGTAAGGGCATGGACCATGCTGGTATGCTCTCGACAGTGTTCTGTGAGTGTGAAGGTTAGTAAGTCTCTCATGATTCATGCTGTGTTGTAAATTCAGGTTGCTGCATTTCACTCACCTGTTCCCTGTAGTGAGTGTGTATGCATACTGACACCTACAACTATATTTCCATATATGTATCAATATATATATATATATATATATATATATATATATATATATATATATATATATATATATGTGTGTGTGTGTGTACATATACATACTTTCATATATGTACATTAGCTTACATTATTAAGTACAAGCTAACAATTAGCTGGGCTGTTTCTGTTAACACTAAACTAGTATGGGAATCCAGTAATTAGGACAGTAAAAGTCTACCTGACATGCTTTGGGTAGTACACATCCTATATTGCCTTTATCTTCATTCCTACTATTACATGTTATACTTATTTTAACAATATATTCCTGTATGAGAGTCATGGCTTAGTGGTAGGTCATACAGACTAGTGTTACAATGGTCTTGTGGTAGGGCCTAATAGTATGCTTTTATTTTGCTTTCAAATTGAGTACAGGGCCTGTCAATCAAAGTGCTGAAGGCACCTTTAAGCAGTTAAAAGGGTTAGTAAGTTTCACAGGAGTCAGGCTGTGTTGTAGAGTCTGGTTGCAGCATTTATCTTCACTGTTTCCTGTAGTGAGTGTGTATGAATACTGACACCTACAACTATATTTCATATGTATTAATATATATATATATATATATATATATATATATATGTGTGTGTGTGTGTGTGTGTGTGTACATATACGTACTTTCATATATGTACATTACCTTACATTATTATGTACAAGCTAACAATTAGCAGGGCTGTTTCTGTTAACACTAAACTAGTATGGGAATCCAGTAATTCGGACATTAAAAATCTACCTGACATGCTTTGGGTAGTACACATCCTATATTGCCTTTATATTCATTCCTACTATTACATGTTATATTTATTTTAGCACTATGTTCTGGCGTGGGAGTCATGGCTTAGTGGTAGGTCATACAGACTAGTGTTACCAAGGTCCTGGGTTCGAGACTGACAGTAGGAATTCATTTTTCTTTTGAAATGAGTACAGGACCTGTCAATCAAACGTGCCAAAGGCACTTTTAAGCACTTAAAACCAGGTCTGCGCTCATTTGCGAGGAGCTCACGCATGCGCACTGGCGGTGAGCTCCACTAACACACGTGCACACCCGCGCTATTTTCTTTGAAAGAAAAGAAAAAGGGGTGACAGGAAAGTGGTGAAAAAGGGGTCACAAAGAGGGTAAGACAGTAAGGAAACAAGCTTGGGATTTGCAGGAGGGATGTAGGTGAGGCCCATAGCTGTCCATGTCTTTCTCAGCAACAGCTGTGCATTTGTATGTAATTTGGTGTGACATTTGAAACCTTCCACCCCTGAGAGAGGTGTCAGGACAACATTAATACCTGTTGTACAGCCAATTGTAATTAACAGTTTCAATGTCCAGTGGACATGTGTGCAACATGGACAGCTATGTATGGGGCGTAATTGTTTTGTGGGTACAGAGTGCCCTTTTTTTTTTTTTCAGGTGAGAGTGGTATGTCAGGTGAAGGTAGTCGGTATAGCTGGGGAGGTAGGTTGGGTAGGTTAACAGACAAGACAGACAAGACGCATACAGGGGCGGTGTATGACACATGTGGGGGGGTTACACAATTGACGGGGACAGAGGTTGGGATATCCAGGGCACATGAGCCCACAGATGGCAACAGTGGAACTGATATCCCCACCCATAGGCAGTTGCCACTGTTCCTTCACAGTCCAGGACTGGGCTGTGCTGGCGGCTGTTCAGGCGGGACAACGGGCATGCCCGTAAGCTGTGCCACCCAGGCCTCAAGCTGGTGTAGGGGCCCAAGAACAGAGTCTTGAATCTCCCTTCGCACCACAGACTGGACACCTTGGAGGGTGAGTGGACGGGCTCCTCCGGCCACGCTTGCAGAGGGGGGACAGGCCTCATCCCCTGCAGTGCTTCCACCCAAGGTGGCACAGGGCCACCGGAGGAGGGTCCGGCCTGGGCACTTGTGCCAGGTGCAATCGCCAGATGAGGTGGGAGAGGTGGGTCCGCTGGGACCTGCCTTTCCAAGCGTTCTAGGTTTGTGAGTATGTTATGTTAGTTTGGGTTAGTAGCATATTATTACATTCAAATTAGTTGTAACAGCATGCATTGGTATTCCCATTAAACAAACACCCAGATATTAACACCATTGAACAACAGGCATATCAATATCACATGCATTATTTGAACAGAAATACACAATCAAACAACATGCAGGGTTGATTAATGGCAACAGGCCATCAGGTTTGCAGGTATGAACAGGGAACATGCAACAACGGACATGCATATATTTTTGAAACAACAGGACAAATGTCCATGGTTAATGAAATTTTCACATACCAATATTTAGTGAGTTTTTAATTTGCAATTATAGGGTGGGGTGGAGAATGAAAATGTTGACACATTCATAAATTATACATTGATATACATTTGTAATAGAAACACAATTAACTTGTGGGTGATAGTTTTCAAATGATTTTTAATTGACTGTCATGCTAGACCTGTTACAGATACATCACTATCCTAGTTATTTTGAATTTGATCAGATACATCATCCTGCTACATTTTGATAACAGGGCAGGGGACAACTATGGATGTTTAGTATGTCAGACAATCATTCATTCTATCTGAAAATTGTTGACTGTGATCATCATATACAGATTTTGGCTTAAACATTCAAGATTCAGACACACTGAAATCAGTTTGGGATGTTAATTTTTAATTCCCACATGCATTTAGTTCTGTAGAACCATACTGAGGCTTATATATTCAGGAGTTATTACTACTTTATTTATTGATACATGACCCTTTCTGTCACTCTCACACATCCTGCTATTTCACAGTTCAGGTTGGTACTTCTAGGCTTTGTTCACATATTAGACCTGTGGTGATTCAAACACTTTCCAGCAGACTCACTTCTATCATGATTCAGCATTTCAACAGGGGATATATCTCACATGTAATTAACTCAGCTTCTGAAGCTGTACTCTTGAGACTACTGCAGGTTATACTACATTTAATTAATGGTGGGACATCTGTTTTACAGAACTATTTATTTCTATCAATTATATTTCCAGTTTCACTTACATACTGATGAACTTGATGCAGCCATACCTGCACACTTTCACTTGTTGCTTGTACATTCAATTACTTTTAATGAATACACTGCAGTGTTCTGCTAAGTGCTACACTATAATATTTATTTACAAGTACTAGGTGGGTTTACTAACCTGCATGGTGGTGCAGCCGCACCAGCCTGCTGTCATGTGCCCTGTGATTCACAGAGTGGACACCTGCAGCTGTAATACAAGACAAGTAATATTGAAATACACATCTCCATGGTATCAGCTAGTTGAATTCCTTACATACATAAGTAAAATGTAACTTAGTCAGTAGTGGGGCGTTGGGCATATCCCAGGCCTCCTGGATCCATTGGGTCAACTGGTCTTGTTTGCGTCACTTCAGGTCCGCATGGTGGTGACAGACCTGCTCACCGGTACGTGGAATCCCAGTAGCACTGGTGAGATCAAGAGCCAACTGGTCCCATGCCTCCACCCTGTATGCTCCCCATGAGACCTGGCCCTGCATGAGTTGGGCCTCATGATGATGAACTAGGAGCCAGACCATGTATCTGGACTCCTCAATGCCCCACCGCTGTGCTCGAAAGCAACGTCCCTCCCCTACTCCACTCATTCTGCCTGCAGGTCTATTCTACAATCGTTTATGCTGTGTATTCCCACCTATGGGGCTTATATATGCCGATTTTCCCGCACATTTCTATGATTGGCCATTTTGGAATTGTATCAACTTCACAGAAACTGCTTTATCATGCTCCATTTTGGATTACATCCTATATATATATATATATATGCTATTTCTGCATTTCTAAGTACTGCTGTCATGGCTTAGTGGTTTAGTACCTTGACTCTAGTGCATGGTATCCTGGGTTTGAATCTGACCACTGATTTTTAATTTTTATGACTGTCTAGACAGGCTGAGGGGTGTGTCTGTGTAAAGGCACTTTTGATACAGCTTGCTTAACGTTGCCCAGCGGTTAGCTTGTGGGCGCGGCGCGCACCTCCACGCAAACGGTGTGCGCTGGGTTAAACCTTAATTGGCTATTAACACACATGTTAAGCTAAGCACAGCTAGTTGCACACAGTCTAAGCCTGTTAAACCAGTGCTTAGCTACGGGCAAGCAATTTGCAGCCTTTGAAACACTACTCAGCTACGGGCACTCTGTCTCACCTTGTTTGACAGCAGCTTAGCTATCAGTACATTTCTAAATATTTTTATTATTGTATTACTTGAAAATATATGATCCATTTCATTCCATTTTACAAAAGGAAATACTTTTACATTTGTACAATACTGTCAGGGCCCTTTTTAGCACTTATTTACAAAAATAAAAAGGATGTTGTGTGGGCTCGAACCTTGCCTGCCTGAAGCCGAAAGCTCTACTGCTATGCTATTACTTCTTGGCTTACTTTGCATATTTAGTTCTTATATCCTTTTCCACTGATTGCTAACTGCAGTTGCGCTAGTAGCACACCCACGCACACGAGCGCACGCATTAGCAAACATTTACGGGGTTTTAAAAAAAATAAAAAAGTTTTCATTTTACATTTTATAACATCTGTTCACTTTTTACATTTTACATTGCTGGTCTGTGGAGGCATGTGTTGTGTAGTGTGTTTATTCACATTTCCATGGCCTCTCTCATGGGTGTTTACTTTCTGCCATTCTAGACTTCAGGGGGCGTGTCCGCTTGCAGGGCTTAGCCTACGGACACACCCCCTACTGTCTTACATGGACCGTGTAAGACTTACAGTGTGATTCAGCATGCCTCATGCACCTCATGCATATGCATGACATGCTGACATCACACCGTTTAACTGCAGCCTCCGTGTAAGAGTTATAACTCTTACACGGAGGCTTCCTGAATCCTGCCCATTATGTATAAATACTATGGAATTCATTCAAATGTATTTGAAAAATAAAAAAAACAATTTTTGAGAAGAATAACATGACAAAATATCAACCAACCATATATATACTGTTCTACACATTCAATTAAAACAAATAATTGAACAATAAACAATTACAATCTAAAAACTTCAGCAAAGCAATTTTTAAAACAACATTGTCCCTATAACACATATCCTTATAAAAACACTTAATGCAAATGCTATCATTGATTACAGGATGATTATCTGATTGTAGCCTAAGTTGCCAAAAGGTTCTTTCCTCAAAAGCTATTTTTATAATCATCAGCCTTACATCTCTAGGGACTGAGTCTAACACACAAAAAAATTAAACTGTTTGAAATCTACACATACAGTAGAATGTTTATAAAGACAATGTTGATTTCACAGTGTTTAATACTATACAGATGTTCCCTTATTCTCACGTTTAATTTTCTTGTAGATATGCCTATACAAAAAACTGGCAACTAGAGCAGATTGCAATATAAATAATACCAGAGGAATCACAATTAAAATAACTGTTATTTATTATGTGCTTATTTCTATGAGACAAAAATACTGAAGAATCCTGCAAAATAAAAGAGCACATATTACAAAATACGCATTTATACATGCCAGGATTTTTGTCAGACTTAGCAGTCAAGGTTATAGTGTTGTCTGCTTCTAAATATTGTTTTAAAGACATAGCCTTCTTAACTACAAGCCTAGGTTCATTACCTACTATTTTAATAATATTCTAATCAGCCTTAGAAATGTTCCAATTCTGAATAGGAATACATTTAATATTTGAAACATCCACAGTCATGCACAGACAAAAACTATTAATATAACTGTTACTGCTATCACTGCCTTTGTTTCAAATATTGATGGTACTACTGAGTTTTTAGACATTTAATATAGGTTGTTTAGGCACTGATGTATATTTTTCAGATTCCATATAATGGAGTGTAAGTAATAAGGCTTTTTCTATTAATATTTATTGGAAGGAATGTTTTGTTAACAACTATTTGCACTTTTCTAGTAAAAACCAACCATACATGAAGTAAAATATACTTAGGGGGCTGATGATTAGGGTCTCAAGGCTGACTAATAATCAGGAGATTTTTTTTTTGGATGTAATTCCTGAAATAAATAGTATTTTTTATGGACAGGGTTATAGTTATAACATTCTTTAGGCTGCTGCAGATGAAATTGTAGAAAAAGGAATGGCAAATTTCCACCTCTATTGTCTGATGGCATGCCTAATGAGAATGGGGGTTTTAGTACTACTGTTTTTAATATTAAGACAGACAACAGTTATATTAATAGATTTTGTCTGCACATGAATGTGGATGATTCAAGTATTAGATCTATTCTTATTCAGAAATGAAACATTTTAAGGCTGGTTGGAATATTATTAAAATAGTAGGTAATGAACCTAAGTTTGTGGTTAAGAAGGCTTAGTGTATAAAACAACATTTAGGAACAAAAATCCTGAAATTTATAAATGTGTTTTTTCTAATACGTGCTCCTTTATTTTGCAGGATTCTTCAGTATTTTTGTCTCACAGTAATAACCACACCTTTGATTCCTCTGGTATTATTTATATTGCAATCTGCTTTAGTTGCCAGTCTTTTTATGTAGATATGTCTACAATAAATTTAAACGTAAGAATAAGGGGACGTCTGTATAGTATTAAACACTGTGAAATCAAAAATGCTGTTTATAAACATTCTACTGTAAGTACAGATTTCATACACTTTATTTTTTTGTGTTAGACTCAGTCCCTAGGGATGTAAGGGGTGGTGATTATAGAAAAAATTGCATTTGAGGAGAGAAACTTTTTGGCAACTTAGGCTACAAGCAGATAAGCAGTCTGGAATCAATGATAGCATTTGAAGTAAGTGCTTTTATAACTTCTCTCTCCAACTTCCCATGCCTGCATTGGTCATCATCAAAGCTCTTCAAAATTATAAAGCTTGCTGGAACATCTTTAGGTTACTGAATCTTTACAGGAACTATCATGTAGCTAAAAATATTCTTATCTTTCAGCCACAGTAGATCCAGCACACATTTAGACTGCATGTAACATCAGATATCATGCTTATAAAAAATACTGTTAGTTACTGAAAAACATAAGACAATGTCACAGCACATGCTGTGTACAAACCAGTGTTATCTGCTGTATGTGTCTAGTTAAAGCTAACTGGTTTCCTGTTATGCATCATGCCCTTTACCTCTCTGAGGTTTTCATTAACAACTAATGTCCATAGAATATTGCACTCTCATGGCTCACAAACATTCTTTACACTTCTCATTATGTTCTTTGTTCCCAAACACACAAAACAGCAGTTTTGCTTATAATGCAGTTATCTTGGTCTGACCCCAAGCCAATCTCATACAATATGTAAAAGCTTGTTCTAACTTTATACTTGTTTCTAGGAACCAGCTTTACAACAATGTAAAATAGTTGTAACAAAATTCTGGTTGCAGTATAGCAAAAGAAACAAGTTAATAGTGTTCTAGGACAAAAATAATTATTATTTATTTATTTTATTTTATATTCGTTGACTGGGCTAGTCTAACTGGATACATGTCCATTTTCAGTAGATGCCAGGGGAGATAAGCTCCAAGATATAACTATGATGTTAACAAGATAACAAATAAGGTAACATTAACAAAAACAAAAACAAAGTCATATTTACAATTCTTATTACTGGTTATCACAGTAAAAAATTCAGCAGTGCAGAGTACAGGCATATAATATAGCATGCTAGTACAAAACAAGATGTTCAAGAGGAGATAGTGTTTTGGTTAATAAGGAAGGAGAAATTACAGCTAATGAGATGAAGGGGTAGGAAGAACAAAGTAGCTAAAGACATATAGCTAGTCAGGTTTAGTACAGGGGCATAACCAGTGTGTTCTGAGGAACACTTTCAATTTGTTTTTGAAGAGTGATAGTGAGGGAAGTGAGGAGAGTTCACTGGGGAGGAGATTTCAGGCTTTTCCAACAATATTAGAAAAGAGGGAGTCGCCAGTCTTGTTTGGTTTAGTGGTATGTACTAGAAGTCTCTGAGAAGACCTTAAGGATTTCAGGTTTTTATAGGGAGTGATGAGTGTGGATAGAATAGGAGTTTTGGATGGTTTGTAAAGAGTGTTGTGGGCTATAGATAGTTGATGGAATTTAATCAGATTTTGTAGTTCAAGCCATCTCAGCTGTTTTAAATTAATGCAATGGTGGGTTCTAAATTGGTGTCCTGTAGCAAATCTGGCAATGTTATTGTAGGACATTTCCAATTTGCTAAGATTATTTTTAGATAGATTAGTGAAAATGGGAGAGGCATAAAGAAGTGGAGAGATTAGATGAGTGTGTGCTATAGTGATTTTTGCTGAAGGTAGGAGGAAAGATTTAATCCGATAGAGAGAGCATATAGATGAAAAATTGCATGGAGCTGCTTACTGCTTGGTGTGATGGATTTGAAGTGTTCTTAAGACACTCAGTCTTGCTGGCTGGATTCTGCTAAAATTCAAAGTCTGGTTATATTTGCATTCACAGTGTGTTGCATACAGAAACTTGCAGAATATACACTGATGAGAGAATATACTTTGCAGCATCAACTTTAGAGAGCAGTAACAAATAACTTTTTATAATAAACCAAACGGAACAACGTTGCAGCTTAAAGTACTGTTCCAACTTTACTTCTCATATAGTACAGATGATGTGAGAGATATAACCTTTACCTTAGGACAAATGAGTCCCTACCATGCCTCTAACATAACTGGATTTATACAGCTCTTTATATACAGTTTTAGTCATGCATAAACATATACATTTCCTCTTGATATTCTATTTTGGAGAATTGCTCATCCTGTAGAAACAATACTAAGCTTCCTTGTTTAACAATGTCTTGTAAGAGACCATCTTTTCTGACAGTGTGAACATCCTGTAACAGTGTCCTGTTGTCCATGCAGAAAAACATGTTTTTGAGGAAACACATTGTCCTGTATTCTATTTGGATCTTTGTATAAGAACATCTGTTCTTGTGCCAAGGCTGATAAGCATATCCTGTTTTCCATGCAGAAAAACATATTTTTGAGGAAACACATTGTAAGAGATCAGCTTTTCTGACAGTGTGAACATCCTGTATTTTATTTGGATCTTTGTATAAAAACATCTGTTCTTGTGCCATATCCTGTTTTCCATGCAGAAAAACATATTTTTGAGGAAACACATTGTCACAGTGTTATTGTCCATTCTTTAAAAGCAGATTTTACATTTTTGCTCTTGCATACATCCTGTTTTTAAGTCTGTAAGGGAAAAATGTCCATTCAGCAGATTCCTTTTCCAAGCCATGGTAATTTAGTATGGATGCTGATTACATATTACTAAACTCTATTTCTACATTTAAGCAAGCTTTATCTTATACATTATTTATGTTGCATAATTGCAGCAAAGTTACTTTCAACCTTAGTATATTGTTGAGCACACTCTAACAATTCCGTCTTTTTATTTTAAACTAGAGAAATAAATTCAGCATTATTTGGTAATACTTTTTCATTATGACAATTAACAACAGTAACTTGACTAGCTTTTGCTAAGCAGACTTTAATACATGTAAATAATATGCAACCAAGCATTACAATAACAATAAAAGAAATTAAAAATACAGTGATTTTTCCTGTCCATCCTGTAAATAGATTACTAAACCATTCACTCCAGTCATCATTCCAGTTTTTTCTAGTATGTTGAGACACTTGTGCAATCACTTCTAAATGTGCTTTTACAGATTCTGTTTTTTTCTGGAATAAATGTACAACATTGTTCTCCTATTAAAGCACATGTACCCCCTTGTGATGCTAATATGTAATCTAATGCCATTCGATTTTGCAAAACCATAGTTCGTATTGCTGTCATTTCGACAGTAATGTCAAGGACTGCATTGAAAGTGGCATTTGCCAATACCTCAACTAGTTTAGATAGTTTTCTCAGTTCCCAGATGGCTTTTGCAGCCCCGTACCAAGGGAAAATACCTGCTCCAGAGATTACATCATCTCCTAAATCCATATCTTTTAATTTAATATAATCAAGATTTTGATGATATATACGTGATGTATCTAAGGTGTCTACTGGATTTTCTGGACTTTCAATTACAGGTAATATATCCCTTTTCGTTTTTGTATTTCTAATGTTTCCTTTTGGTAACTCTTTTACATGATGCATTGCTGGTACCACTAATCCTATATAACAGGTGCCATTCCATCCCTTTGGTAACCATTTATAAGCATATTTACCACAGATGTAATATAACCCATCTGATAGAGCAACACTGCTATTTACCAGACTGCCATTTACTTGCCCCATAGTAGGAGTTTTATCATGTACAACTGTAAAGTTTTTATCTGTTTTACTTCTCCAACATGTAATATTAGTTTTACAGTCATTTTTGTCATTTTGTGAAAATGAAATACTGCTGTGTCACTTAATATTAACTGACCCTTAATTGGTATTAAAATAGGAAAACCATGAGAAAATACTCCACGTACTGGTATGTGGTTGTGAAAATTTATCATTTCAATTGTTGGAATACAATTGCTATTACCCACTGGAACAGTTCCATTTTGTTGAAAACATGTGATCCCCTGCACTATAGCAGATAACTGTACTCTTGCTTTATGTAATTGTACATTTATAACTTGATCTCCTGTTTCATTTATTAATACTCTCCAACTACTAAGAGAATTTAGTGGAATAGGTATTAGAGGCATTACTCCTGTTATTTTTGGTATTAAGCTACATACCCAACAATTAGAAACATTCATGCTTTTTGCATACCAACATTGTCTTGCTAAAAAAGTGTTAAAAGATGGTGACCAGTCTTGTTCATTTTTCCACATTTCTTTACTCTCTCTCTTATGTAACTTTACAGTTTGATTAACAGGTTGTAAGTATAATTTAATACTAAGCAATACAATAATAGTTAGTATGATAGCTATTATCAATTTAAAAAAACATCCTTTAAATAGAAATTCCATTGTTGAATCATTTTGCCTTTGGTCATCCGAAACTGGATTTCCAAAAGGATGCACTTTAAACCATGTCAATTTCATTAGGGTTTTCTCTGTTGAAAACCTACAAAAGAATACATTTAATCAGATTTACATTGTTCACTATTTTTTATCATTCTTAGTTGATCTTTATGTACCAACATTGTTCTGTTTTTCTTTTTTCCTTTGATTTTGTACACTAATGGTCCAATTTGTTCCACTACTTCAAAAGGGCCTTGCCAATTGCTAGCCCATTGTCCTTCCATTTGGAATGTTTTTACCAATACTTTGGTTCCACAGGGAAGGTTTTCTTCAGCTGGTATTATTGGCACCTTTTTCCATAGATGGAACGCTTGCTCCCTTGCATTATAGTCACATATACTAGTAAGTTGTTTTAGCCATTCCTGATGTTTGCTAATTTCTAGCATGGGCCTACCATTAGGTAAATCTGGATCAAATGGTAATTGTATGGGCATCCTGTCATTACTTCATATGGGGAAATACCTGTTTTGCTGTTTGGTGTTGCTCGAATACCCATTAAAATACCAGGCAGATGATGTACCCATGTATTGCCCTTTTCCAAGCATGCCTTTTTTAGACATTCTTTTAACGTCCAATTCATACTTTCTACAATGCCATTAGATTGTGGATGGTATGGTACATGAAACCTTTGCTGTATGCCTAACAAATTACACATTTGTTTAATGAGATCACTAACAAACTGTGGGCCATTGTCTGACTCTATGACCCGTGGCCATCCCCAATGACAGAAAATATTTTTCCATAAGGCTTCTGCTGTTGCCTTTGCTGTCATGGTTTTGGTAGGAATTGCTTCTACCCATTTTGAAAAGACATCCACTACTACTAGTAGATATCTGTAACTTCCCTTTGTTGTTGGTAATGGACCTGCATAATCTATTTGAACTGCATACCATGACCCATCCGCTGGCTGTACTCGATGTAACTGAGGCCTTTTGCTTTTAGCATTTACCTGCAGACAGATTAAACATTCTTCTATAATCAGTTTGCAGACCTTTTATAAATTTGGGTTCCAATACTTTTCTTTTACAACTGCCCATAACTTATCAGTTCCTATATGGCCCAGTATTTGGTGATTTAACTTGACCAACTGGCGTACCAACTGAAATGGTACATATGGCAACTGTAACCCTTTGGAGGTCGTATATGCATAGTACTCCTTTGGTGGTATACCTGCCAGTCTGCACTGATCGGTTTCTTCTTTTAAGCCTTGTTGTTTTTGTATATTTACAAGGTCTTTCTCTATTGACTCTTTATCTAGCTCTTTTAAGACACTAACTTCTACATTGGCATACTCATATTCTGGAAGTTCTTTTCCATTTTGTGCTGCTTGTTTGGCCAAGGTATCAGCTAACACATTTAATCTGTAAGTTTCACTGGTTGGCTTTTGATGTGCTTTTACTTTTAAGATGCTATACTGTCCTTGTTGTTTCGACATTGTTATAACTTTATATATGTCTTTTAATACTTCAGCATGCCGTAATGGTTTACCTACACTATCCACAAATCCTCGTCTTACCCAGGTTTCCATATGTAGTCTTAAAGAATTTACTACATAAGCACTATCTGAAAAAATGTTAATAGGATTGTAATACCTTAGCACATACAATACTGCCTCCAGTTCAGCTCTTTGAGCTGACATATGCCCTGGTAACTTGATTAGTTCAGGAGAACCCAGTTGTGGATTCTCTGGAACTATGGCAAATCCTGTCCAGTATCTGCCTTGGTCCCAATATCGTGCTCCATCCACAAAGATGGATGGCTTAAAGTGATCAAAATCAGATGCTAAAATTGCACCTCAGGTGACATTATCTTTTCTAAACAGTTATGCTGTTTTCCTTCATATCCCATATGGTTTGACAAATGGTATTTATCCCCTGTCTGTATAGTAACAGTTTTCATTCCAAAAAGTGCCATCCATTTTGCGAAGACTGCCTGACTAATACCATCTGTAATTTTATTAATTTCAAAACTGTCTATCAAAGCTTTTACAGCTTGATGTGGTGTTTGTACTATAATGCTGGAAAATACGGTCAAATATTCAGTTTGTTTAATACCCCAGTAAATGGCTAATAACTGCTGTATACATGGATGGTAGCCCAATTCCACTGGAGTCATCTTTCTGCTAAAGAAAGTGACTGGGCGTAATGTTTTTTCCATTCTGTTGTCACTACCATGTGGCCATTCCTGTAGTAGTACCACAGACAGTGTTTTTTTTCCCTGCTGCTGCTTGTAACACAAATGGTAACCTTGGAGTGGGCGCTATTAGTTCTGTAGCTTGTGCTAGTTTTATTTTTATCTGTGAAAATGCCTCCTCTTCATGAGATCCCCACTCTAAAAAGGTGGAGTTCTTTTGTTCATGTAACATTTTGTATAGGGGAGCAGCCACGGCTGCATAATCCTCTGTAAATTCCCTATTGTAATTCATGATTCCCATAAATGTATGTAAGTCTGCTATAGTCAGTGGCTTTTCCATTTGTAAAATGCCTTTTACACGTACAGGGCAAGGCGATCTTCCTGTTGGTTTTATAATACTACCTAGAAACTTAACTTTTTGTGTCATAAACTGAATTTTTTCACTTTTAACCTTAAACCCTGCTTGCTGTAGAGTATGAAAAACTCTCTTAAGAAGCCGTACATGCTCCTCTACTGTTTCTGACTGAATTAAAATATCATCAATGTAATGTATTACTGAATCATCCTTTTCCAAATGTTGTAGAATGGATCCTACTGTCTGATGAAAAATAACTGGACTGTTTTGAAACCCTTGTGTTAACCTTGTCATAACATATTGCTGGTTTTTAAATGTAAAGGCAAATCTTGGCCAATCTTTTTTCCTGAGTGGCACTGCAAAAAGCCATTTGCTAAATCTATTACTGTAAACCACTTACTTTGTGGCTTAATATGTGCAGCCAACTCTGGGACTCCTGGAATCAAGTGTGCTCTAGGAGTGGTATATTGATTAACCTTTTGTAAATCAATAACAAGACGATAACTACCATCTTTTTTCTTAACTGGCCAGATTGGTGAATTTGTAGGACTGTTGCCTTTTTGTATAATCCCTTCTCTTTCCCATTCTGCAATATATTTTTCCATATGTTCTTCTGCTTCCCTAGGAATAGGATATTGTTTTTGAAAAGGTGGTATATAGTCCTGATCACTTCCTATTCCTACTGGGCTTTCTAGTTTCCCACAATCACTGGGACCCTTGGACCATAGATTTGGGAATTGCTGTTGGAAATGCTTCCATACATCGTCACTGTCTGTATTTATATAGCCTGTAGGTTTTTCAGGTTTGTCAGGTAGAGAGATTGCATAGCAACCTGTATTTTGCTCTTCCTCTCTTTGTTGTTTGTCTCCCATCCACAGAATTTCATTAGGTAAATCAATTACTATGCCTAAATGTCCTAGAATGTCCATACCAATAATGGTATTTGTGCAAGATGGATGTATTAAAAATGCACCCTTCCATATTTGTCCCTCTTGACTAAACTTTATGTCCACATTTTGGCTACTCACTGCATAGCATCCTGTGCCATTAAATGCTGAAATGCAAACCTTTTTTATAGGATTTACTGGTAACTGTCTGTTTGTGACAGATACTGCTGCTCCTGTGTCTATTAAGACATTTTTCCACAGTGACCCCTCTACCCAAATATCAGTCAGTGGTCATCCATCTCGACCCTTTTTAAAGGTAGTCAGGAAAGATACCAGAGTAGGGGGGCACATCCCTATTGTAAGGAAATCCACTCATCCTCTCCTTTATTATCAAATGCAATATGACACACCTCATGTTTTTGTTTGTCATCTTCTTCTGTGTCTGAATGATCTACATATTTAGGTTTTTCAATCTCTTTTTTTAACTGTTGCCTAGCTATTCCTTCTGCCTGTTCTGTCAAATGTTTCGGATTTACAGGTGAAACTGTTTGAAAATCTACCAGGCATACTTTCCCTTTTCCTGTATATTGATGGCTCTTATAACTGTTTTTACTAATATTGTAAGGTTTTTGTACATAATCCTGCTTTTCTGACTTTTCTTGTAAATTTGTTTGCTCTCTTTTTGGAAACACTCCCTGTTCTTCCTTCTTTTTGCGCCAGGCTTTGTAATGATCACAATTTTGCTTAACGTGTCCTATTTTTTACAAAAGAAGCATGTTGGTGCCTTTTGCTCATTACCTGTGCTTGATCCTGGTACTACAAGCATAGAGGCAGGAGCTGGTGGTGCTGACACAGCTCTTTCTGCTGGTGGTTGGTCACACCATCTTTGCCTTCCCCTGTTTTTGACTTCACCAATTACTTCAAATGGCTCACTATTATCTTCACATGCAAAGATATGGTGTGAGTATAAAGTCCCATCATCGGCCATAGTCCGTCCCCTCATTAGTTTTTGTACCAAATCAGTGAGGGTATCAGAATTTTCTTCGTAGATACATTTAATATCCCCTGGAATCCCTTTGACTTGTTCTAAGAAGCAATGTATTAACTGTTTTTGTATGTCTCTTTTTCCCATGTCTCTGTCTGTTTTTTTATATATGATTTGAAATGCAAGTCTAAAATGATCACTTTGTTCCATTAATTTATCTGTGATAGTAATTTAAAAATTATCTAATAATTTGGCTGTGAGAGGCTGCCCTTGTGTAAATGCCATTAAAACGGCTGTCATACGTCCTACTTTAGTGTTCAACTGATAATCATCTTGCTTTAATTGTATGAAAGTTTTAAAACATTTGGGAATGAAAATCCAGAAACATCTAAGTAATGCAGCTGTCCATATATCAGATCCTGCTGTATGTGCCACCCATTCTTCAAATGTAAGCATGTTATAAAATATGCCTTTTTATCATTCCACTGTGGTAAACTCTGTAATAATCTAGACTGTGTATATAAATCCATAGTGGTTCCCTGTCCCTGTTCTATAATTTGGACTGGTTTTGTGTTTTTTAACTCTTCTTTAAGCTGGGATATCAAAATAGTATTTTGGAGGTTAGTCTCTGTTAATTCACCTAATTCTTCTTCCTTTTCCTTCAGATGCTGTTTAAGGTCTGTCATTTCTACCTGTAAGTGTTTAAGGGATATATGATACCTGTTATTGGATTCCTCTGTTGACTGCAGAGCTCCTATGCACTTTTGACAGAGATCTTGGATGTCAGTTTTGAACATTTTAAATTCATTTTGTTTCTCTTTTAAAAACTTATTAAAGTCTTCTGTCAATGTATCATAAGCTTTGTTTCTGTCCTCATCTGTATGTGTAGCCGTGGCATCATTCCATGCTTGTACATAATTTTTAAAGGGAGTTACAAGATCTACAGGGGACTCTGTCAATAACAGATTTGATTGCTGTTGTAATTCAGAAATTAATGTACTGACAGGACATAACTGCTTTACATCTGGATATAATGAAAACTGCGTATCCTTAATTAATTCTTTATCTTGAACAGATCTGTCTGCACAGTCTAGTTTTTTAGCAATATCATGCAATACTTGTTTATGGCATATTACACAAAATGCAGTTTCCTTTGAATCACACAATAAACATTTACTATGATATACTTCATTCTTTTGTTGCAAATACCAATCAAATGTTACAATACACTTACATAATGCTGGTATGTCAACTTGCCCTAACAAGGTTTTACACTTACTAATGTGTTGTGTATACCAACATTGCAATTTACTCCATATTTTATCTGGTTATTCTGCTACATTAAGAGTAAAACTTGGCTTACATTTGCTAGAATTCTGCCTGATTGCATCCATACTAAAAAAATGTGACGTAGAAAAAAAGTCTTACCAGTGAGCAAGAAAACAGGTGATCAGGCTGTTGTTGCAGATGGCTGAAAATTTTTCAAAGTCACTCGAGAAGCTGGGAAAGCACAACAGGCAGCGTACTGCTGTGCTAGTGGATATCCATCTTTTCGTAGCGAAGTTATGGCACTGCGACTGGAACTTCAGTCTCACTCCGGATGTAGACGTCTAAAAAACTGTACTACTGCAAGCTGCATAAACTGGAATACTTCTGTTTAGGATTTACACATACGTACAAATGTTAGTTACTGCAATTTAACTGAAGTGACCCTCTGCAGGGCTTACCATCACTCCTCCTGTGTTTGAATGCAGATTGTAGGTTCAAATGCAGGCTAGCTTGCCATTGAAAAAATTACATGGAGCTGCTTACTGCTTGGTGTGATGGATTTGAAGTGTTCTTAAGACACTCAGTCTTGCTGGCTGGATTCTGCTAAAATTCAAAGTCTGGTTATATTTGCATTCACAGTCTGTTGCATACAGAAACTTGCAGAATATACACTGATGAGAGAATATACTTTGCAGCATCAACTTTAGAGAGCAGTAACAAATAACTTTTTATAATAAACCAAACGGAACAACGTTGCAGCTTAAAGTACTGTTCCAACTTTACTTCTCATATAGTATAGATGATGTGAGAGATATAACATTTACCTTAGGACAAATGAGTCCCTACCATACCTCTAACATAACTGGATTTATACAGCTCTTTATATACAGTTTTAGTCATGCATAAACATATACATTTCCTCTTGATATTCTATTTTGGGGAATTGCTCATCCTGTAGAAACATTACTAAGCTTCCTTGTTTAACAATGTCTTGTAAGAGACCATCTTTTCTGACAGTGTGAACATCCTGTAACAGTGTCCTGTTGTCCATGCAGAAAAACATGTTTTTGAGGAAACACATTGTCCTGTATTCTATTTGGATCTTTGTACAAGAACATCTGTTCTTGTGCCAATGCTGATAAGCATATCCTGTTTACCATGCAGAAAAACATATTTTTGAGGAAACACATTGTAAGAGATCAGCTTTTCTGACAGTGTAAACATCCTGTATTTTATTTGGATCTTTGTATAAAAACATCTGTTACTGTGCCATATCCTGTTTTCCATGCAGAAAAACATATTTTTGAGGAAACACATTGTCACAGTGTTATTGTCCATTCTTTAAAAGCAGATTTTACATTTTTGCTCTTGCATACATCCTGTTTTTAAGTCTGTAAGAGAAAAATGTCCATTCAGCAGATTCCTTTTCCAAGCCATGGTAATTTAGTATGGATGCTGATTACATATTACTAAACTCTATTTCTACATTTAAGCAAG
Organism: Protopterus annectens; assembly: GCF_019279795.1. Classification (NCBI taxonomy): domain Eukaryota; kingdom Metazoa; phylum Chordata; order Ceratodontiformes; family Protopteridae; genus Protopterus; species Protopterus annectens. The sequence goes on along the minus strand of NC_056743.1, from coordinate 1,860,325,533 downwards.
CTTTATCTTATACCTTATTTATGTTGCATAATTGCAGCAAAGTTACTTTCAACCTTAGTATATTGTTGAGCACACTCTAACAATAGGATATTTTACCTTGTTTTACTGATATAACTCTTTTTATGCTAAACAAAGCTAAATAATATTCTTATGACCTATCATTTAAATATATGAAACTACAGTTAGTTATTCTCATGTCTTATGTCTTATGTACCCTTTTCACTGTTTGTCACAATGTACTGTATATTTCAAAATTTATGTGTGGAGCTTTTCTTCGCGGGCCTCCGCTGAAAATGGACATGTATCCAGTCGGACTATCGGACTATCCCGGTCAACAAATGTAAAATAAATAAAATAAAATAAATAATAAAATGCTAAAATCTGGCAAGAAACATGATTTGTTACTGAGCCCCGCTGTAATATAGGATACAAAACTCACCACAATGTCTGGAGTCACCAGACCAGTGGATCTTGGAATTATATTTAGTGACATTCATAGGCTGGTATCTGAAGTTAGAGGCATGCAGGAATTTAATTTCTTCTGTCTTTACATTCATCTCCCACAAGTAATGCACACACTTCATGTGAGGCAGTTCAGAAGAGAATGATATCTTGTATTTATTATTGTATTGAGGCAAATATATTGGAGAGTGCAGTGCTGTACTCCAGAGGAGCCTTTCTTCAGATGAGACATTAAACTGTGGTGCCATCTTCCTGAGCTGTTTTATTTATTTAGTTATTTATCCTTTGTTAACCAAGTTAGCCCCACTAGCCCAATGGTCTATTCATCAAGGAGACCCATGATACTATCAAGGAAAATATGGCCAAGGCATCATAAAACTTCCCCTACTCTTTTCAGTAGGTGCTGTGGGATCTTTTATATCCCTTCTAGCTACCACCAACTTGGGCAGATGGGACCTCAAATTAACATCTAATCTGAAGAGCAGCACACACATAAGTGGAGCATCCCATAATTTGTTAGCAATACAGCCACCTGGAGTAAGAATAGAACCCACAGATTGCTAGTCTTCCAGAACCAAAGTCAACTGCACTACTTGTTGAGTCACTGACATATATTAGGAGTAGTAACTTACTAAGGGAGAGTAAGTAAGTAAGTAACCAATTTAAAGCATTTACGTATGCATATGTTCTAAGTTTGCTGTTTGGTACAACACATGTCACAACTATCTATCTAAAGTTTTTTATGCTCCTTTAATTGCTTTTGCTAATTGTCCAGAACCTAAGTCATGATTATATTACAGGATTTTGCTTATTTCCTCATTCACTTTAAATACATTTGTAATAATCCCGTTGAAATGATATTATTTTTCCTTCTACTAACTTTTCTCAGAGCAGTTTATCCATTATTATGTGATTCAAGCTCTAAGATATTAAACTGACATATTTGTGAAACATAATACCCAGGAAAGATAGCTAACTCTGCTAGGATTTTACTTTGAATCACAGACTTCCTAAAAGTCAACATTCCAAAAAGAATAAAAAAAAAATACCCAAAATCTAAAAGAGTGAAAAACTCCTTTTTTCTTGTTTTTTGCATGGTAGGTCCATGATCACCCCCAATAAGGGGGGTATGTGCCAGTGCAACCCCCAACTTATATATATATATATCAACTCCACAGCTGCACCAACTTGAAGAAGGGAGAAATCTCCCTAAAGAAGGGAAACATTGCTGTTTAGTGCAAAATTAGAAACTGTACCACCAATTATTTCCTATGGGAAAAAGTGTTTGGTGTCATGTCAGTTTGGACTTTTTTTTGTGCTCCACAGATACTATACAAGTTTCACCTCTAGCATTTTTAGAGAAGACCTTTGGCAGTTTTAAATAAAGAAATTCCCTGTACTGTGATTTTGTAAAAGACGCACTTGTTAAAGTAAAAAAGCAAGGTTTTTGGTAAGTGAAGGTTCTCATGTGCCATATTCAGGGTTCCCTCTCAGAACCATGAGACCCAAAATGTACAGTCCAGACACATTAAAAAATAAATTGCAATTCAAATTGAAAAAAAATGCAAATTTTATAAATAGAAACATCTTGAAATTAATTGCATTATTTCTCTAGAAATATAAATAAAAAAAGAGTACAGATGCTGCTAAATAAATGCATCTGGAAATAAATAAAACAGATATATCAGTTCTTGAGTTCCTTATCCCAGCCATATTATCATATTTTACATATTATATCATATAATTCTCCAGTACTGAGAAACAAAATTGCTTGATTTTTTTAATACCAGGCACTAATATTTAAAGATTTAAGTTTATAAAAATGGAATTTTAAATACTGACTGAGCACACTACCTCCGTTATTATGATAAAACAACCTAAGCTGTGCTAATAGTACAAACAAGCAAGGAAAACGGCAAAAGTTAACAAAATATGCAGATTTGTCCTACACACAGACCCACCAAAGCCATCTCATAGAATATATTAACTGGCTGCCAGTCAATGAAAGGGCAACAATTCTGTTCACAGATTTACAAAATTATCAAGCTGGAACATTATTCAATAAAAAGCAAATTGCATATCAGAAAATAAAGTTATTTTCTGTGGGAGGATCAAGAAGAAACCCTAACTCATATTTGACCCTGATTAAAAACTTCAGTAGGGGGAAGTGTATTTTCACAGTTTGCACCAGCCATTTGGGATGAAATGCTTGCAGATGTAAGACAGGAAAACACATTTGGTCTATTTAAAAGGAAATGAAAAAGAAAACTTGTTGAAAGATTCTGTGTGTTCTTGCTACAAAGGAAAGAGGTAAGAATTACATCTCATGATACATGCAGTTGTTCAATTAATTATAATAATTTCTTACAATGCATTGCCTACTTTAACTGTGGAATCCCCTAAAGTTAACTATACTTACTGTAAACTAGAGCGTTATATGTTTTTTGTAACGTTTGCCATAAATATTGTACATATGAGCTTTTACTCTCCACTGCAAATATTTACTCTGCAATTGATTAGTGCTTTATTATAAATTGTAAACATTTATAATCCCATCGTGAAATGGCTGTCTGTCTATCCTGTAGCTGTATAATTTGTTAACAACTTCTTATCTCTTTAGCCTTTGTCTCATTGGCATAGATCATGGTTAAAAGGATCTGCCATCTTGTCCACCGACCAGGTTATCAAATGTATCTCTCTGAGTAACTAATAAAATAACTAACTAGTTTCCATCAGATACCAATCTTTACAGCTTCAAACCAGTTTTATTGCAGGATTTTTTAATTTAATCATGTTTACATGACTACAACACAGATAACAATGATTTACATAACACAGCACTAATTGATTTTTATTAATTTATGTGCAGATCCATTAATGCAGTATATACAACTGTTGGGTTACAAGGAGCGCTATGGCTTGTCACCCACTATATTATTGAGACTTAAATTGTCATTTACTGAGCTGCTCATGACACTAAAGATTTATTCCATCAGACTTTACATTGTCACATATTCTGTGATAAGAATCTCTGAGTCTGTGTAACTCTGAAAAAACAGATTTTCTTCTTCCATTTTCAGTTTTCTTCAAGTTTGTATGGTCTCACTGATAGCAAATCACAAAACTGGGTGTATTTGTTCAGATTTCCACTTAAGGAGCTATAGCACCCCTGCAAACATGGTGTTTATTTATTTTGATTGCTATTTTTCATATGATGGAATTATATTTTCTAGTGTGGAGGCTGCCAGCCTAGCTAGATATAATTTTCTAGATAATTCTGTCATTGTAAACATTAATGTAATCCACAAACTTGTTTTACAAATGTAAAGAGAACTATATGTTATGATTAAACTATATGTTGTACTGAGCTACAAAAATGCAACCACAGTACACCTTGCTGGAAGAAAGCTGTTAAGTAAAGAATTACCACTGTGTGTGATCTCAAGCTCGGAGACAGGATGTCTGGACCAGTAAATTCTTTCTATTGTTTTAAGACAGAGATAATTGCTATACTTTACATGTAAAAGTGTATTTGATTGCTGTGGCTTCCTGGCCAGGTACATCTTACAAAGAAATGTAAATTTTGAGTTTCTGTTAGCCTGGGAACTAAACAAGAAGTGATAAAGATGATGTAATGTGAAATGAGTCATCAATACTGGGTATTATCAATTTAAGACTTTCTCAGAGAGAAAGATTGAGCATTTTGGATTTTGTATGAAGCTGACAACAACTCACCAGCACTTTGCCTTGTAAGTAAAATTATTTAGGACATAGTTTTGCTTAGACTTAGATAGGAATTTAGCCAGATTAGTCTAGCTGTTTCCTATAAAACCTCAGCTTTGGCCAGGTAAGATCAAGCTGTATTCAACTGGACGTATAAGAGAATTTAAGTACCTTTTATCTGCCCTTTTTTCAAATAATACAGCATTTTAATTGATTTATTTGTGTTGCATTGAATATTAACTGAACTGGAAGTATTGACTCTGTTTTTTCAGTTAGTGCTTGCTAGAATTTTATTGCCTGTTAGTAATTGCAGGTGATGGTAGTCTCATTCATTGATATCCTGTCACTGCCTATTTAAGCGGTACATTTTGAAATATTTTCTGCTTAAAACCTCAGCTTTGGCCGGCGAAGATCTAGCTGTATTCAACTGGACATATAAGAGAATTTAAGTACCTTTTATCTGCCCTTTTTTCAAATAATACAGCATTTTAATTGATTTATTTGTGTTGCATTGAATATTAACTGAACTGGAAGTATTGACTCTGTTTTTTCAGTTAGTGCTTGCTAGAATTTTATTGCCTGTTAGTAATTGCAGGCGGTGGTAGTCTCATTCATTGATATCCCGTCACTGCCTATTTAAGTGGTACATTTTGAAATATTTTCTGCTTAAAACCTCAGCTTTGGCAGGAGAAGATCTAGCTGTATTCAACTGGATGTATAAGAGAATTTAAGTACCTTTTTTCTGCACTTTTTTTAAACAATACAGCATTTTAATTGATTTATTTGTGTTGCATTGAATATTAACTGAACTGGAAGTATTGACGCTGTTTTTTCAGTTAGTGCCCCACTCTCCCTCCCTGCTTCTGTTTTGGTGTTAATCTTGGTGGCTTTGAAACTGCCTGCCCCTCTTGTAAATTTGGGTTTGGATACTCCTTCTGGGCCCATCTCATTTGCTCACTCAGCTGAGTGCAGTGAGATCATATTCTGATTTCAGGCACTCCTACTGTATACAGAGAGCATCTGGGAAAGAAAAAAAAATTAAGCTTGTTTCCTGCCTTTCCTGTAAGTGTGTTGGAGGGAAGCCTTCTAGCTTAATTTTGTTCCTTAAAACTAGCCAGTTTTCTAGTTTCAGCACTCAAATCTGTTTCTTTGAACTCAGCACTTGTTCAGAACTCGTTGTAAGCACTAAATAAGTTGCAAATTACTACAACTCTCAACTTTCCTCACTTGTCTAGAGGAAAGCAGTTTTTAGTACTTAATAAGTAAGCACCTATTCAGGCATTTCTAAGGGTCAGCACCCAGTGATTTCTCTTGTCTACCTGATGAATCTGGGCATCTTAGGGTAATGCAGCAAATGCCTCATGTACACAGACAACCCTCTCCACCTACCACCCAACACTACAACCTGTGAGAGATTCACTTATATAGCCAAACTGGAAGCAAAGCTCTCTTCACCCAAGACTAGACTAGACAGTCAAGAGAAGAAGTTAAACATTTGCACCACACCACACTCATCACATAGTCCCTCAAAACCTACACCACAAAAACACACACATAGAAACACAAAACACACACCTACATTCATGGAGGCTCTCAATAAAAATCTGCCCAAGCATCAGGGACCTCCAAGCAGAAATGCAAGCAAACTCCACTCCCCAACACAGCCCAAATGACACATAGCCCACAAACTCAGTGCCACTCAACCACAGCCCATAGGGCATAACAACGTACCCAACACTCTAGTCATAGGTGACTCTATAGTCAGGCACACTGATGTTCCACTCACTAGGCTAAACAAGAGGAATGTTACTGTCAGCTGCCTGTCAGGTGCCAGTATCCGCCACATAATGCATGCCCTCAGGTCATTCCACAACAAGTACAAATATGACACTGTCATTGTCCATGTTGGTGTGAATGACCTGAGACGTACCTCCCTGGACTACATGAAAAGAGACATACAGGAACTCTCCAAACTTGTAGCCCAGGCAGGTATGACCCTAGCCCTGAGTAGCATCCTGCCATCACCCATAATGATATCACAGTACAAGGACAAAATGATTGACTTCAACAATTGGCTAAACTTCTGGTGTCATTCTAAGGGGCTCCAGTATTTGTCTGCCTGGGACGACATGATTGAAAGACCATGATGCTTTGCCAGAGATGGCCTGAACCTGTTACCCTTGGGATTCCGGATACTGGCTAAGGCTCTTGCCACCCCTATAGTGCTTTTTTTTAGCAAGGTTCAAATGACAGATTCATCACTGTAACAGGTACAAGTAAGCAAAATCTGAGGGTAATGCTACTCAATGCTAGAAGTCTAAATCTCAAAATGCACTCACTCGAGGCACTCCTTAAAATGGAGAACGTCGACATCTGTGCAGTAACAGAGTCCTTATTCAAAGCTCCAGAGAGCACCCCTGCATTACCAGGCTATAATTCATAACACACCTTTCGGCCACCTAACCCGTAATGAAGCACTAAAGGTGGAGGCGTGTCCATATTCATTAAGGATATCCACACCTCCAGGCTAGTTGCACAGCATAATGCATCCGAGATTATCCAAGTGCAACTAACTCTGGGGAAGACCGCAATCCAAACTGAAGCATGCTACAGACGCCCCACCATTCCCCAGGATTCCCACTTCTCATTTCTGAGTACACTAGAAAGTATTAGGGTACAACCCAACACCCTAATAATGGGTGATTTCATCTACCCCACCATTAACTGGGAAAACTACTCATGTACCAACTCGTTTGCTCAAGGTTTTCTGGAATTCATAAATTCCAACGCCTTGGATCAACTTATTCACACCCCCACCAGGGGCAGCAACATCCTAGACCTGGTCATCACCAACATGGGCAACCGGTGTTCCACACCAGAGGTCAATTCCTTGTTGGACAGATCTGACCACAAGCTAATCAGCCTAGACATCCACATCCCACCCCCACCCCCAATTAGGGAAACCACTGTAAAAAACTTCTCTAAAGCCAGCTTCACACTTCTTAAGACAGAAGTGGCAAACTTCATGACACCCATGCAAATGGACAATAGAGGTACGACTGCTGAATCCTACACAAATACACTTTATAAGCACTTACACGAGTGTATGGATCATGCTATCCCAAATAGAACCAAGATGCTATCCTCCAAAAAAAGGAAGCCAATCTGGTGGTCCTCTGCCATAAACAAACTCTACAACAGAAGAAAGAAACTGTTGCAAAAAAGAGTAAAATCCCATGACTGGAGGAACTCCCTGGTCAACCTCAGTAAGAAGCTGAGATCCCTCATAAAATCCTCCAAAGCTAGTTACGAAAACAAAATTGCCACTGACTCTAAAGACAACCACAAAGTATTCTATAGATATGTCAAGAATCTCAATGGCAATGTTCAGATCTGCTCTGAGTTGCAGCACAATGGCACAAAATATACAGAACCAAGTGATATTGCCAACATCCTAGCTGATAGGTTCAGTGCTAACTTTACCCCCTCTCACCCCCTACAGGGCCCATCTCTATACCGGAAGAATGCAAAGCTCCTGTAATCACAGCTGCACAGGTAAAAACACACTCTCCAAAGCCAAGAGCACAGCATCCATGGGACCTGACAATATCCCAGGCTGCTTTCTACACGAACAACAGAATGAATTGGCACCCTACCTAAGTACCATGTTCAATCATAGCCTCACCTCAGGCTTTGTGCCCACTGAATGGTGCACTGTGACCGTTATCCTACTCCACAAAGGGGGAGCCACAACAGACTCCATGAACTACTGCCCCATTAGCCTGATGAGCCTGGTCTGCAGGGCCATGGAACATATCATCATAGACCTCATAAACAAAGACATTGGTAATCTCCAAACTCTGGACCCTATCCAGTTCAGATTTGTAAAAGGCAGATCATGTCTCCTAAACCTGATTGACTTCTTTGAAGCAGTCACCAAAGCCATAGATGAGGATAAAGTGGTTCTCACAGCTTATCTAGATCTTGCCAAGGCTTTCAACACCATCCCCTACTCTGGAATTATAGATAATCTCACTAAACTACGTATAAATCCCTATGTCACAAGATGGGTTGCCAACTGGCTCATGGACGGAACCACACTGTGAAAGTAGCGCACTCCAAATCTGACTTCAGACCAGTGACAAGTGGAGTACCACAGGGTTCAGACCTGGGTCCTCTCCTGTTTGGTATCTACTTCTCTGAAGTACAGGCTAACACAGAAGGTCTTTGACTAACAAAGTTTGCAGATGAGTGCAAACTAGGAGCCATCATCGAAACTCCTAACAATGTGGACATACTACAAAAGAGCCTCACTGAGACAGATACCTGGTGTCAAAGCCATGGCCTGAAGCTCAATGCCAAAAAGTGTATTGTCATCCCCTTTGGTAAAAGCTCTGAACCCATGAACTACTACATAGCTGTTAGTCTACTTAACGCCAAAAATGTGATGAGACCTTGGGACACAAGTAGACTGTAGTTTCTCCTTTGATAATCACATTGCCACAGTGGTCAGGAAATCCTTATACATAGCTCACCTCATCACAAAAGGTTTCTCATCCAGAAAAAAAAGTCATTGTTCCCCTCTACTCATCACTCATTAGACCCATTATAGAGTATAACACCCCTTTTGGTATGTACCTCACACGACATCTACAACAACTGGAAAGGCCACAGAAATACTTCACAAAGAGGATTACTGGCCTCAAGCAGATGCCCTATGCAGACCGTCTCAAAAAACTCCAGCTTTACTCCGTCACATATCGCCTACTCAGAGGCGATCTCTGCCTAACATACAAAGCTAAGTAAAACCCAGAGCTGTTGGACATGCTCCACTTAAAGAAATCCCAATCTCTCCGAGCTACCCACTCTAGGGACTAAACCTCATCACCACAATAAACAGAACGTGCTGGAGGGATAGATTCCTGTCCCGGAGACTTCCCATACTCTGGAACAGACTACCTATCTATGTCAAACAGAGCTCCTCATTAGCACTCTTCAAGAAAAATCTTGATGATTGGATGGGAAATAGAAAATTCACCCCAGGGATCACTTCTGTGTCTCTGCTCGACAGAGGCACAGGAAAATAATTTTCTTTGGTGGTGAAAGCCAGGGTACATTTTTGGCTAGGCTTATATAGGCCCAAGGGCCAATTGCCTAGTACCTACCTATGAACCTATGAACCCATATTTATGTCAGACTATCCTACAATATTGTTTTAAAGTTCTTGTGATTTCTGAACTCTTGATTAGCAGTGTGTTGAATTGAGGAGTATTGTCTTGTGTTTTTATTATTTATTATTAAATATTTTAAACCTTTCAACTATGGCTGTTTTGTGTAGAGATAATTTAAGTTCTTAGAGTACATTGCATCTAATTGGTTGTGCTGTCCAAGCCAATCCAATAGTCTTGCTGTTTAGCACACTTACTATTTGGATAACAGTAATATTCCACAGTGAAATTGGTCACCCTTTGGGAAGGGCCTTATATAGTAGCTGATATTAGTGGTTGGTGGCAATTGGTACTACCTTATAGTCTGCGGAGAAAGGGGGCACAGCTGTTGAGCCATACCCAATAGAACCAAGATGCTCTCCTCCAAAAAGGGAAGCCAATCTGGAAGTCCCCTGCCATAAAGAAACTCTACAACAGAAGGAGGAAACTGAAGTGGAATAAGGTGACATCCCAAGACTGGAAAAACTCCCTTATCAACCTCAACAAAAAGTTGGGATCCCTCATCAAATCCTCTGAAGCTAGCTATGAAAACAGAATTGCAGCAGATAGTAAAGCCAACCACAAGGCTTTCTATAGTTATGTAAAGAATCTCAATGGCAATACCGAGATTTGCTTTGAGCTACTGCACAATGGTACCTGCTATACCGAGCCAACAGATATTGCCAATATACTGGCCGGCAGATTCAGTGCCAACTTTACCAAGCTCTCCCCCTAAGGACCAATCACAATACCAGTAGCTTACCAGAAACCCAGTATTACTGCTGCACAGGTTAAAACAGCACTGTCCAAGGCCAAGAATACAGCTTCTATGGGAGCTGACAATATCCCTGGCTGTGTTCTACATGAACTACAGAGTGAACTGGCACCTCACCTCTGTGCCCTGTTCAATCACAGCCTCACCTCAGGCTTTGTCCCTACTGAATGTCTCACTGCTATAATCATCCCTGTCCACAAAGGAGGAGTGACTACAGACTCTGGGAACTATTGCCCCATTAGCCTGACAAGTCTGATATGCAAAGCTATGGAATGTATCATCACGGGCCTAGTAAACACAAATATAGAGAATCTCAAAACTCTGGATCCCACACAGTTTGGCTTTGTGAAGGGTAGGTTATGCCTGCTCAACTTGGTTGACTTCTCTGAGTCACTCACTAGAGCTGTGGATGAAGGCAAGGTGGTTCATACAGTCTACCTTGATCTGGCCAAGGGCTTTGATACCATTCCCCACTCACAAATCATAGAAAAACTCACTAAGCTAGGCATCCACCCCTATATCACTAGGTGGGTTGCAAACTGGCTCACAAATAGAACCCACAGTGTGAAAATAACTGACTACAAGTCAGACTGCCAACCAGTCATGAGTGGAGTCCCACAGAGATCAGTTCTGGGTCCTCTCCTGTTTGGTATCTACTTCTCAGAAGTCCAGGCCAACACAAATGGTCTCTGGCTGACAAAGTTCGCAGATGATTGCAAGCTGGGAGCTATTATTAACTCCCCAAATGATGTTGACATCCTACCTAAAGGCCTCACTGAGACCAATGACTGATGTCAGAACCATGGCCTTAAGCTCAATGCCAACAAATGTGCTGTCATCCCCTTTGGGAAAAACCCAGTTCCCATGAATTACCACATCAATGGTAGTCCACTAAACACAGAAGACGTTATAAGAGATCTGGGAACACAGGTTGACAGCAACCTATCTTTTGACCACCACATTGCCACTGTGGTCAGAAAGTCCTTCTATATGGCACATTTCATTACTAAGGGTTTTGCATTAAGGAAGAATAAGGTCATTGTCTCCCTCTACTCTTTCCTCATAAGGCCAGTCATTGAGTACAATGGCCCATTTGGCATGTACCTCACTAGACACCTGCAACAACTGAAGAGGCTGCAAAAGTACCTCACAAAGAGGATCCTAGTCCTTAAACAATTGTTCTATATGGACAGACTCAAAAAACCTCCAACTTTTCTCTGTCTCATGCTGCCTACTTAGAGGCAAGTTCTGCTTGACTTACAAAGCCATGTCTGACCCAGCTCTGTTAGAAATGCTACATCTAAAGAAATCCAAATCCCTCCACACCACATGCTCCACAGACCTCAACATCATTACCACAATAAACAGAATGTGCTGGAGGGACAGGTTTATAACCCAGAGACTGCCCATGCTATGGAATAGGCTTCCCATACATGTCAAACAGAGCACCTTACTGGCCCTCTTCAATAGAAATCTTGATGAGTGGATGGGAAATTGAAAATTCACCCAGGGATCACTCCAGTGGCTCTACTCGACAGTGGTACTGGGAACTAAGGTCGGGTGTCACAATGCCAGGGTAATCCTATGAGCTAGGCTTTACCTATGAACCTGTGCCAGCCTTCTCCAGGAGTGTCTGTGTGTTTGTATATAAATCAAATCTTAAAGTATGTGTGTGTGTGTGTGTGTGTGTGTGTGTGTGTGTGTGTGTGTGTGTGTGTGTGTGTGTGTGTGTGTGTGTGTGTGTGTGTGTGTGTGTGTGTGTGTGTGTGTGTGTGTTTATTTGCCAGCTACTTGGGCAGGGACACAAAACACTGGTTGAACAGAGAGGGTGCTGAAGGTTTTAGTTTGACCACTAGGCTGAGTTCTGTATCCTATAGCTGTTGGGGTTCTGGATAGAAAGGGAGAAACCAGCCCCAGACTGACTGTGATCACTGTGTGTTCTTAAGGGAAATTGTACTTTACTGTGTGTGTACTTGTTTTTCCCCCAATGTGCACACTCCTCACTGGTGCTAGTGGTGAGGATTGAGGCTCCTTGATTACTGGGCCAGTGCACCAATGTTATATATTAATTGGATGGCAGTGGTGGGATACCCACACCACATATTAATTATTTGATAGTGGTGGGATATCCACATCAAATATTAATTGTTTGATAGTGGTGAGTTAGCCACATCACATACTAATTGGCTTGTAGTGGTGTGGATAGTGAATTCTTGTAGCTTGTGTACAGTGATCACTGAAGGTGTTTTTGTACTCTAAATCAGCCATGCAGTGAACATTCAGAGTTCAGATCACAATTGTTTTATTTCTTTTGTTAGCTTAGTTAGTCAGGGAGAGCAGGAAAGCATGTCAGCAGAGGAGTACTGTAAGCTGACAAGGAGCCAGTTGCCTTAGATGTGCCAGTCTAAAGGACTGGTGCATGGAAACCTGACTAAAGCAGACATGACTGCAGCTTTGGTCACAGCTACATCAGGAAATAGCAACAAGGAGGATGATCAGACTGGCTGTGGAGATTTACAACACTCAGAGAAAGGAGAGCTCAACCTTTCTGCAGAGGACTTAAAAATCCATCTGGAGCTAAAGAGACTTGAGTTGGAGGCCAGGCATTTGGAAACAGAAGCAGCAGATAGACTGAGACATCTACAAACTGAGGAGAATGAGAAATTGCTATGCTTGGAAGCTGAGGAGAAGGAGAGGCAGAGACAGCACAAAAAGGAGATTCTGACTCTTTGCCAGAGTCATGGAGGTAATGGGGAAGGGAGCAACTGGACCCCAGAAGCACAAAACATCAGTAAATTTCTTCCACAATTTACAGAGGGGGTTATTTTGATAGTTTAATTCATATATTTGAGAGGGTATGTAAACAGTATGATATTGACCAAAGGCTCTGGGTATGGTTCCTGACCCCCTTACTCCATGATAAAGCTGTAACTGTGCTGCCTAAGTTATCTGATCATTATGTTTTTGATTATACTGCTGTTAAGAATTGTTTGCTAGAAATTTTTAAGCTAACACCCGAAACTTATAGGAAAAAGTTTTGTGAGCATAGAAGCAAGACAGATGAAAGTGTGTGTGAATATGTTGCTGAACTAAGCACTTATTTTTATAGGTGGGTGAGTTGATGTCAGGTCACCAATTTTAAAGGGCTGGCAGACATTTTGGTGAAGGAACAAGCCCTTAGCACTTTGCCTGAGGACATGAGGATCTGGGTAGCTGATAGACAATGTGCTACTTCAGATGTGTTGTGGAAGAAGGGAGACCTATACCTAGCAAGCAGGGCATCACTGCACAGGAAAGGGACACCCAGTGCTGTTTATGGGTCTAATGGAACCCAGGGTGGGCAGCCCAGACTGCCCCAACAGAATCTGCAAGTACCAGGGGAAGCCACTAGTGCAGGTACACATCCAAGACCTAGGGTTAAATGTTTTGAATGCAACCAGTTGGGTCATGTGGTATATAGATGTCCAGGGAAGCAAGGTGGGGAACAAAGGGTGAGGGCGCCAGTAAGTGAGAAGGAAAAAATGCCAACAGTAGGTTGTCATGAGACAACAGAGGTACCAAACCACCATCCTGCAGATGTCCTGATAGGGAAGGATTTTGATAAGGCAGTACCATGTGTTAATGCAGTTATATGCATTCAGGCTTGGAGACAAGCATGTGCATCTGGTAGCCGGGAGGAGACCCAGTCAGACCACATACCTGCAGCCAGAACTGGTGAGGTGTTTTTTTCATGGAGGGATCTACTCTGTAGCAGTGAGACTGGAGGTGAACCATGGCTGCATGTGAGTACTGATGGTCCCTTGGACAGAGTGACTGCAATGGCAGAGGTGAGTAGTAGTACCCAGGCTGACAGTGAGGCACCACTGTCAGAGGGTGCCAGACTTCCTGTGGAAGGTGGGCTGGGAAGGGTTACAAAGACAGAGTTGAGACAGGCGCAGCTCTCAGTCCCTACATTGCAAGACCTGAGGCAGGTAGCTAGCAAGGCACCTGATTCTCAAGGGAAGGGGGGATCTGTATACTGGGACAAAGGGTTACTGTATAGAGAGTGGACCCCTGAGGGAGGGCTAGAAGGTGAGAGAATACAGCAGTTTGTAGTGCCTACAGCCTGCCATCTGGTGCTTCTAGCCATAGCCCATGGTATTCCTTTTGCAGGTCATATGGGCATAAAACGTACAAAGAGACATATTATGCAGAACTTCTATTGGCCTGGAATTTCCAGAGGTGTAACAGGGTACTGCAGGATCTGTGACCCATGCTAAAAGGGAGGCAAGGCATGAGACAAGATGAGAGCTCCTTTGATGCCTTTGCCTGTGACTGAGGAGCCATTTCAGAGGGTAGCTATGGATATTGTGGGGACTCTGAGTACCCCAAGTTCCACAGGGAAAAAGTATATCCTAGTGGTACTAGATCATGATACAAAATACCCTGAGGCAGTGGCTTTGTCCTCCATTGAGGTACAAAAGCTGGCAAATGCTTTGTTAGAGGTTTTCCACATGGTAGGTTTCCCAAAAGAAATACTGACTGACAGAGGTGCCAATTTCATGTCAGACCTTTTGGCTTGTCTGTGAAAGTACTGTGGTGTGAAGTACCTAAATACCACCCCCTACCATCCCCAGACTAATGGTCTTGTTGAGAGGTTAAACTCTACACTCAAGTCCATGCTACAGGCATTTGCAGACCAGTTTAAGATGGAGTGGGACAAATATCTGTCCCATCTGTTGTTTGCTAACAGAGAGGTTCCCCCGGAATCTATTTTTTTTTCACTCTTTGAGTTGCTGTATGGGCATAGGGTGAGGGGATCTTAGATTTAATTCATGATGAGTGGGAAGGTGAGTGTGAATCTCACAAGGACTCTGTTGTGGCATATGTCCTAAACCTCAGGACAAGGCTCAGGGAACTCATGGACCTGAACCAGGAGAACCTGGCAGAAGCCCAACAACAGTAAAAGGTCTGATATGACAGAAATGCTCATGCTAGAGAGTACGCTATAGGACAGCATGTAATGGTTCTCATTCCTGTCAGACAAAACAAGCTGCAAGCAGCTTGGGAAGGACCTTACCAAGTGGTAAGGAAGGTCAGTGAAGCTAACTACATGGTATAACTGCTAGGCAGAAGGCAGGGGCACAAATTGTACCATGTTAACATGATGAAACCTTACCATGATAGGGAGGCTCTTTTGCTGAGTATTTGCAGTGGATTGCAGGAGGAGTCTGAGGAAGATCTGGTGACTGATCTCCTCAGTGAGGCATGGACTGACACCTCAGTGGAAGGGGTATTAATGTCCCAGCAGCTATCCCCTACCTCAGGTTTGAAAAATGTACACAGTGTTAAAGCAGTTTGGGGACATGTTCACTGGGAAACCAGGATGCACCCACCTGGTGCAGCACCAGGTGGATACAGGACCCCAAATGCCTATTAGACAGGCCCCTTATAGGGTGCCTGAGAGACTCAAACAGATTCTGAGGGAGAAGATACAGGAACTGTTGGAACTAGGGGAAATTCAAGAGTCCAACAGTACCTTGGCCTCTCTAGTGGTGCTGGTACCAAAGAAGGCTGGCAGCACCAGGTTCTGTGTGGACTACAGGAAATTAAATAGTCACACAGAGTCAGATGCTTACCCCATGCCTAGGTTGGATGATGGCATAGAGCAGCTGGGTGGGGCTAACTATCTTACCACCATTGATTTTACCAAGGGTTACTGGCAGGTGCCCTTGACTCCCATTGCTAAAGAGAGGTCAGCTGACTCCTTTTGGCTTGTACGAGTTCACAAAGATGCCCTTTGGGATGAAAAATGCCCCAGCAACTTTCCAGAGGCTGGTAGATCATATCCTAGCAGGAGTAGGAGGGTTTTCCTTTGCTTACCTAGATGATATTGCCATCTACAGCCATTCCTGGCAAGAGCATCTTCAACATGTTAGGGAGGTGCTGGGCAGACTACAGAGGGCAGGGTTGACCATTAAGCCGAGCAAATGACAGGTGGGTATAGCAGAGGTCTCCTACTTGGGACATAGAGTGGAGAGTGGTAAGATCAGGCCAGAACCTGCCAAAGTAGAAGCCATTCGGGCATGGCCTGCACCTGTTACCAAAAAGCAGGTGAGGGCATTCTTAGGGACAACAGGGTACTAAAGAAAGTTTGTCCCCAGTTATAGTACCATAGCTGCTCGCCTCACAGACCTGACAAGGGAAACCAGGCCAGATAAGGTAGTGTGGACCCCAGCATGTGAGCAGGCATTCCTGAAGCTTAAAGAAGCTTTGGAAGGACCCCCTGTGTTAACCAGTCCAGATTACAGCAAATGATTTGTTGTGCAGGTGGATGCTTTGAACCATGGGGTAGGGGCTGTACTTAGCCAGATTTCTTCAGAGGGAGAAGAGCACCCAGTGGTTTATCTCAGTCATAGGCATCAACCCAGAGAATAATGTTATGCAGCTGTAAAAAAGGAATGTCTAGCCATTGTGTGGGCACTGCAGAAATTTAGCCTTAATTTAGCCTGTATGGAAGGAAATTCACTGTAGTTACAAGTCACAATCCCTTAACATAGTTACACTGAGCCAGCCAGCAAAATGCCAAGTTGCTGAGATGAAGCCTAGGGTTGTAAGCACATGATATGTCAGTGCAGCACCGTAGTGGGATTAGCAGTGCCAACACAGATGGGGTTTCAAGACAGGGAATGGGATAAGGTATACTCAGACCTAACCCTCTCAAGCAACATTTCCCAAGGGTCAGTTGAAAAACTAGGTTGAGTTCTCTGGGGGGGGGGGGGTGATATGTGAAAGCTGCTAGCCTAGCTAGATTGAATTTTATAGATAATTCTATGTCATTGTAAATATTAATGTAATCCACAGGCTTGTTTTACAAATGTAAAGAGAACTATATGTTATGATTAAACTATATGTTGTATCGAGCTTCAAAAATTTAACCACAGTGCACCCTGCTGGAAGAAAGCTGTTAAGCAAAGAATTACCACTGTGTTTGATCTCAAGCTTGGAGACAGGATGTCTGGACCAGCAAATTCTTTCTATTGTTTTAAGATAGAGATAATTGCTAGATTTCACATATGAAAGTGTTTTTATTGTTGTGGCTTCCTGGTCAGGTGCAGCTTACTAAGAAATGTAAATTTTGAGTTTATGTTAGGCTGGGAATTAAAGGAGAGGTGATAAAAATTAAGTAATGTTAAATGAGTTAGCAGTGCTGGGTATTATCGATTTAAGACTTTCTCAGAGAGAAAGCTTGAGCATTTTGGATTTTGTCTGAAGCTGACAACAACTCACCAGCACTTTGCCTTGTAAGTAAAGTTATTTAGGACATAGTTTGTCTTAGAGTTAGATAGAAATTTAGCCAGCTTAGTCTAGCTGTTTTCTATTTTATGTCAGACTATCCTACAATATTGTTTTAAAGTTCCTGTGATTTCTGAACTCTTGATTAGCACTGTTTTGAATTGAGGAGTATTGTCTTGTGTTTTCATTATTTATTACTAAATATTTTTAAACCTTTCAACTGTGGCTATTTTGTGTAGAGATAATTTAAGCTCTTAGAGTACATTGCATGTATTTGTTGATACTGTCCAAGTCACTCAAATAGTCTTGCTGTTCAGCACACTTACTATTTGGTTAACAGTAATATTACTCAGTGAAACTGGTCACCCTTTGGGAAGGGCCTTATAGTAGCTGATATTAGTGGTTGGTGGCAGTCGGTACTATCTTATAGTCTGGGTAGAAAGTGGGCACAGCTGGAGAACCTTTGCCAGCCTTCCCTAGGAGTGTCTGTGTATTTGTATATAAATCAAATCTTAAAGTGTGTGTGTGTATCAGTTACTTGGGCAGGGACACAAAGCACTGGTTGGACAGACAGGGTGCTGGAGGTTTTAGGCTGAGATCTGGACCATATAGCTATGCCAGTGGGTGTCTTATTGAGGATCTGGAGAGAAAGGGAGAAACCAGCCCCAGACTGACTGTGATCGCTGCGTGCTCTTAAGGGAAATTGGACTTTATTGCGTGTGTGTACTTATCTCCCCAATGTGCATGCCCCTCACTGGTGCTAGTGGTGAGGATTGAGGCTCCTTAATTACTGGGCCAGTGCATGGGTGTCACATGTAGATGCTGCGGTTACAATATTTTAATTCCTGGTTAAAGTGGGAGATTATTTTTTGTAATGGATCCATTTTGCATAGCTATGTTCTAAACAAATGTTGCATTTAACCACAGACTGGTTACTAAAGCACTGTAAAGGGAGCTGAATGTATTAAGCGTTAGATGATGGATTCTGTATTGTAAGAAATTCAAGTGATGCTTTTCTGTTTCAAATATTTCTACCCTGCCTGCTTATCGAAGTTCCTTCCAAAGAAACAAAATGAGCACTTTGGATGGCATCTGTTCACTGGGAAGTTCCATTAAAGCATTATACATTTTCATCTGAAGCCTGGGGAGGAACACTCCAATAAATATATATCATAGAAAAAAAAAAACATGTAGATAGAACAGAAATAAACAAAATTAGTCCCTCAACAAACAGAAATGCAGTATTACCTTCTAAAACAATTATGTTTCTATTATACAAACACAAACCAGGGCTACTGGATGAAAATAATAGTACCAGATTCCACAAAACCATCCAACAGACCAACCAACAGCAGGGCGATTGTAAAAGTAAAAATACAATTTATTAGGTGAGCGCTTTTGTGTTGCAGACACACCACTTCATCAGACCAAAACACATTTAATGCTGCATTAATAAATACTGATGTCCATTAAATCAGCACCAATCTCATTAAAATGCTGATTATCCAATAAAACCTGCAGATAGCAGTGCAGACAAAAGTAGATGGAAACATACAGCCATAGTGAATCATATAAAAAATAATAAATAATGAATAAAACACTGAAAAATCCTGTATGCCAACAAGTACATGTAAAATGGTGCCTCTGTACCTATAACACATAAAAAATGTAAAACCACAGAAACTTATCCCAAATACTACTATATATATGACATAAAAAACTTATCATATTTAATACAAGTAACATAAAAAGTGAATAAGTAAGTTTCAATTCATTTAAACAGAGGGCGATTTTTCAAAAAGAGCGTGAGGGGTACCCTATCATTTAACCCTTTCCCTTATCTGCCCTCAACCTAATAATCCACCAGAAGTTTCAGTGGAATTCACAATGTCACCCCCTCTCTCACTTTCATTCACCCTCTCAACAACCAGGAAGCTAAAGGAATGTGAAAACTATGTATTAGTATGGGGTGACATTGTGAATTCCACTGAAACTTCTGAGCACACACACACACACACACACACACACACACACATATATATATATATATATATATATATATATATATATATATATATATATATATATATATGGATTCACTTTAGAAGCTTGAAATACTGAAATATTGAAATTCAGTATTTCAAGCCCATAAAGTGGAATCCTGAAAACAGTGAAACCTCAGAAGCGCGAAATTCAAAACCTTGCATACTGGAGGTTTTGAATTAGCACTTCTGGTGTTTTGCTGTGGTTATGGATTCAGTTAAGTGTTGATGTGTTAAGGGTCTTGGGTAGGGGCTATGGTGTGTGTTATTGCGTTTTGTTGCTCTGATGTGTGTGTGCGAGGAGAGTGTTGCTTGTGTGGTGGTGTTTTGTGTGTTTTTGCATGTAGTGCAACCTCGGAGTTAGAATATTTAAGTAGGGGGGTGGGGGGTGCAGCTTTTATGTAGTACAGAGCTTGTGTGTGGGGGGGGGCAAGGGAGGTGTGTGTTTGTGGACTGCAGAAGTGCTAATTCAAAATCTCCGGTATGCGAGATTTTGAATTTCGCGCTTCTGAGTTTTCGTTCTTGTTAGGTTTCAACTTTATAGCCTCGACATACTGAATTTCGACATTTCAGTATTTCGAGGGTATAAAGTGAATCCATATATATATATATATATATATATATATATATATATAAAGAAAAGAGAGGTGACCTAACATGGAACTTTGTAGCATCATGTGCCTATTTCTGAGTGGCACTTGTAACATAAAATTGAAATGTTCTATTCATGAGATCATTTTTCAGCCATTAGATGACCACTATTGAAAATCTGAAGTTGTCTAGCTTATGTAACAATAGTTTATGGTTGACAGCTGCAATTTTTTCATATCTAAGAAGAGGGACTCAGCCTGCAAATATATTTGCAGATAATCAATGGAGAAAACCCAGCAAGTGCAGACTACAAGCTCACTAAATCAGCATGCAGTAAGTACTGTTTCTAGTGATCTTTGTTGGAATTATGACAGTCACTATTAATCATGGTCAGGGATCTGTGCATTTAACTAGAATTGATAGCAACTTATCTAGATGCTGCTGCAAAATGCTGTAGTCCTAAACTTGGCAATATAACAATACTATTTCAGTCCTAAACCCATGATTAAGCAAAGAGCAGTATTGTTTAAGTCCTAAACTTACAAACTATGACAACTTTCGTAAGGGGGGTATGAGATAGAGGGTTATCAGCTTGTGAAACAATTAAGCAAGAGCAGTCATAAATTAATGGCAGTGGGATAAAGGTTAACACTTTCTGATCCCTGAGGTTGCTATATTATCATGTGAAAACATAGAAATTGGTAGGAGTCTACATTTATTAAATACAGTTTCTCGACTATATTGCAGTTACAACAGATTCAGCTTTAGAATATCTCAATCGGATGGACTTTGTAACTATAACCAACACTAGTAGTACTGCCATACCTGAAGTTCCCAAATAGTTTTCCATTTACAAGAACAGATCATTCTGGAACATATATAGGTAGTGCTACTAATGTAAATGAAAATAAACTGAGGCAAATTTTGCCTACTTACTAGGCACAAGTACCACTGCCTTTTGCAAAGAGATGAGAGGTGATTTCTAAAGACTCCATTCCAAGTACTGAATGCATGATTCTTTCATAGCAAACTAGATAAGTCAAAATAATCAAAACAGACTCTTTGAATGTGTAGGTGATATTAATTTCTAAATGTTTATTACAGTGTAAAAACGTTACCCCCTCAACACCTCTTTCCATACATACATATAAATATAAAACTGCATGGTCACACAGATGCAAGTAAAACAGACACAGACACTTAAGACATTTAATATATTCTTACACGCTACAAGGTTAAAAAACTGCTTGCAGAGATGTGATCTCATAGTAGAGATAATGAACGTAAAACCATTGTGAGACTTGTAGATTTGAGGAGATGGGACTGCAGAGATTTGTATTCCTCATAGTGCTCCTACGGTTATCATTTGTTAAATGATACAACTGCTATTTCCAAACCTGTCTATGGCTGTGCAGCACAAAGTCATAGACAGGCATTTAATTGGTGGTAAATGGTCAGGGATCTGTGCATTTAACTAGAACTGATAGTAACTTATCTAGATGCTGCTGCAAAATTCAAAAACAATCAAATGTTACAAGTACTTCAATTCTAGAGGCTTCCTTAAGAACTCCATCTCAAAGTGAGTAAAAACTTTTTCAAAAACTATTGAAGCACAGTCCTTGGTACCTGACCTTGGTACATTATGCTTTTAGAGTTCTAGTTGCTTTGCAGTGACACTTAACTAACTGGGCCTGGTGAATTCAATAGGCATTTGTTAAGCAGCTCCTTGCATGCATAAGGTTTGCCCTGGGCACTCTTAATCTAACTAACTTCAATATCAGAAATCCTTGAATCAACTTAAAAAAATCATAATCATGCATTTGCTTTACTGAGCTGGGATGTTCAAATTCTACAGGAAAGTGATTCAATGGTGTAAAATAGTACAAAAAGAGAAAAAAGCCTTATGGCTTTAAGCTTGCTCAAACCATGAAAAAAAAAGTTGTAAACCTCTACTTTCATATGTATATGTGTGTATATATATATATATATATATATATATATATATATATATATATATATATATATATATATATATATATATATATATATATATATATATATATATATATATATCTATATGTGTGTGTGTGTATATATATATATATATATATATATATATATATATATATATATATATGTGTGTGTGTGTGTGTGTGTGTGTGTGTGTGTGTGTGCTCATGTAGACACAAAAGCTTTCACATTAAATGATGCCAAATCATTTTGAATAGCATCAGTCCCCTTACAGGCAAATCCAGTACAAGCATGGATTTCTTTTCAATTACTGTCTGTAGTAATTCACAGTTAAAAAGACAATGCCTTTTCTATAGTTGCAGAATCTAAGATTCAAAAAAATTTCAAGATGGAGCCCACTGCCTAAACCTCTCTATAAATGTCCCCATGGTACAGCTGGATTTCAACCTAATGTCTTTTGCAGAACCTTCATCCTGAGATCTTTCCACTTTAATGGTTTCTTCACTACTAGCACATTTAGTAATCTTTTAAATAAGGAAAGTGCCTTCTTTCCAGTATGAAACCAGGTAACAAATATAGTATTATGGCCTTTTAGTCTTTGTTCTCTGCTCTGTGTCTCAAAAGTAGTAGAACTCTTAATCTCAGAACAAACAGGAGGACACTAAATAAAAGCAGCAGATCATAATGGCTTTAGGGAATTTTTTTTTATTTTTTGCAGCTTTGCCATTGCTGCCTGCTGACAGTCATACTCTCCCTCTCTGTCTTAGTCAGACAGTCCATTCCTTTCTTTCACTGGTTGCATTCAAGCTGAGAGTGGTTATTATTCAGGCAGCCATCTTGGATTGCTCAACATTTTTCTGTTTTTCTCCTGACCCTAATTTGTGCATACTTAGAAAGGTGCTAGGAAGGGGACACCCCTCCACAAGAGCCATTGCCTCCATTCAGTCCTCCCACTTGAATCAGGAATAGTGGTCTCTGTGGTCTGCACCAAGGAGATTGTACCACTGTGTGTGCCTCCAAGGTCACACAAACCCTCCCACTTCCGCAGGAGAGGTAAGTAGGCCATACCACTTCACTCCCCTCTCTTCCCTATTTTATAAGTCGAGTGCTTGGGCTACTGGTCAAACTTCCTTCACTTTTGCCACATTCAGGCTTCCATCCCTTTGCACTATGCAGACAGATTACATCTTTAAGGAAAGTTACAGCACTTCTTCAAGTAACTGATTCCACATACAGACAGAAAGACATTGGTGAATTCAGTGGAGATCAAGCCATTGCCATCATGAAGGCTGTCATCACAGTCTCCAGTTTCTTGCTGTTAAGCAGGCTTTACTTGTTAGACATAAATGATAACCCAGTAAGAGGCTTATTAGTTATCTAAATTCTGACAACTGCCAAACTTCAAATACTGGAGCATTAAATGATTGCGGCTGGGAATATTGTGCCCCATGGGGTAGGGCAGATAAGCACTACAATGGCAAAGCAAAGCCCTTCAAAATTTATAATGACAGCGACACAATGGTTTTACTGTAGCACTCTGTACAAATGGTGTACATATTCAATTGACCCCCCCCGGGATCATACAATATTCAGAAACTTGGTACCGACTGGATATGAGCTTGTTCTAACAAAATAAATTAACAAATCTACAGTGTAACGTGTTTGGCTGCATTCATTTCCTTTTCTGTTGATTTGTTACTCAGCTTACAGCATCTTTGTGGAGGTAAGCAAAAAAAGAAAAACATTTTTCTTTTGTACAGTAATAAAATCCTACCAGAAATGGATTCTCTGCAATGCAGACAAAAATGTTACTTCAACCAGGTCTATGTTAGTTTATTGAACATCCAAATTGTCAAAACCCAAATAGTCAAGACCATATAGTTGACAATTCAGTTTGTCGATAAACAGCATAAACACAAACAACTCACCAGACAACACATAAATTGTTTTTACAGGGTGGCAAGCACCCCCCGCACTCCCCACACTCCTCCCTGCTAATTATTTATACCAACTCGGAGACTGCACTACAGGGGGGAAAAGGGTAAGTTTTCTGCTCCGTACTGTACCATGATCTTAGTCAGAATGATTTGACGAGCCAAATTGTCACCCATATAGTCTCGACCGTATGGGTTTTGACAATGTGGATGTACAGTAAATTAACATATACCCCTGCAACCAGACTTGTCTGCACCCCCAAAGAGTGACACTGCTGTGCTTCCACAAATGGAAGCTCTCAGAGCAGAAGATCCTATTGTTACCATAATAAGATAACAATGCTAGATCCACTGTCCTGCCTAATGACTAGAAACATTTTATGGATCACTGTGTAGCCTGATGGTGGACCACAGCACAAAACAGGTGTTTAGTAAGGAGTATAAACCTAGTAAACACCTATGAATCTCTAAAACTCATTATACTTTAATAAGCAGCTGTTCCCTTCCATACTCTATAGTGCTGTCCTGCAGCACATGCCTTAGTCAGTAACACTGGTTCCCATACATACCACTGTGTACTATACTGTACTCTACAGTGCTGTCCTGCAGCACATGCCTTAGTCAGTAACACTAGTTCCCATACATACCACTGTGTACTATGCTGTACTCTATAGTGCTGTCCTACAACACATGCCTTAGTCAGTAACACTAGTTCCCATACATACCATTGTGTACTATACTGTACTCTACAGTGCTGTCCTGCAGCACATGCCTTAGTCAGTAACACTGGTTCCCATACATACCACTGTGTACTATGCTGTACTCTATAGTGCTGTCCTACAACACATGCCCTATTCAGTAACACTAGTTCCCATACATATCACTGTGTACTATGCTGGCCTGTATAGTGCTGTCCTACAACACATGCCTTAGTCAGTAACACTGGTTCCCATACATACCACTGTGTACTGTGCTGTACTCTATAGTGCTGTCCTGCAGCACATGCCTTAGTCAGTAAAACTGGTTCCCATACATACCACTGTGTACTATGCTGTACTCTACAGTGCTGTCCTGCAGCACATGCCTTAGTCAGTAATACTGCTTCCCATACATACCCCTGTGTACTATGCTGGCTGTACACCATTCATAGAACTCACCATTCATCAGTAAAGTGCCTGTCATTACTGTGATCCATGTCTATAAATCATGATAATGACAGGTAGCATACTAAACAGTAACTAATTGAAATGTCAGGATTCACTAGAGTGAGTCCCAAAATGTGCAGACTAAAAGGCCAAAAAATGAACTTACATATACTAAACCAGAGATCTCATTTCCTGGAATATTCCCTTTTCTCTGAGATATGGCAATCATGGAGTTGGTATATATAACTTTGGAGTGCAGGGGGACTTGCCCCCCCCCCTGCAAAAAGAAGTTTTAAGGAGAAATTTGATTTCCAACATTTGATCTTCTCCATGCTTTTGGTCCCCCTCTCTTTTTTTCAGCTTTTTGGCATTCAGCATTTTGAGTGCCGATGTTTCAGTAGGGAGCTGTACTAAACATAATCTTATGTTTTTTACTTCTTTTCCTTTCTGTAGCAGTTTGGTACAGTGGTTTACTGTTTTGTACCACTAGATCCATACCTTGCAGCACTCTTAGGTTTGATGCCCAGTTGTTGACTTTATAACTGCAAATAAGACAACTAACCAGCCATTGTTCTTAGGGAACTCCAGAAAAGGGAGCATGTGTCTAGACAGCTTACCCATTTAGCAAATGTGAATTATTTATTTCAAACACTTCTTATTCTAGATGCACCAGGGATTTAAAAAAACACCTGGTACAAAGATAATACTATTTCTTTTGAAACAAATACAGACCATCATAAGTATACAGTCTTATTCAACATTTACATCTAGACTAAAAAAAAAAAGTTTGATATTTGTCCCATTTCCTTCACTAAGGCAAACAATTCCCTTAAAAGTAAAAAATTCTATCCAGAAACAATAATTACACTAAAAACAAAACTCCTTTTAACTATCACTGTATGGCCTGACACTGAATGTTCCATCTCATTAACATTCTGGCACTCTTCTAAGTTAAATAGTCAACTGAGTGTAGATTTTTAACAATTGCATTCACCTGAAATCTTATTAATTGATGGAAACAGTGTTCTAAGACCACAGACTTACTAGCCTAGTTAACTGCCTCACTTCTTGACTGCAAATGTATTGATGCAATAAAGCACACCATCTAGGACAGGTAAGTTTAGTACATTCTGTTAAATCTGAATACCCTGCATCACTGTATTTAAGCCAGATTAGTTTCTTGTTCTCCTTAGACCAATGGACTATTTTATCCAAGAGATTCACAAACCACGTTTCCAGGATTTCTGCTTCAAGCCCACTCATAGCCTTATACCCTTCACAACCAGGTAGGAATTCTTTCGGCCATCCATGATATCCCAGATATCAGTCTCAACAGATCTATGCCCATAAATCGAAAACTAAAAATCCTAAATGACAAGTTGTGGTACAGAACTGGACAATCACCAGCCAAGTTGAAAAACAAAGAAACAAGTAAAAATTTGTTTTTTTTTTTGGCAGGGACAAGTACACATGTATACCCCTATACACTCTGCCTGTTATATATACCAACTCTGAGATTTCACTACAGTGGGGAAAGGGCAAATTCCCCAATCCCCACTGTACCATACTCTAGTTCAAAAAACATACATAAAAAAGGTATATTCTATATTCTGATTTTCAGACAGCTGTACTGCCTTTTTCTGGTTGACAAAGTGGATGTCTGACCTCTTGTCAGCATATCCTCACATTATATGGTTTAATATAGCAATAACCCACGCCTGGGTGTGGGTAATGCTGGATTTACCCACGGTTGGCGTGGTTTGGTCCCGAGGGCGAAGCCTGAGGGACCAAACAAAGACAACCGTGGGTAAATCCAGCATTACCCACACCCAGAAGTGGGTTATTGCTATTATACAATGACATTATTTAAGAAAAGAAATAATTACTTTTCTTAAATAATGGCATTGTATAATGCCTCTTTGCTGCCCTTCCGCAGCTGTCTGGTGTTCTGCGGCAGTTCTGATGTACTGCGCATGCCTACGCAGTACATCAGAGCTGTGGGCAAAAGCAACGGAGAACGCAAGATCTCCGTTGCTTTTACTCGCTATGTTAAATGGGTTTAACATAGCGAGACAGCTTTAAAATAAGCAACGGAGATCTCCGTTGCTTATTTTAAAGTTGTCTCGCTGTTTTAAACTCATTTTACATAGCGAGACAGGTTTAAAGCAACGGAGATCGCAAGATCTCCGTTGCTTACACTGTGTCGCTATGTTAAAGGAGTTTAACATAGCGAGACAGCTTTAAAAAAAGCAACGGAGATCTGTGTTGCTTTTTTTAAACCTGTGTCACTATGTTAAACTCTTTTAACATAGCGAGACAGTGTTTTATACTAATGGAAAAAGTCCGGGCGACCGGACCTTTTTCCGTTAGTATATTGAGGGATTTACAATGGGCACGCTGGTTGGGCTGGCCAATCAGCGTGCACATTTTAGAGGAGGCATTGTATAATATAATATAATATAATATAATATAATATAATATAATATAATATAATATAGTCAATATAACATTTGAAGTATTTTGAAGTGTTACAGAGAATACTCTAGTGCTTGAACTGGTTCCATAGCATAGACGAATGGAGTCCTAGCTATGACAAAAATGAGCATGCTTTGATTAGCTGACTGGGCAAAGGGGGAGCCAACAAGGGGAGAGAGGAATAAAGGGTCCATTCCTGTTGAATTTTCTTAGGCAGAAGTGGTGTAATATATGCTGGAGAGGTTTATACATACCATACTGCCCACATATACTGCAGTGCACAGCAGAATGCACACCAGGCAGTTGCAGTGTGGGGATCACAAGCTTGAGATGAGATACTGTAAAGGATGGGCCTAGTCTTGGTATTTCCACTATATATTCCTTACAAGGGTAGGACATTAGACAGATACATTACCATGGAGGTGGGATGTTCATCTCACTAGACCCAGATGCCATGAAGTGAATTTGGACCCAGCACAGAGGGGGTAGAGCTTCCTATGCCATCCATCTACAGAATGAGAGTCACTCCCTGAATAGATGTCCATCAACTCTGGCTGCTGAAGGAGAACAAATGGACCACCTCACAAGGCCCAGATGCCAAGAAGTGAGCATGAGTTGGGCCCAGCACAAAGAGGTAGAAATTACCATGCCATCCAACTACATAATGAGAGTTTCTCCCTAGATAGATGTCCATCAGGCCTGCCAGCTGAAGGAGAACAAATGGGACAACTGGGTATCCAGGGAGGACAGCTGATGCACTGCAAAGTACTGCAAGAAAGAAAAAAAATATTTTATTACTAAACACAAACAACATCAAAGCTCCCTTTCTTATTGTAGTTGCTTTCTAAACTGCCTAATATTCATAGATCATACTACCCTATATCTTTAAAATTGACTTTTATTAAATTCTATGCTTAAATTAAATCCATTTTATAAATGAGCAAAAGTTGTACTAAATATTACCATATGCATTGAACAATATGTGTTCTTCTTCGTTTGCATTTAAGGTAAAGACAGTCAAGTACTGACACTTTCACTTCATAATTTATAAAAAAGTGTACTTACTAACTTCATTTGTAATTTAGCACCAGAACTGCATTTGTTTGAAAATGACCCTGCAATGGACCAGTACACTTACTCCGTTGTCAGATGTTATACATGAAAATACTGTTTGTCCAAATGTTAAACTGAATTTGGATATGTGTTGCCCTTCACCTTTTTTTGCAAGTTCTTCACCACCCAGTGGAAAGTCATGCCTTTGTTTAGTGCTGTGGTTTTATCCTTCAATATTTTTAGTCATATATTTGCAGAACTGATACTGGTCAATCATGCTGGACAGTAGGTGAGCTATGGGTGATATAATGTGAGGCAACAAATATGTGTTTCTGCCCTTTGAACATTTTCATTTTAACCTGAAAAAAAATGAAATTGTTCCTTGTATTCTCTACAGAATTATCAATAATTTCACATTTAATTGCAAATTCATTTAATTTCATGCTTACAACAGATGGTTTAAACACACATGACTAAATAATTATAATTATTAAGTAGAATCCTTTGCATTTGTTTATATCTTTAGCATTTGTTTTTATCTTCGTTATACTGACAGCATCTATAGGAAGATCAAAAGGAAGGACATTGATTGGCAGGTGTGAAAGGGATAGAATAAGAAAAGTAATGAGTACCTGGTGTGAGTGTGTTTGGTGAGGAGTAAGGTGAGAAATCCGTAAGTCAGACAGGAAAGAAAGACCATGGTACCCAAGACCAATGAGCCTATGTGTAGCCACTAGAAGTCTCTTAAGGTGCAGCATTAGCTGATTCAGTAGAAATAATTTGAGGACATAGTATGCTGTTCCACTGCATGAATTTTAAGGGGCCATTACAATTGGTACCCAAAATGGGTTTGCCTTCTGGGTACCACCATGACTCCTGTTTGATATGGATTAACCAGGGTAATAGCCTGGTTAATGACATAAATAAGGATGCATATAAAACTGAAAATACAGTAATGCACACATTAGAAGTAAGGGGGGGAGAAACTGAAGTGCAGAATCCGAAAGACATGCATACCTCTAAACCGCTTGGAGCAAAAAATTGGAAAAAGCCATAAATAATGGGGGGACAAAGGCCCAAAATATTGCTGTTATAAACTTAGAAAATTAATAGAATAACAGGTTTTGCACTAGCATGAATTTTCTAAACAATATATCCAGAGAAAATACCAATTCTTACAAATCTTATCA
This sequence comes from Protopterus annectens, assembly GCF_019279795.1. Lineage (NCBI taxonomy): Eukaryota > Metazoa > Chordata > Ceratodontiformes > Protopteridae > Protopterus > Protopterus annectens. The sequence goes on along the minus strand of NC_056743.1, from coordinate 1,860,295,690 downwards.
GTCCATACAAAAATCTTTCCAATCTACGCTCAGCTAAGAAACTATTAGTATCCACACATAAACCCAATAATAAAGCAGGACTTTCCCTTTTCTCTAATACCGTGGGTAAAAGCTGGAACCTACTGCCTGGTGACCTCACTTGTTTCTCGTCTACTTTACTTTTCAAAAAGAAACTTAAATTTTATCTTACTAACCACTGGCTCTGTCCCTGTACCAACCCTGACTAATACTCTCTCCTCTTGTTTTCAACATCAATAATTTTTCTAAAGCTATTCCACCTTACATTATTGTCACTTTTAAGGTTACTACCTCTAAGTGGGACTTAGCATACCCAATATAGACTTAACAGACAATCCTATCTGCTTCTGCTAGAGGGGTAACTTCCCCTTTACTACTCTCTCCCATTCCTGATTTTCTTCTCTTCTATAACTAGTCTCTTTTCCCATTCCTTACTAATGACTTTGTTGTTCTGGGACTCTCCCTCTTCCTTGCATTACTTTTCCACAGTGTAAAAAAATGTATTTGTATTTTATCTTAACTGAACTTCTGTAACTGAACTTTAATGTTCTGTACTGTATTTCATCTTAACTGAACTTTAATGTATCTGTAACTGAACTTTATTGTTTTGTAACTGTTATTGTATTTTTAATATTAAAATTTTGTAATTTTAAATATTTTTAATCTTGTCTGATCCTTGTGGAGCCCCCCCCCCCCGGCCTCTACTGAAAATGGACATATATCCAGCTAGACTAGCCCGGTCAACAAATGTAAATTAATAATATGAAATCTGACACTCAAACGTCTGTCATTATTTTCTGACCTCAATCCTCAATGATTTGCCAATAATTTGCCAGAAAACCAAAATTTTATGAGGAGCAGACAAAAAAATATGGAGCAAAAATCTGGACATTCTGCAAAAATCTGGACAGTTGACAGATATGAAGACATATCTGTCTTAGTGATGCAACAGATTGCACACTTGCCTTTGGTGCAGAATGCTGTAGGTCCTATTTCCATACCAGGTAGATCAATTGCTGACACTGGAGTGCAGAATAAGGTGATACTGCATTTCTGTCATTTTTAATTTCTCCAAGTCTTTTGGGTTTCTAATACCATGACAGGCATGGACTCCATTCCTAAGTCAAAGTATGATTAAAGCTCATGAAATTAGTATTATTTCATTATTTGATGTTAGCCAAAAGTGCTCTTCGCAGCACCCTCAATGTACCCAGTAATGGCTCCTTCTGCAATTTGTACGGTGTTACATGAATGGTAACATCTAAATATGACTGTAAATTATTTTTTATAAGACCAGTTGCTCCCACTACTATTGGAACTGTCTTGGTATCCTTTTTCCACGTGGCTCTCATTTCTGCCTGCAGATCAAGGTATTTTATGACTTTGTGTCTCTCTGTACACAAGACACTGTAGTCACTGGGTGTGGTGATTACAATGATCAATGCTACTTTTGTCTTCTTTTCTTGGACCACTATATCCAGTTTTCTAGCATCTATCTTTTGAACTGCTGGAATTGGGTGATCCCATGTTATATAAACTTCATAATTTTCTATGATTCTTTGTGGCTCATGTTTCCAGTGTTTTTCAGCCACTTCGATACCATAATGTTTGCACAATCTCCAGTGTAACAGTCTCACCACATTATTATGCCTTTCAGTATACAGGCCCTCTGCCATTAGCAACCAGCAACAAGGTGTGAGACTGTTTCCAATACAGTTTTACAAAACCTACATGTCTGTTTTCCCCACATGTTCAATGGACTTTGTAAATCAGCATGTATGTAGCCCACTATCTTGGGCTGCCAATATTAACCTTTCATTTCTTGATGTGAATTCACCTCTCCTTAACCATTCCTGTATTTGTTCTTGATCAACATGAGGCTATTCCAGAAGTTTTCTATACTTGCTACTATAGTTATACTTTTTCCACATTTTGTGCCTTCTCATCTGGTCCTTCACCTTATATTCTTTCATTTGTTTTTTAGCACATTCAGTTACTGCCTGTTTTTTATCCACTTCTGGTTTGGTTTCCATTCCTGCTTGACGTTGATATGCTTCTGCTAAATTAAGCAGAGATGTCATCTTAGACTTATTCTCCTCATGTTTCAAAACTTTCACTACATTTGGATCCTGTGAGGTCAGCAGATATGTGTGGAGTCCCACGATTGCAGATCTATACATGTAATCAATTTCAAGGAGGCCCATCCCTCCTTCAGAACAGGGAATATATAATCTTGGTATACACTGATTTTTATAAATCATTGGTGAGCATGAAGCATCCTTCTTGTTTTAATATCCATTATATCCAACACTTTTTGGGGCCAGTCAATCACTCCAAAACTACAAGTTAGGACAGGAAGATCAAATTGATTTATGGCTTGGATCTTGTTCCTAGATGTAAATGCTGTTTTCAGGATTAATTTAAGTCTTCTAAAGTACTCCTTACTGAGCTTTATTCACATTTGTTCATGTTTCTGTGTATATGGTTCTCCAGATGAGATGTTAAAACCAAGGTCCCATCTGCTTCAGATGGTGGTAGCTCAGATGAATGTAAAATACCCTGTTCCATCTATTGAAAACAGTAAACGTCCTTAATTTAAATCCCCAAATACGGTACATACATTTTATACAGTTTTCATAACATATTTACAACATTTACAATATGAACATTACATATAGCTTTTCAAATTTTTACTCCCCTACTCCTTTCTCCACAGCCAAAATCTTACTTTCTTTGAAATTTCTGATAACCATTTTTCATTTTACTCTTCTGCATTAACTCCTTCATTCCATATAATCCATATTATACAAAATAACTTTTCATCCTGTTTGTTTATATCCTCTGGTTTTACATTTTCATAATCTCCATATTCAGTCATCTCTGTATCTATACATTCAATATTTTGTAACTTATTTAGGTGTCCTTTGTCATATATTTCTTTCCACAATTTATATACCCTTTTACGTTTTACAAAAACATGTTCAGCCATTTCCAACTCCCCACAATATACACAAACTCTGTCTTTTTTGCTTTATATGGCATGTTTGCTTTAACTGGAAGTTTACTTATTGATAATCTCCACAAGAAATCTGCACATTTTTTATTTTACATTTGTTGACTGGGCTAGTCTGGCTGGATATATGTCCATTTTCAGCAGAGGCCTGAGGAGAAAAGCCCCAGTAATATATACTAGTAACTGACATAAAACAACAAATTATAAGAAGCTACAGAACTATTTAAAAGTAGCATAACAACAGTATGGAATCAATTTAACAGAAAAAAATACAACGAGGATCCCTAACCCTACAATCTGAGTGATGCAGGAATTTGGATGCAGAAATAAAAAATAAACAAACACTAGAGTCTATACAATATTTACAGTATTAACAAATATGATGAGCATTTTGTGCATGAGCAAATAGTTATAAGACCCAGAATTACACAGTAAGAAGTAACAAACAAGGTTTAGATAGTAGATGAGATGACAGGTTGGAGTAATATATCAAGTATAGAGAGAAAGAGACAGATGTAGGAATAGTAATGTCCAAGTAGATGCCAGGTGAGCTACAGATGAGGAGAAGTAATATTGAGAGAGACAAGTAGAAGAGATGGATGTATAACAGTAGGGAATTGAGAGAACTTTACTGGAAGAGAAGTATAACACATTCTTCATTCATTTTACACTTCTTCATTCTTACTTTTACTGATTTGACTTTTTCTTCACCTATGCATTTCTAAGGATAAATATAATAGAATTTTCCATTATATTCTTATACCATGTCTTTCTTTTTCTGTGTTTCCTATATCAATTTTCTATAACAATATTTTCTCTTGATATAAGTTTATATCCGTACAAGTTTTTCTTTACTTCTTTTCAAGCATTTAGTTTTCCCCCAGATTTCTTCCTGTTTTTCTTCTATCATTCTTGATAATGTTTTTCTTTATCTTGCAATTCTTATTAATACTTTATACATGTTTAGTGAAAATATATATATATATATTATATATATAAATATATATATATATTTACACAATTGGATGTATTAAAGAACAACAATGGGATTATGTTACTAAATGTTCAACTTGTCTGTCCTTTTTCTCCCTATTTATTGTCCCTGCTATGAATAAACAACAAGACCGCAATTTAAATGTTTTAAATTGACTGTTTCTCTCCACTAGATAGAAACTTACTGTACTGTTGTGGTTTCACATTCAAAAAAAGTTTTATCACACTCTTGCTGCAGTCTTCAATTCATTGATGTCATCAAGGCCACTGAATACAGATAGTTTTCTGGCCAGTTGCCTCCCCAAACTGACATCACCATGACTTTCCTAAAAACCAACCCATGCTTTGATGTCACAGCTCCCTGGTCCTTTCCCTACCAATACATAAAGTAAAGGCTAGAACAAGGAAACAGTACATGAGTCAAGTCTCCTGCTGTGAGCTGTCAGTCACAGCAGGTAACAGCTCAAATTAGCCTTAGCACTTGCAGCTAGGGAATTTAGATGTGAAGGTGATGGGAGACGAGTTGAAGTAGTACAATTCAGGCTTCACAAAAAATGCAGTTTAGCCATTCTAAAAAGTCTGTTTTGTGGCATTTGCACTTTGTGGTTTAAGTAGTCATTGAATGGCATTAAATGTTACTTAAAACTAACTGACTAAAAGACAACAGTGTATGCATGTAAAATCAATGCAGTGACAGGAGCTTTAGGAAGAAAAAGGCCTGTGTGATATAACATTTTGCAGATGAGCACTGCATTTTGGGATATGTAGTGGCAGACTAAACAATCAGAATTACTTCAAGATGCCAGACCCCATATGGTTAGACTCAGAAATTATGTATAAAAATATTTAAAAACCTGATAATTGTCCTAGAGTGGTGTTAAAATGTAGGAAACACCAAACCATGATGAAATAAACATCTTTTTGAGTCTGTGGGTGCAGTGCTCCTTTAAATTCAACCCTCCTTCTTTGTTGTTTATATAAAGAATGCCTCTTTTAATAGGGTTAAGTCTTGATCACCATATGAATATAAAAATTACATTCATTAATTCTTTTTCATATGTTAACAGAATCATGAAAACATTTGCTAAATGTGCAATCTTGCCTAGTATTATCAAGTTAATTAAATATGCTTTCTTTCTTTTTTTAATTTCTCCAAGTCTTTTGTGTTTCTAATACCATGACAGGAATGGAACACATTCCTAAGTCAAAGTACAATTAAAGCTCATGAAATTAGTATTATTTCAATCTTTGATGTTAGCCAAAAGTGCTCTTTGCAACACCCGCAATGTGCCCTGTAATGACTCCTTCTGCAATTCTATGGAGTTACATTATATGTATCGATAACATATCCAAGTATGATTGTAAATTCTTTTTTATAAGACCTGTTGCCCCTACTACTACTGGAATTGTCTGGGTATTCTTCTTCCATATTGCCCTCATTTCTGCCTGCAAATCCTGATATTTTATGACACAAGTAGTCACTGGGTGTAGTGATTTCAATGATCAGTACTACTTTTGTCTTCTTTTCATGGACCACTATATCTGATTTTCTTGCATCTGTCTTTTGAACTGTTGGTAATGAGTAATCCCATGTGATGTAGGCTTCATCATTTTCTATGATGCTTTGTGGCTTGTGTTTCCAGTGTTTTCAGCTACTTCAATATTATGTTTGAACAATCCCGAGTGCAACAGTCTTGTCACATTATTATGCCTTTCAATATACTGTCCTTCCGGCATTAGTATGTCACAACCAGCAACAAGGTGTGAAACCTTTTTCAATTCTGTTTCATAAAACTTACATTTGTTTGTTTCTCCCACATGTTCAATGGACTTTGTAAACCAATGTGTATGTAGTCCACTATCTTGGGCAACCAATAATAATCTTTCATTTTTGGTTTGAATTCACCTCTCCTTAACCATTCCTGCATTTGATCCTGATCAACGTGAGGTTCTTCCAGGAGTTTTCTATACTTGCAGCTATATTTATGCATTTTGCACATTTCTGGCCTTCTCATCTGATCCTTCACCTTATATTTTTTCTTTTGTTTTTTGGCATATTCAGTTGCATATTTTTATCTACTTCTAATTTGATTTCCATTTCCACTTGATGCTGATACACTTCTGCTAAACTAATCAGGGAAGTCATCTTAGATTTATTCTCATCATGTTTCAAAACCTTCACTATGTTTGAGTCTTGTGAAGTCACCAGATATGTATGCAGTCCCACGAGTGCAGATCTATAGGAGGCCCATAACTTCTTCGTAGTGTGGGATATACAATCTTGATATGCACTGATTTTTATAAATCATTTGATGCGCATGAGACATTCTTCTGGTTTACCTGTCTAACCTGTCCAGCACATTTTGGGACCAGTCAATCACTCCAAAACTGTAAGTTAGGACAGGAAGAGCAAATTGGTTTATAGCTTGAATTGTGTTCCTAGATGTCAACATTGTTTTTAGTAGTAATTTAAGCCTTCAAAAATATTCCTTACCAAGTTTTATTTGCATTTCTTCATGTTTTCTTGTTAATCCTTCATCAATTTCCAAATATTTATGCACTCTGTCTTGCTCAAGTTCTTTTATATCACATTCCTATCCCAAACTGAAGTTTTCTTGGTGCTGCAGCTTTTTGCTTTGAAGGTGGCTTTTGCACATTTATAAAGACCAACTGACATTCTTATATCATCTGAAAAAAAATTGACTGCTTGCAGTTGTGTTTTCAGTTCTTTGTCTGATGCACTATACAGTTTTAAATCTTCGACAAATAAAAGTTGAGAAGCTTTTACACTTACTTGTTTTCTATGAGCCAAATTATAGCTATGGCCTAAGCTGTTAAGTAGACAGCTTAATGGGTTAAGGGCAAGGCGAATAGCAGCAGTGACAGAGAGTCAACCTGGAATATCCCCCTTTGAATTTTTATACCTGGAATAATAATTTGTCCTTTATCAATGCTTAATTGCAAAGTCATTTGCCTCTGTTTTATGGTTGCTGTAATGTAATTGATCAGTGTAGAGTATATCTTATACATTTTTAAGCACTCTTTTATCCATAAATATGGGATACCGTCAAATGCCTTTTTGTAGTCAGTCCATCCCATACTTAAATTCTTCCCCTTTTAATAGTTCTCCATTATGACTTTATTTAGCAACAAATGATCCTTTGTTCCATATGACTTTCTTCTGTCCCTTTTGTTCTATTGCCATGGTTGAATTTTCTTCTAAATGAGTATAAACTGTGTCGGCATCAATTCCAGTGTATAGTTTAGATGTCATTGGTAGACAAGTTATTGGTCTACAATTTTTAGGATAACTTGCAAGTTCACTCTTAAGTAGAAGCATTGTTTTTCTGTTGTTAACCAGGCTGGTGTCTGTTTGGAGTGAGCATATAAATATAAAGTTCTTATTCATGGCTAAACCTTCATACAAAGATGTTAATATGTTTATCCAGAAATTAGGTACTGCATCTGGGCTTGGGCTTTTTCAGTTGGAGGCTTTTCTTAATTTTATTTCAATCTCCCTGGCCATTATTTCTTCCCCATTTCATATCCTGTACATTTGAACTTCTTATTCTTTATTTTACTTCTTCCCTCCATTTAGCATCTTTGTTATGTTCCACATGATCTCCATAGATAATTCTCCAAAATGTAGCTATTTCTTCCTTTTTGGGTGGTCTTTCAATTCCTTTTGCCTTGTTTCCCAATTCTCTATAGAACTTTTTGGGGTCATCAATAAATTGATTATTTGGTACTTTCCCTATATATGTATCTGCATATCTTCTAAGTTTTCCCGCCTGTGCTGAGATTTTTAGTTTATTTGCAATAGTGCAAGATAGACCCTGATCTGTTCTAATACTGGGCATTGCTTTTAATTTTTGTTGCTCATGTTCCTCTTGTATACACTTCGAACAGTGACACTTCTTGCCACAATTGCTTTATAGTTTTCTGCATTAAATACTTCCATGATGGTGTTCAATTTCTCCCCTCACTTTCCCTTACTACCTTGTGTTCTTGTGGTAGAAATGTGTCTATTATTAATTTAACTTTACTTTACTTTATTTCTGTTATATTGCATGGATCTCTATGGACAGCCCTAATTACTGCGTTCATTTGTTTTATCATCTAAACATCTAAATTTAACATCTAAATTTTTGGGTTTTGTTGACCTTCTTCTGTCTATTTTATTCATTGATCTTAATATAGCCATGTCTATTAAATCAAGCAACTCTTCTCTTAGCTCATTTTATTCTAAATTGAAGACACATTTTTTGTTCTCTATTTCCTGTGGGTGCTCCATAGAAAGTTCCATAGCATCTTCCTGTGGCACATTTTCTTCAATTTCATCCTGTGTCATTTGTTGCTGTGTGATATGGGAACTCATTGGTCTATCTCTCCTCAACATTGACTGTGTCTGAGTTGTCACAATTTCCTTTTCATTCCCTTGCTGTCCAGCTCCAACTGAAAGTTTATACTGGTTTCCTTTGGAAGTCTCCAAAATATCTTCATATGGTGGCTGATCAGTTGCTTCCCATTCCACTGGTTCCTCCTTAATGTGGATGTCCATTACTCTATCCTGCTGTAGTGTTTTCTGAATTATGTTTTCTACACTAAATCCTTCACTTTGAAGATACTCCATAACCCCAATTTCAATTTCTTTAACTTCTCCATTACTAATCTTTTTTTTTCTTCTTTTCTTTTCTCTTCTTATTTTTTGCATTCTAAAGTTTTCCATGTTTGGATTCCTGTTCCTGTATTTCTCTTCAAATATCTTTGTTGCTACATTTTTGTATTGATTAGTTTTGCTTTCTCCTTTACATAAATGTTACACCAAGTTAAATCTCTTTTTCTTTCCCATGTCCAAATTTCTTCTTCAGATGTCTCCTGATCTTCCTATTTCTCCTTACTTTGGGGACTCATTCCATCATGCTGTGGTGTAACCTGTGTTAGACCTTTTATACCATATTCTTCATTTTGCATAAATTCCATAACTTCAACTTCTATTTTTGTTTAACTTCTACTTTACTAATATTCTCTTCAAAGTCCCCTCTTTGAGATATTATTTTTATTGTGAAATTTTCCAAATCTGGATGTCTTTGTCTGTATTTCTCTTTGAATATCTTTGGAGCTGCCTTTTTGTATTGATTAATTTGGCTTTCAACTTTAGATAAAGATTGCACCATGTCAAATCTCTCTTTCCCATGTCCATATTTCATTTTTATACTTTTCAAAAATCTCTAGATTTTTGTTGTTTATATTTTTACACTTCCTCAGATGCTTCTTTTCCAAACAGATCAAAGTTTCTTGGTTTATATGATGTTTTTCACAAATCTGTTGTATTAATGAACACAAATTTTTATTTGAAGCTTCTGACTGTTTTTCTTGTTGAAGTATTTTTCTTTCCTTTAATTTCTTTCTTAATCTTTTTGTATATCTTGTGTCTGGAAATTCTGGGCTTCTTGTGTATTAGTAATACTACATAATTTCACAAAAGATAAAGGAAGTGAAGAACTTTCTGTATGAAAGTTTGAATGTTCTGCAAAATGTGCAATGCCTCTTATTTTAACTATCATTTCTTAGCATTGTTTTTCTCTTAGTTGTTCAGTTCCAAACTTTATTCCTCAAATTTCTATTTCATCTTATATAACATAATGTTTTTTGTTTCTTCTGAAAGTCCTAATCTTTTACTTTTCTCTTTATTAATAGTTAATCCTAGCATTTTAATTCTTTATTGAGCATTTCTATAGCTATATTCATCCATTCTTTGTTTTAACTGATAATACTAAGTTATCCTCATATGGGAACGCCAAAATCCTTCCGGTGTTTGATATTTTGCTTTCTCTAGTATCAGGTTTATTTTAATGACTATTGCATTCATAATCAGAGCAAATAAGCTGTTACTTGTTGGACATCCTTGTTTAATAACACTTTTTAATTCTAACATTTTGCTTAACCGCCCATTAATTTACCATCCTTACTTTGTTTTCCCTTTATATGGCTATCAAAACTTTTGTTATTTTGTTGGTTTTGTTAGATTCTTGTTAAATCTTCCATAATGTTTTATGCTGAATTTTATCAAAAGCTTTGTTTACATCTCCTATTAATCATTTTAATTCCATTTGTCTGTTCATTACATCACCTACAAGTTCTTTTAATACCATCAGAAGTTCTTGACTTTATCTTTTTTCCAAAGATTGTTTCAGATAGTAGTTAATTTGCTTTATTTACTATTCTTGTTTTCTATTGTTTTCAAGAAACTCTTATAATCTACATTATTCAATACTAATGGTTTCTACTTTTTATATTTGTCCTTTCAACTTTTTCCATATAAATTTTATCACACATATTTTTTCATCATGTATTTCATTTTCAAACCATTCATTCATTACTTTTACAAAATATTTTTTGCCAATCTTGCATATTTTTATATATTAAATATTCAAGTCCATCTATGTCTATAGCTGCTTTTACATTCACTGTTTTTAGCACATTTTGAAATTCCACAATTGTAAAGTTCTCTTCAATACTTTTATCTTCTTCATTTAATTTAACTCCCATTTATCTTCTATTATAATATCACTTATTGCAAAAGTTTTCAGAATATGTTCTTTGACTAGTTCCATGATTTCTTTTTGTGTAGTCAGTATATCACCTTTCTTATTTTTCAATTCTCTTATTACTCTTATTTTTTCTTTAACTATTTTATTTTAGGTATGGAGCTACTTTTTCTTTCCTCCCTTGTAGAAAATATATTTGTTTAAATAAACCTTTTTTTGATTTTTTTCTTGATTCATTTTATATAACCTTCTTTATTTTTCTATAAACGCTTCTCTATTGTCCATGTTTGTAAATACTTGATTGCTAATTTCCTTGTATTCATCATTATCTTACAATCTTTTAAACTTTTGCCATTCTAGTACTTATTTTCTGTATTTGTCTTATAAACTAATCCTTCAACTTGCCCAATCTTTAAAAAAAATATTTCATGTCTATATGATCTTGCCATGATTGTTGTATTATATCCTTTACATCCTTATTCATTTCTGAATCATTAATTCTTTTTATTACTCTACCTATTTTTATGTAATTTATTTTCTCTTGAATCTCTATCCATATAAGTGATCTGAAAAACCTGTAATTTCGCATCCTTGATGTAGTATGCTTAAGCTGTCTGAAACTATAAAATAATCAGTTTTAGCTCTTAAATTACTTCTTTTATATGTCCAGTTCTTATTTTCCCATAAGTACATCTTATTGTTTTTAATTATGTCTGAGATAACTTTAACATCTGCTCCTTCTTTTCATCTATGTCTTAAATCATGGTTGAAGTCTCCCGTCACTATTATTTGCATGTTCAGGCTTATGTAATCCAGTATTTTTCTAAACATGATTTCTCTTTGCTTCTGCAAAGTATATGCATAAAGAATGATTATTCTATACATTTGATTCTTATATTTCATGTCTAGTATTACTATTCTTCTAATCATCATTATTGTGTAATCCAAATGTTATATTAATTTCCATTTGATAGCTATACACAAACACTTTTCACTACCAAGGTCCCATATTACTTTACCTTCCCATAAGCCATTGATTTGTGTTCTTTGTTCCTCTTTTGTTATTCTAATGTCTATTTGCACTACATTTTCCATATCTAACACTACACCATTCTAACACTCCTGGTCTAAATTGAACATTCTTTATGCTATTAACACTTGTGCCTAGGATTCTCACTGTAAAGAAAGGTTTTACTTTTTATCCTTTCCCTTTCTTGCTTTCTCCTATTGTTGCATTTTTAAATTTATGTTTTCTATTGCTTACTATTTTATGTATGGAGTTTCTTTTGCTTCTTGTTTTTATCCATTTGTTCTCTCCTTAATCACTTGAGTTAGTAACGTCTTCCTCCTTGTTTTCTTCTTTTTCATTTGCTTCACTCATGCCATCTCTCAAATCCATTCTTACATAATTTTCATCCATTTTGTTCATTTTTCATTTTTCTATAGTATCTAATATAATCTTTTATTTTTCCAGGTCCTGTTCTTCTGTTATTTCTTTTGTTTGATTTTCTTTTTTCTTTTGACCAATTTTGCCACGTATAACACATTTCCTTTTATCACAGTTATTAATTTAATGATCATTTCTACCACATAAAACAAACATGTCTTTGGTTGTCACCAATATTTCATCATCTTTTTACTTCCTTCTACATTTATTATATTGGGTAGATGCACAATTTTCTCATTTTGCATTTTCAATATCACACCATATTCCCATCCCCCAGTCCATAGACCCCTGTTGTAATATATTTTTGTAACATGCATAACATCTCTACATACAGCTTTTAAGTAATCCTTTAATTCATTTCTTTCAATTTTGGTACGAAATTTTATAAAGATCTTTTTTCTTGGCTTTTCTATTGAATACCTGAATTGCATACAAATTCCATGGGTTAATGTCTCTTTTTTCTTGTCATATTGTTCTTGATTTTTTCCATATGTTTGCTTCCTGAAAAAGATGTGACAAAACATCTCTTTATTAATACAATGAAAGCTCTTACCTTTCTGGGTTTTATAACCAGTGGTGCTATGATGCTGTCCCATATCTCATACCTGTCTAGTTCTTTTTCTGCTTTGCTGTTTATTCCCACTTGATACCTTTTTTTTTTTTTTTGTTTGTTTCTGCCTTTCTTAACTGTCTCCTTTCACCCTCCTTTACTGTCTGCACATAGTATTTTTTCTTCTTTCTTCTCTTCTTCTTGCTTATTTTCCTTGAGTCTATCTATTATCTCTCACCACAATGCTGCTTTTTCACTCTTCAGCCCACTTTGATCTGTTAGTTCTGTTAAATATCCTACAAACCTCCAGATTTGTGAGTTGTACAACGCATTCAGCTGCAGTGATGTCCGTGATGAAAAGATTTTGTTGAAACATGTCTTGCAACTCAAGCATTTCTAATCTTTCTCCCTCTTCTTTCCCTTCACTCACCTTTCTCATATTTCGGTTTCTATTTTTGCCATTCTCTTCCTTCCTTACATCATTTGATTCATTCTCTGTTATGTTTGTCCCCTTAGCTGTTCTATTAACAACACTTTCTTCTTCAATACAGACTGTAATGTTTTCCTTCTCCTCCATGGTTCCTCCTTCTTCTTTGAGCCACCTATATGCCCCAGAAGTCAGTAAGCACCTCACTAGAAAATTGCTGGTTAAGGCAATACAAAATGAGCAGGTTTTTTTTTATATATAAATTATATATATATATATATATATATATATATATATATATATATTTTTTTTTAATATATACATTACATATTATTTACACATTTACATTATATACATCTATTTACAAATCTCCATACATTATAAACTTCAATTTAAGCATCCCCCCCACTCTTTTATCCACAACCAAAACATTATTTTTTCTAAAATATTTGTCAGAGTCTATTTCCCATTGTATTTAATTTCATTTGGTCTCTCATTCCATATAGTCCATAAAGCATAAAATATTACTCTGTCCATTTTCTTCACTTGTTCCTGTTTACATGCACTATAATAACCAAATTCTATTATGTCCATATTTATTTGTTAAAATTTTAACAAACTGTTCACCCTATTATCTTTACATATTTCTTTCTACAAATTATTAACTCTTCACATTTCAAAAACACATGTTCAGCAGTCTCAAACTCTCCACATTTATTACATATTCTATCTTGCTTTTTTTGTATGGCATATTTGCCTTAACCAGCAATTTTCTAATAGACAATCTCCATAAAAAATCATTACATTCTTTAATATTTTTATAGTTATTATATCTAATAATTTTGGCTTTTTTCTTATCTATTTCTAAATCTTTCCATAGATCAATACACTAAAATGCTTTCATAATACTTAAGTTACATTCCTTTATATTTTTCTCACATATATTCATTTTATTTTCCATAACACAATTTTGCTTTGGTGCTTTTTCATGTCTTCATTCACAATGCTTTTACTTTGTCTTTTAAATTCCATTCCTCCCCACAATTCTTTGTATTTATAATATAGTATAATTTCTATCAAGTGTTATGTTCCTTCATAATTCCTTTTAAAATCTTATATAAAATTAAAGACGTTGCATGTACTACTGGGCTTATTAAACCCAAACATCCTTGCTTATCTTTCATATACAGAATCTCTCTTTTGACTTGATTCAGTCTAGATCCCCAAATAAAAAAGAATATAATCATCAATAATTCCTTTTCATACATAATAGGAATCATATAGATGTTAGCAACATAAGCAATTTTTCCTATTACCATGGTGTTCAACAAGGGTGCTTTTTTCTATATGAAAATCTATATCATATCCTTTACTTCTTTGAGGACATTATCCCATTGTTGTTGTTGTCTGTATTCATTCCTTCCAAATGTTTTTCCTAATATATCTATATATTTTTCATTGAACTCAACACCTCCTATCATACCTTCAAAACCTAATCATTTACTTTTCTCCTTATTTATACTTAAACCATTTTTTATTTATACTTCATTTTTCTTTTACTTTTTCCATCCATAGTTTATTTTAACAATTAATACAATATGAGCTGCATAATTATACATTATTGGCAATTCTTCTGCCTTCATCATTTGTATCCACCCCTACTTGATATTTTATTAATTTCCTTCACTATTACATTCATCACTAATGAGAAAATTACACTACCAGCTGGGTAGCCCTGCTTTATTCCACATTCTATTTTTATTTCTTCCTCAATCTAGCCATTTACATTTAGTTTCACATAATTCCTTTCATAAACAGATTTTATTAGTTGTAATATTTATTGCTTACATTATATGCTTGCAAAATTCCCCACAATGATGTATATTGAATATTATCATAAGCTTTACTTATATCCACTATAATAACCTTCACTTCTACATTTTTATTTATGATATCAATTATTTCTCTTATTATCCATAATAACTCTTGACTTCCTTTTCCTATTCTTCCAAATACATTTTTGTAATATATTTTATCCATTTTTGTAACCCTCTTGTTATTATTCTCATAAAATTGTATAATCTGTATTATTCAATGTTATAGGTCTCCAATTTTTATCTCCTCTTTATTTCCTTTTTTAAATATAAATTTTATAACTCCTGTACATAGCTCATTCTTCTTAATTCTAGTTTCTAACCATTCATTCATAACTTCTATAAAAATATTCTTTTGCCACTCTGTCATCTCTTTATACATACTATATTCAATTCTGTCCAGTCCTGTTCCATAATTCATGTTAATGTCTTTTTGAATTTCATTCAATTCTTTCATTGCTATTTTTAGTTCTAAATACTCATTATCTTCCTTATTTAATTTTTCACCTTTATAAATTTGTTCTATGCTTTCTTATCTCTTAACAAATAATTCCAATGCATATTATTTAATTATTTCATATATTCATTCTTGCTGTCTTATTTGCTTGCCTTCCTTATTTTTTAATTCTTATTATTTTCCTTATTTTATTATTTTACTCAGATATGGTGCTACCTCTTCTTTCTTCCTTGTAAACAATATTTTGCTGATATAACAAATTGTTAATTTTAATTTGATTAATTTTATATATTTCCCTTTCTTTTTCATAAAATTAATTTTTCTTCTTTAATAAGTCTCTAAATGTTTCTTGGCTTAATATCTTTTATCTCTCTTTTTATTTTCTTCTTTTCTTCCTTATACATCTTAAAACTACTTTTTTTACATATTTCATTAAAATTAAGCCACCAAACAGTCCAGCTCTCATAAAACTCCTTCATAATCATATGATTTTTACATAATTCTACAAGTTCATTTTTCTCTTCTAAATCTAATTCATTTTTATTCATTCTTTAATTCCTTTTCCTATTCTTATATATTATTCATTTCCTGTACTTTAACCCATATTGCCACATGATCTAAAAATCCAGCAGACTTAATTCCTTTTTTATAACTTTTAAACTATCATATATTAAAACATAACCAATTTATGTCCTAATTTCATTTCTTTTATAGGTCCAGTGGTTATTCTCCCATACACTTAACTTTCCACTTCTCATAATTTCTTTAGCCATTTTAACATCGCAATTGCTCTTATTTTTCCTTAAATTAAGATTAAAATCACCCACCACTATAATGTCCATATTTACACAAACATATTCAAGAATATTTTTAAACATAATTTCTCTCTCTTTTTTTATTACATATGCATATAAAGCTATAATTCTGTACTCATATTTTTCCATCTCACGTCTATTACTGTAGTTCAGCCTAGTTCTATTATGGTTACATCTAATATTTTAATGCTTTCTTGACATAATATACATATGCCCAAGCATGTTTCTTTCCCTATGCTCAAAAATACCACACCATTCCAAAGTTTTTCAGTTTGTGTTCTTTCTTCCTCTGTTAATAATCTGATATCTTCTAAAACAATAATATGTGCATCTACTGCAGCACACCATTGTAATATACCTATTTTCCTTTTAAGATTGTTCATACTGTTCACATTTAAAGCTAATATTTTCAGCTTTTAAGAACAGTTAGTATAATAAAATCTTTATCCCTTTTCTTTTTTATTTTTTCTAAACGTGTTTTTGAATTTTCTTTTCCTTTCTTTAACTCATTTCCCTATCAAATTCTTTTTAATTCTTACTGTGCACCAATCAGCTTCTTTCTCACTTGTCTCCTCTGTTTCTTTTTCCTTGATACTTTCTTTAACTTCATGTATAACCTCTTTATCAGTCACATCTTTTTGCACATTTTCTTGTATAACACATTCTACTAGCTCTTTATCCTGTATAACTTCATTTTCATTTTCTTGCACATTCATTTTACCATGAATGACCACTATTGCCACATTTTTTGCACTTTAAATCACGTTTTTTGTATTACACCCTGTTTTACCACATAAATAACACCATTTTTATCACATTCATTGAATAAATGATCATTTATTTCCACACAAATAGCAAGTTTTTGGTTGAATCCTGTATTTCATAAAACCCCTATTAGCATGAACATTAATAATACTAGGTAAATGCATAACATTATCATTTTCTATTTTCAGTATAACTCCACAGTCCATAGTCCTCTTTCATCATATATTTTGCAGTGTCCATTATTTCTTTATATATAGTTAAATGTTCTTTCAGTTCTTTTGCTTCAACTTCAGTTCTAAACTGGATCATTATTCTAATTTGTTTGTCTGTAAAATGCTTACACAACATATTCTGACTATGGATAAATATTTTTTTTGTTCATATGCACCCAAAAAATTTTCCATGGCCTGCCCAGTCTCAAATATCAAGTCACAAAAAGTTGCTTTATTAATTAAAATGAATGCTCTTACCTCTTTTGCTTTGACATCCACATGTGCTATGGCAGAGTCCCAAACCTTATACCTGTCCAAACATTCTTCATTTTTACAGCTCACATATACTGTATACTTCTTTTGTGTTTCTTCTTTCTTCTTTGCTCCTTCCCCCACAGTTTGTGGATAATTTTTTGTCTCTTGAACTTTTTCTGGCACAGTCTGTTCTTCTCCTTTTTTTTCTTCTATTTTCTCTATGATGTCACTACAAGAAATTGCTGTTCCACTTTTTGTTCACTTTGGTTTACTATTTCTTCTAAATAGTCATCCCCAGCCCTCCCTATCGGAAGGCTGTAATTATACATTTCTCAGAGGCAACTGTCTCTCCTTCAAAGAATCTACTTTGAACATTTCCTCTAAATCCATCTCTTTTACAGTTACACTCTCATTTTCTTCCAATATCACTGTTTTTTCTGCACCCACAGCATCAGAAAAAACAAATCTGGTCGTGATTCTACCATTACAACTACATTTTCATCAACCTTCACTTCATTTTCAGCCAAAGCTGAATCAGCCATATGTTCTTCCTGTTCCTCTTGGCTGCCTCTGCTCCTGGACAGGAAACAGGAAGTCAGGATGTGTAACATACAAATCCTTCCCTCAACTACCAAGAGTAGGGGAAGTTCCCTTATGTCCTAGAAAAATTTCTCCTAGTAGTATAAATATCATCCCATTCTCCCCAGAAAAGAGGCTATTGGCCTAAAATGACTAACCTAATTGACAATGAATAAACAAATAAACAAAAATGTTGCTCTGCGCTATCAAAACAATCTTATGATTTGAGCAAATCACATGAGATCCACATTTTGGTGATTTGTTTGTAGTTTGATATCAAAGTTATTTGAGACTGGTTAATCTCTTTGTTATATCCCCGGTTGTTTATCAGGCAGGTTGGAAATAGAGTGGTAGTTAGCTGAAAATGTACTCCTCAAAAAATTTATTTATTTTTTGCAAGTCAATTCAACGCACTTCAGTAAACCGCTATCACTGAGTGTTTGTACAAGATGTACCCTCTTGTCTCTGAATTATTTAACACTTCTAGTTTGTGGGTCTACTTGTGATAACATGTAGTAGCAATAAGGCTGAGTTTCTGTCAACTGGGTGGTAACATGCAATATCAATAAGGCTGAGTTTTTGTCAATTAAAAAAAACATGTTCTTCCTTTACTTGGATAGAGGGAAGTTTCTTTGCTCACCAGTGGGAGTGGGGAGCCTTGAGCAGCCTACCTGTCCCTGTAGGAAGTGACCTCAGCACAAGAGCTGTAGTAATTGGTTGTTTTGGACCATTTCTAGCTCTTTTGAAGTTCCCTTTTTAAAATCCGCCTCTGGGCGTATTTTTCTGGCTATACTACTCAGACAAGCTCCTCGTGGTCCTGCAGAGTGGTCCTAGCTACAGAGAACTCAGACTACTTTCTGGATTTAAGTATCTTTGCTGTTTTTTTTACTTGAAATAGCTTCTCTAGGTTCATAGGTTCATAGATTAGTACTAGGCTAACTGCCCTTGCAAGCCATTTTTTAAGCCTAGCCAATTATCCCTTGTGAGAATCAAACCCTGCACCTTATGTTTGTAAGGCAAATACCTTAACCATTAGGCCACCCTACCCTAAACAAGCTTAAACTGTTTTTTAGCTGTTTGCTGCATTATTTTAATATCTGCACTTAAAGTTACATTTTAGTCGAATTTGATTGAAAGTTTGTTTGTTTGTTTAATTTAACTGTTGAGGCTGCCCACTAAAGTGCGCTAGCCTGTGTAACTGATCTATTACTGTTTCTGCATTTTCTGTGTGTTTCTATCTAAAAACAAAAAAAACAAAAAAATAATCCTTGTTTTCCCGCCACTCCTCAACTAGTTTAAACCAGTTTACAGGCATTGCTGTATTCTGGGCTGTGGTGTAGTTCCTGTGTTGTCCATTACCTTACTTGGATAGAGGGAAGTTTCTTTGCTCACCAGTGGGAGTGGGGAGCCTGGAGCAGCCTACCTGTCCCTGTAGGAAGTGACCTCAGCACAATAGCTGTAGTAATTGGTTGTTTTGGACCATTTCTAGCTCTTTTGAAGTTCCCTGTTTAAAATCCTCCTCTGGGCATTTTTTTCTGGCTATACTACTCAGACAAGCTCCTCGTGGTCCTGCAGAGTGGAACTAGGTACAGAGAACTCAGAAAAGTGACTACTTTCTGGATTTAAGTATCTTTGCTGTTTTTTTACTTGAAATAGCTTCTCTAGCTTACCCTAAACAAGCTTAAACTGTTTTTTTAGCTGTTTGCTGCATTATTTTAATATCTGCACTTAAAGTTACATTTTAGTCGAATTTGATTGAAAGTTTGTTTTCTGTTAAATTTAACTGTTGAGGCTGCCCACTAAAGTGTGCTATCCCGTGTAACTGATTTATTACTGTTTCTGCATTTTCTGTGTGTTTCTGTCTAAAAACAAAAAAAAACAAAAAAATAATCCTTGTTTTCCCGCCTCTCCTTGACTAGTTTAGACCAGTTTACAGGCATTGCTGTATTCTGGGCTGTGGTGTAGTTCCTGTGTTGTCCATTACCTTACTTGGATAGAGGGAAGTTTCTTTGCTCACCAGTGGGAGTGGGGAGCCTTGAGCAGCCTACCTGTCCCTGTAGGAAGTGACCTCAGCACAAGAGCTGTAGTAATTGGTTGTTTTGGACCATTTCTAGCTCTTTTGAAGTTCTCTGTTTAAAATCCGCGTTTGCACGGCTTTGCGCATTTGTGCGCATAGCACAGTGCCGGTTAAAATAGGTTAAACATCTTCTGGCTCTGCCAAGTCTGCTCTTCAAATTTTCCCTTAAGGAAGCTCTACTCTTAGTATAATCAGACTACTCGCGATATTATAAGCCTAGTACTTGTTCTGAAAACTTCTCTACTAAGTAAGCACTCTCGTACTAAGTAAGCACTACATCCACCTACCACCCCTGTGAATATCCATTTCCCTTAAAGGCACAGCACTCCCTTATACTGTTCTAGCATGTCGAGTGGTAGATTACTGGTGTCTTCTCCAGTTCAGCTGGTTAATCTGGGTATCTTGAGACAATGCTACAATTGTCTCATGTACACAGACAACTCTCTCCTCCTCCCAACAAACACAAATACATGTGAGAGATGCAACTATATAGCCAAACTGGAGGCTGAACTCTCTCAACTCAGGGCTGGCATGACCAGACAGGAGGAGATGGTAACCACACACACAACAAACCCAGTCCCACATAGACCTACCACAACTGCATGCCAAACACATAAAAACACAAAGACATACTCAGAGGCTCTAATAAAAAAACTTACCAAAACAACAGAGGCTCCCAAAGCAGACATCCACAAATCCACCACCTCAAAACAAAACACATGCAACACATACTTCAATAAATCAGTGTGTCAATCAATCATAGCCCTTAAGGCCAAACACCATGCCTGATACACTAGTAATAGGTGACTCTATAGTCAGACACACTGATGTCCCGCTTACCAGGCTGAACAAGGAGAGGGTGACTGTAAGCTGCCTATCGGGAGCTAGGATCCACCACATAACACACGCACTCAGGTCACTCCAAAGCAAGTACAAATATGACACTGTCATTGTCCATGCTGGCATGAATGACCTGAGATGTACCTCCCTGGACTACATGAAAAGAGAGATAGAGGAGCTCTCTGATTATGTAGCCCAGGCTGGTATGACCCTGACCCTGAACAGCATCTTGCCCTCACCAAGAATGATGCCACAATACAAAGACAAGATGATCAGCTTTAATAATTGGCTAAAGTACTGGTGTCATTCTAAGGGGATCCAATGTCTGACTGCCTGGGATGATATGTTGGACAAGCCACGCTGCTTCACAAGGGATGGCTTGCACCTGTCACCACTGGGCTTCCGGATATTGGCTAAGGCTCTTGCCACCCCTATAGTGCCTTTTTTAGGCAAGGCTCAAAAGACAAACCCACCTCCTTAGAAAACAAAAATAGAAAAAAACTAAGGGTAATGCTGCTCAACGCCAGAAGTCTAAATCTCAAGATGCAGGCACTCGATGCACTACTCAGTATGGAGAACATCGACGTCTGTGCAGTAACTGAAACCTGGTTCAAGGCTCCTGAGAGCACCCCAGCGCTACCAGGCTATACCTCGTATCATGCTTTTCGCCCCAAAACCCGGGCTGAACCACAAAGGGAGGGGGAGTGTCCATATTCATCAAGGACAC
Source organism: Protopterus annectens (assembly GCF_019279795.1). NCBI lineage: Eukaryota > Metazoa > Chordata > Ceratodontiformes > Protopteridae > Protopterus > Protopterus annectens. Next base: position 1,860,274,090 of record NC_056743.1, on the reverse strand, counting down.
CCACATCTCCAGGTTAGTAGCAACACACGAAGCATCGGAGACCATGCAGGTGCAACTAACCATAGGCAAAACTGCTATACAACTGGTAGCATGTTACAGACCACCCTCCTAATCTCAGGAACCCCACTCAGCTTTCCTGAAGACATTGGAGGATATGAATGTATCACAAAATGCCATCATAATGGGAGACTTCAACTACCCTAACATAGATTGGGTACATTATTCTAACCCTAACACCCTAGCTAAAAGGTTCCTGGAGTTCATAAATTCAAATGCACTGGAACAACTAGTCACCTCTCCCACTAGGGGAGATAATATACTAGACCTGATCACACAAACATGGGGACAAAATGCTCCACACTGGAGGTATACCCCTCACTAGTGAGATCTGACCACAAACTAATCATCCTGGATATACATATCCCACCTCCACCCCCAGCACAAAAGACCACAGTGAAAAACTTCTCAAAAGCAGACGTCACTCTTCTTAAGACTGAGATGGTATCCTTTAAGCCCACTGGGCCAGTGGATACCACATCCCACAATGCTGAATCCTTCACAAATGCTTTCTATGGACATCTCCAAGAATGCATGGATTATGCAATCCCAAATAAATCCAAGTCCCTCTCCACCAAAGGCAAGCATCCTGTCTGGTGGACCTCAGCCATTAACAAATTGTATAACAAAAGAAGGAAGCTACTGCACGACAGAGCAAAATCCCATAAAGGGAAGACATCTCTGATCAACACTAGCAGAAAACTACATTCTCTCATAAAAACATCCAAGGCCAACTTTGAGAGAAAAATCGCTAAGGACACTAAAGATAACCACAAAGCTTTCTTCAGCTATGTTAGAAACCTGGGTGGAAACCCTCAGATATGCACAGAGTTAGTTCACAACAACAAAAAAATACACTGAACCCACAGATATTGCCAACATTCTGGCTGACAGGTTCAGTGCATATTTCTCCCCTCCCTCACCCCCAAAAGAAGAAATACTTATCCCAGCTGAATGTAATCTCCCTGTCATTTCAGATGTCCAAGTGAGAGCAGCCCTCAGCAAAGCTAAAAACACAGCATCAATGGGACCTGACGGTATCCCGGGTTGCGTGCTACGTGAACTTCAAGAGGAGCTAAACCCGCACATGAAAATGCTATTTAACCTTAGCCTTACTACAGGATATGTACCTGAACACTGGAAACAGTGGTCCCACTCCACAAAGGGGGTACCTCTACAGACCCTGGGAACTACCGCCCCATAAGCTTAACCAGCCTGGTCTGCAAAGCTATGGAAAGAATCATTATGGAACTCATAAAAAGAGACATTGGGGACCTACAGACACTTGACCCCACCCAGTTCGGCTTTGTAAAGGGCAGATCCTGCCTTTTGAACCTGGTTGACTTTTTTGAAACAGTCACTAGAGCCATTGATGAGGGCAAAGCCGTCCATACAGCCTATCTGGACTTGGCTAAGGCCTTCGACACAATACCCCACTCAGGCATCATAGATAAGCTCAACAGCTTAAATGTAAACCCTTATGTTACTAGATGGGTTGCAAACTGGCTAAAGGACAGAACCCATAAAGTTAAAATTGTTGGGGCAATGTCAGACTCAAAGCCAGTCACAAGTGGTGTCCCACAGGGATCTGTCCTGGGACCCCTCTTGTTCGGCATTTACTTCTCAGATGTTAAAGCAAACATGTGAGGGTTGTGGCTGACAAAGTTTGCAGATGACTGCAAATTAGGTGCCATAGTCGATACAACAGCAGACACATACATTCTACAAAAAAGCCTCACAGAAACGGACAACTGGTGCCAGAGTCATGGCCTTAAACTAAATACCACAAAATGTATAGTCATCCCCTTTGGGAAAAACAAAGTACCCACAAATGATCACATAGACAGCAACCCACTGAGTACGGAAAAGGTAATCAGAGACCTAGGGAACCAAGTCGACAGTGACCTCTCATTTGACACCCATGTTGCCAAAGTGGTTAGAAAAACATTCTACCTTGCACACCTTATCATGAAGGGATTCACATCCAGATCCAAGGATGTCACTGTACCCCTATACTCCTCCCTCATCAGACCCATGATTGAGTACAATGCCCCATTTGGTATGTACCTCACCCGGCATTTGCAACAGCTGGAGCGACCCCAAAAGTACCTTACCAAGAGGATCAAGGGTCTCCAACATATGTCTTATTCTGTCAGACTAAAGAAACTCCCGCTCTATTCAGTAGCATACCGCCTGCTCAGAGGTGATCTCTGCCTGACGTACAAGGCCATGTCCAATCAGGAACTGATGGACATGCTCCACCTCAAAAAATCCAAATCCATCAGAACCACGAGAGCTAAAGACTTAAACCTCGGCACAAGTATGAATAGGACATGCTGGAGGGATAGATTCATAACCGAGAGGCTTCCCATGCTTTGGAACAAGATCCCAGTTCATGTTAGGCAGAGCCCCTCACTGACTCTCTTCAAGAGAAATCTTGATGAGTAGATGGGAGATCGTAAGTTTACCCCAGGGGTCACATCTGTGTCACTACTAGTCAGGGGCACAGTAAACTAATTATATTATATAAGGGGACCTTCACTATGTCACTACTAGACAGAGTCAGAGTATTCTAAATCTATTCTGTGCATTTTTGTACCATTTCATGGGGTGGCAAAAGCCACATCACTATGGCTAGGCTTACAAATGCCCCAGGGCAGATAGCCTAGTACTAAACTATGAAAGTATGAAACATGTTTTTTTTTCTTTGTACTCTGATTTGCTTACATAACTTGAAAATGCTGCTTACTCTGACTGGAAAAAATGCCTCTAGATCTATGTGTGGTTACTAATTCCTGCTTCTTTCCTGTAAATGAGCCTTTGGCTCAATTGGAATAGCCTGGTTAATGAAATAAAATAGGAATACATATAAAACTGAAAATGCATCAATAAGTATATAAGAAATACATGAGATGGATTGCAGTACAAAATCTGAAAGTTAGAGTTAGTGCGCATATAATAAGATGGCAGTGAGATAAAAAAAGAAGATATCACAACTTGATTAGTAGGACACATTCTTAAAGCTAATAGGTTTAAATCTGATTCAGAGCCAAAGTAAAAATCACATACAGAAATTAAAATACAGAAGTTATGCAGGAATAAATTTAAATGTTAGTGCATTGCTTTAAAAATGTTAATTCCTATCCTGTACTCTGTCCCCCACAGCCTGTTGAGGAGAGATCTATGTCTCCATTCAAGGCATCTTCAGACTTAACTCTGATGGACCTCCTGCATATCTGCAAAACAAGCAGGACCAGAATTACCCATTCTAAAGACTTAAAAATGTACTGTGATATAAATAGAGCCTGGTGGAGAGACATGTATACATCCCAGAGACTACCCTTTCTCTGGAACAGGCTTCCCAGCTATGTGAAGCAAAGTTCCTCCCTAACAAATTCAAGTGTAACTTGAACAATTAGGAGAGCAGGAAATGTATCCTTGGTTTGGCACCTATGTCTCTAATGGACACAGGCAGCCTGTAAATGGTGCATCTCCCAGGCCCCTGCTTACACATACCTCTCAGCTGTCCAGATTTTCACAGAGTGTCCAGATTTTTGCCTCATATTTTTGGCCTGCTTCTCCAAGAATGTTGTTATTTCTTTATGCAAATCATTGGCAAGTCACTGAGGACAGAAGTCAGAAAATAATGACATAAATTTGAATTTTAGACTTTATATCTATAGTTATCTAGTTTATATATATTTATAACATTCATGTTAATATAAAACCTGTTACTCTATCTACTATCTAAGTTTGTAAAATAAATATTTAAAATGTGTCCCTATGTTTGAGCCTTTGTCTCCCCAGTATTCATGGCTTTGTACAGCTTTCTTGCTGTAAGAGGTTGAGAAGTATGTTACACTTACCAAGAGTACCACAACTTATTAGAGATTTGGGATGCATGGGCTAGGCTTAAAAAGTCCCCAGTGGTTATTATCCTAGTACACATCCATGAACCTATGAAGATGCTATATACAAGTATCTGAGAACATTGGATGTCATTGAAATCAGGGTTTATGTGCCTGTGCAAAGAGAATTCCTAGCCTAGATGTGGGGTCACACAGAGTCCTATGTAATGCATCAGGTTATACAACAGTCTTATAATATAGGTTCATAGGTTGGTACTTGGCTATCTGCGCGAAGGCATATATTAGCCCAGCCACGTTGTGCGGTATTCACTGCCCCTTTAGTAGTTCCCTAGACCCTTGTACTAGCATCTAGTACCCTTGGCCCCTATCTAGTAATACTGTTGGTGTGATCCCCAGTGTGAGCATTCTGTTACCCATCCACTCATCAAGGTTCCTCTTGAAGATTGATAGTGAGGGGCTCTGTCTTATGTAGATCGGGACCCTGTTCCATAGTAAGGGAAGTCTCTGCGAAGGGAATCTATCCCTCCAGCATGTTCTATTCATTGTTGTGTTGAGCTTTATATCCCAAGAACATGTAGCTCGAGTAGATTTGATTTTGCTAAGATGGAGCATGTTCAACAATTCTGGGTTGGACATGGCTCTGTACGTTCAGAGATCGCCTCTGAGAAAGCGGTATGCAACAGAGAACAGTCTTAGCTTTTTCAATCATGCTGCATAGGGCAACTGTTTGAGGCCAGTAATCCTCTTGGTTAGGTACCTCTGTGGTCTCTCCAGCTGCTGGAGATGTCTATCCAGGTGCATTCCAATTGATGCATTGTACTCAATAATTGGTCTGATGAGGGAAGAGTAGAGGGGCACCATTACATCCTTAGATCTTGATGCGAACCCTTTCTCGATCAGATGGGTCACATAGAAGGATTTTCTAACCACTTTGGCAACATGGTTATCAAAGGAAAGCTGACTATCTACTTGGGTCCCTAGATCCCTTATTTCTTCTTCAGATTTCAGGGGATTACCTCCTATGTTGTAGTTTGTGGGTACTCTGTTTTTTCCAAAGGGGATAACTATATATTTTTTTGCATTTAGCTTGAGACCATGGCTTTGACACCATGCATCAGTCTCATTTAGGCCCTTCTGGAGGATCTCCATGTCGGCTGGAGACTCTATTATAGCACCCAGTTTGCAGTTGTCCACAAACTTAGTCAGCCGCAGTCCTTCCGTGCTTGCCCTGTACTTCTGAGAAGTATATGCCAAACAGGAGGGGCCCCAGGACAGAGCCCTGAGGCACACCACTCATTACTGGTCTGGATTCGGACATAGATCCCGCTACTCTTACTTTATGGGATCTGTCTGAGAGCCAGTTTGTGATCCATCTTGTGACGTAAGGGTTTATGCCCAGGCTGGTGAACTTATCAATCATACCTGAATGGGGAATGGTGTCAAATGCTTTAGCAAGGTCAAGGTAAGCCATGTGTACCTCCTTTCCCTTATCTATAGCATGAGTAACTGTCTCAAAGAAATCCACCAGGTTCAGGAGGCATGATCAGCCCTTGACGAAGCCGAACTGTGTGGGGTCCAGCAACTGGAGGTTCCCAATCTCTCCATTTATGAGCTCCATAATGATTCGCTCCATAGCCTTATAGATCAGACTGGTCAGGCTTATTGGTTGGTAGTTCCCAGGGTCAGTTGTGGCCCCACCTTTGTGTAGTGGGACCACAGTTGCCATGCACCATTCTATGGGCACATATCCTGTGGAGAGGCTGAGACTGAACAGGCTATTAAAATGCGGTATTAATATATTCTCCAATCCTTGGTACATGTAGTGAAAATCTGGAAAGGGGACCTGCTATATGACTCATAATCAGGTGGCTGAATAACATTTTGTTCAAAGAAGGTACATGAAACAGAAAAATAAATATTTTTCTGGTTTTCTCCACCATACATCAACATCAGAATTTTATTATAAATAATGGGTGTGGCATTTTTCATGGGGTATGAATAATGGCTGTGGCACTTTTCATGGGGTACACCAAAACAATGAAATCACTTTACTGTTTTATCTTCAAACACCTTATATTAATTGAAGACATATTTCAGGGATCTATGCTTTTTGACCAAACAGCCTAAATCCACCAGGATACATCTACTATTGTGTAATCACTTGAAGATTTAACAAGGATTGAAGTGCCTGTTTCATAAAAGAAAGTACCATGAGCATAGGCCAAAGTCACCTCATGATCCTACATGGAAATGTTACAACTGATGCAGGACTGACAGACCCTACAACACAAAAGGCAGTAAAACCATTTGGTAGTGGAAATCTGCAGAAATATCTAAAAATGGATGCCTTATTAAAATAAAGATCATACAGAGTCACAAGCTCACACAAAACAGTAAGAAAGCCAGTAGCAAACAGAAGACCCCAGGTAAACCAAGTTCTTCACTGTGTAATACCTTAAACTTCTTTTGAAGGGGGCTCATGCAATATATGGAAATGACACCTTATAGACTTCCAAATGTTCCATCTCTATGGCTTCAGAATGCAGACTGGCTTTTTTATGTTTTTAACATCTTTAATACTGCAATGAGACCTTTAAAGCAAACCCTACTAACTGATGACATGGCATACTTCACCCCTTCTATGAGATCAATGGTGCAGCATAAGTGGTTAATTTGGCCATACTCTGAGAAATCTCAACATATGAAACAATGTGTTTTTCTCAAAATTGGGATGATTGCAAAGTAACCCAAGACATGATCAAAGTTAAGAGGCCACAAAGGAAACCCAAAAAGACACCAGTAAATACAAAGACACCAGATAAACTACAGTTTTTCACTATGTGATATTTTAAACCTCTCTTGAAAGAGGCCTGTGCAATATATTCAAATGACCCTTAAGAATATTCAATTCTAAGACAGACCAGGTTCTACAAATGGAGAAGTCTGAGTGTCTTGGAGTCTTGATCATGAGTGAAGTCAAGAGTCTGTCAAAAAACTGACCTTCCAATTGCAGTACATGCACACACTGAAAAAGCTTTGCGGTGAAAAAATGTGATCTGAGTCAAAGGACAAATATCTCATTTTACAGGTCAACCCATATCTCATTTCTCACCGATGGTTAGGAGTTTTGAGGAGTGATCAACAGATGAGACAATGGATATAAGAAGTGTAAATTGAATTTCTCTTCAGGATCATTGGTCTTACTTTTTGCAACAGCCTGAGGAGCTTGGAAATCCTAAAGCTTCTCAGAGTTGATTCACTGACTCTTCATGTTAAAAGGAGTCAGACAAAGTGATCTGAACACCAGACGTGGATGGATGCTCACTTGACACCTCTTATGGAATATGCATCAGGTGAGCCTCATCATGAGGAGGTCATTGGATTGAAGAAGGACAAGATATTGGGATTATATCTCTCGCCTTGCCTGAAATAGCCTGGGGATCACACAGGATAAAATATAGAATGTTATTGGGTAAGGGAAGTCTGAGGTTTGGTCTGACTTGCTCAGCTTAATATCACAGCACCCATCACCAGGACTAGGGGTTTGGAAAATGAAAAGATTGACAAAGTTGTCTGATTTACCTTCCCTGCGTGTAGCTCTCAATATGGTCCTGGGACTTCATTTTCACAAGTCTGCTACTCCTGTCACTTATTTTCCTCAATTTTGCCCCAGCTTTGAATGTATCTTACATTTTCTTGATATCTGTAATACTGACTTCTTGACATCCTCTTCAAAACAATCTCTTTCTTCCATTGTTAATCTATATCTATTCCATTTGATGTTGTAGCCTTAATATTTTAGTTTGTACTAAATGTGAATACATTACCAACTTGGTTTAGAATGTATGTGTCAATATACTTCTTTGGAACTTGAAGATTTTCTTATGTTTGGTGCCCTACAGATCCATGACAGTTTTAAATACTTCCTCTCAATTCCCCCTCATCAGAATTAAATGTTTTTGATACATTTTCTGCAACAGCAGGAGAGGTACTATATTCCTGGTATGATATCATTAATGGCATGAGTGGTACTCCATTCCTAGTATGATATCATTCATGACATGAATGGCACTCAATTCCTGGTATGATATCATTAATGGCACGAGTGGTACTCCATTCCTAGTATGTTATCATTAATGGTATGAGTGGTACTCCATTCCTAGTATGATATCATTAATGGCATGAGAGGTACTCCATTCCTAGTATGATATCATTAATGACATGAGTGGTACTCCATTTCTAGTATGATATCATTAAAGGCATGAGTGGTACTCCATTTCTAGTATGATATCATTAATGACATGAGAGGTAATCCATTCCTAGTATGATATCATTAATGGCATGAGTGGTACTCCATTCCTAGTATGATATCATTATTGGCACGAGTGGTACATGATTCCTAGTGTGACATTAATGGCATGAATGGTACTCCATTCCTAATATGATATCATTAATGACATGAGTGGTACTCCATTCCTAGTATGATATCTTTCATGGCATGAGTGGTACTCCATTCCTAATATGATATCATTAATGACATGAGTGGTACTCCATTCCTAGTATGATATCTTTCATGGCATGAGTGGTACTCCATTCCTAGTATGATATCATTATTGGCACGAGTGGTACATGATTCCTAGTGTGACATTAATGGCATGAGTGGTACTCCATTCCTAATATGATATCATTAATGAAATGAGTGGTACTCCATTCCTAGTATAATATCATTCATGGCATGAGTGGTACTACATTCCTAGTATGATATCATTAATGACATGAGTGGTACTCCATTCCTAGTTTGATATCATTAATGACATCAGTGGTACTCCATTCCTAGTATGATATCATTAATGACATGAGTGGTACTCCATTCCTAGTATGATATCATTAATGGCATAAGTGGTACTCCATTCCTTGTATGATATCATTAATGACATGAGTGGTACTCCATACCTAGCATGATATCTTTCATGGCATGAGTGGTACTCCATTCCTAGTATGATATCATTCATGGCATGAGTGGTGCTCCATTCCTAGTATGATATCATTCATGGATGGTACTGCATTCCTCGTTTAATATCATTAATGGCATGAGTGGTACTATATTCCTAGTATGATATCATTAATGACATGAGAGGTACTCCATTCCTAGTATGATATCATTAATGGCATGAGTGGTACTGCATTCCTCGTTTAATATCATTAATGGCATGAGTGATACTCCATTCCTGGTATGATATCATTAATGGCATGAGTGGTACTCCATTCCTAGTATAATATCATTAATGGCATGAGTGGTGCTCTATTCATAGTATGATATAATTAATGGCATGAGTGGTACTCCATTCCGAGTATGATATCATTCATGGCATGAGTGGTGCTCCATTTCTAGTATGATATCATTCATGGATGGTACTCCATTCCTTGTTTAATATCATTAATGGCATGAGTGGTACTCCATTCCTAGTATTATATCATTAATGGCATGAGTGGTACTCCATCCCTAGTATGATATCATTAATGACATGAGTGGTACTCCATTCCTAGTATGATATCATTAATGGCATGAGTGGTACTCCATTCCTAGTATGATATCATGAATGAACTATGTAGAGGCTGTTTTACCTCTCATCTCTAGGTCACAGCAGCACTCCATTTTTACTTTGGTTATCCCCTCCTGCCCTCTGTGCTGTACATCAATCAACTATTTTCAAAATTCCTCAAAAATAAAACTATCCCATTACTCTTTCAGGCTGAGTTCATAATCACATTTCAGTAGCAGGGTGGTGAAAGGTCTTATTTTAGGAAGAGAAAGTCAGGTATTTCCTGTTAGATTTTATTTTGTGTACCATCCGACTGACTGATCTTATGAAAGTCTATCTGTGCACCCTGTGAGACAATACATGTAGGCATCATTTTTTAAGGAAGTGCCTGTATCTTTTAGTTAATTTCTACTTCTTATGAAAAATGCTGTGAGAGTTGCAATCAGATTTGTTTGGCAAGATATAGCAATCCTCAGTTACAACAGCTTCAATAACAGCATTCGTGTCAGAGATAATAATGTACTGATATATGTAAGCACATGTGATTCTTAGCATTCATGTCTGTTTTTGATCATCAGACGCTATTAGTAAGAAAACACATATGAACAGCTTTTATTTATTTGTCTATATCTATACCTATATCTATAGCTACACACACACACACACACACACACACACACACACACACACACACACACACACACACACACACACACATACAGATAAACAGATATAGATAGATATTGATATACATCAGAACTGTATGTCATCTGACACCCTGTACAGTTCCTTATGTCAACATCCCCCTAAATTCCAATATGAGGAGCAAAACAAAGTTCTTCTCAAAGATGAAGACAAGTAAAACACTGTTGTGCTCTGAAACTGGTCAAATATAACAAATAGCTTGCTACAGTTAAACAGTCACTTATTGGGCACTTCAATACTTTATCCACAAGCACAAATGCAGTATTAGAGTTCATTTATAAACTGGAGCTCCTTCCAGCTTCATAAATCAATGATAGTACTATGCTCCCACACCACTGGTACCTGGCAATCATGATCACTAACAGCTTGCACTTAGGGTACCTGCACCTTTTGCCCCTTTGCTCTCCCTAGCCCCTATCCTTATATATATATTTAAACACACACACACACACACACACACACACACACACACACACACACACACACACACACACACACACACACACTCAGACATGAATATGCACACATGCACAGGTGTTTATGTACTTATGAAATGTATCCATGTATAAGTCAGTAGTAAAACAGTTTGGGGATATACTGTGTGCTGTCATTACCTTTTATAAGGTATAGAGAGAGACAACTTAGTTACCTCTGTAGTTCTGAGGTTTAAAGCCATGACTTTTGTCTCAGGTGAATAGGTTTGGCTAATGATCTGGATGTTGCAAAATCTGGCAAAGAAAAAAAGGGAATTCTGTGGTAAATGTTAGCTCATGTACCTTGGAGAGAAATGATATGGTGGGTCTGTCAGCAGGTCAGTGCACTCTGCACTTGCTTAATTGTCATGTAACTAAGTGAACTGAAGGGTACATGTGTGAAACTAATGGCTCTGCTGGACAGAGGCACAGGCAACTAATCTAAGGGGGGTGGTGAAAGCCAACACATTCTGGCTAGACTTATAAATGCCCTTGGGCAGATAGCCTAGTGCTTACCTATGAACCTATGAAAGCATGCATGAATGTATCCTTCACCATATTGTAAGCAGGGTTTGATTATGGATCTGGTCAATAAACAGGCACGAGAGGAAGAAAAGAATGAAGAAGCAGAGACTGGCTCACACCTCCACAGAAAGAAGAATGGTGTCCCCCTAGAGGAGATAAATTACTGCAGTTAATTGGTATACATGTGCCCCCAGATTTAATAAAATTTGTGTAGGCATAGTTTAAAGCCTACATGGAAGGTACAGTGGCCATGTATGTGGTACCCCCTTGGTAGAGTGACATGCATATTAATGAAGACACGTTACTCAGAGTGAGCCATGTAACACAGTTATTGAATCAGTGTAGGGAGTATGTTACTGTGTCTGGAGATGAGTAACACACCCCCCTGCACTGTCAAACTACCGGATATCAATGTATGCATATGTATTAAATATTTTTTTTATTTTTTATTCATTTATTTTTGCCATGTTTGCACAGCATGGCACACAGCAATTGAAACATGTCAGACATCTAAAATAGAAACCGGATACATTTCATTATGAATGCAAAGGTCAAGTTTAAGCATAGCTGAGCAGGATTGCATGGTGCATGGTGGTGCTCAGCAGTGCTTAAACATAGTTGAGAGGTATATGTAAAAGTATAGCAGCATTCTACACATCCACATAGCCAAATGGTTAGAGTGACAGCCTTATGTGCAGTAGGTGCTGGATTTGAATATACAGACAAGTTATTAAGCACTTATTTTGCTTAAACAAGGAACATTTTATCACTGCTTAGCTGGTTTGTGCATTGCTAAGCAGTACAAAGCACTACTAAGCATTTGCAATTTAAGCACAGCTCAGGTAAGCTGGTTTGCATGTTGCCAAGCGACATGACGCATTTTTAAAAATGACCAAATGGTGTGCAAGGGCAGGAAAACAGGCTTATTTAAATGCAACAGGTGGGTATATAGCATAACCTGTTGGAGTCTGAACCATGCAGGAACTATGGCAGGTGCTGGAGAGTGTCAGTACTTCCAGGCAAAGCAGTGGGAAATTCTGGAGTCCAGGGTCATGGTTGGACTACTAGTGAATTACCATGACATCTGGCTGCTACAGGGCCAGTACCAGGCATTGGAGTACAAGACGGAGGGACAGGCTGCCACATGATCTCACCAGTGTAACATATATCCCACACACAGATGAGCAGGTCTGTTACCATTATGAAGATCTAAAGTGGCAGAAGGGGGGGCTTCTGGACACCTAGGTCCAGGATGATTGGGATGGGAATGCCCCATAAGTTTGTAAATACTGTTAGCATTGTTTTACCCATACCTAATCTGAAAGTCTGATAGACAGGTACACATAATGGTGTGATTTTCTCCCTGGAGCTGCAGAGGAGAGAGCTTGCAACCTAAAGGCCCATGCAGGACACCTGGCCGGGTTGCACCATTAGTATGGTGAGTACAGATCACTCTATATTCAAATACACAAGCTACAGTAATTCAGTCACTGCCAGTAGGTACATACTGTACAGATTTGTGTAATGCAATGAATGTGGATGTAGGGCTGCACTGCAATAACAGTCTACTGCCAAGTATACTGCAATAAAGATTAAAGCATTAAATATGATAATGTTAATGAAATAAAGTTTCTACTGCAATAGTTGTGGAATTACAGCTGTATTGCAATACCTGCATTATCCCACCTGTTGTTTAATAAAGACTCAAAATATAACAATAACTGCATGAAGGTACCCCTAATAAAGCTATGTTGTGCAATATATGTGTAAGGAGGGCTGTTGTTTATGAAATCAAGTATGCCATCTGCTCTGAAATAAAAACAGAAAGAATACCACTAACTGACTCAAGGTTAGCTAAAAAAGAGTGTTATGATAAACTGTAGATTTAGAGCTTGTACTACAAGATATATGCATTATGACATTTGTTCTGCACTAACATCTGAAGCAATACCAGGAACACCCAAGGTATACTTAAGGTATACAAGGTATACAGGATAGTCTTGTGTTAACCATTGCATTTCAGCTATATGCATTCCTGCTCCATGGTACGGTGCTGCAGGCAAGCATGAAACTGTAATAGCTGTAGACAGCAAATATACTATATGCAACTGTATATGGGTCAGGTAGCCAACCAAATACTCAGATATGGTTTGTACACATCACATATATTTCCACCCACTAAGATTTTATTGTTTACATATGCATTTTATGTATTATGTACAGTTTGCCTAGTATCTCTGTCATGCAGTAATCTCATGCATGTGTGTTCAACTGTCACTGCAGTCTTGTATAAATCTATATTATTATTACCAGGTCATATTTTGTTTCCAGGTGAGCTCTTAGCAAATATTAGGCAGTCAATGTTCAGCAGTGGCTCAGTCACTCAGTTTGTTAAATGCTGTGTCTGATATACATTTTGTCACATACAGACCAGCGTTTGAATACAGTGACAAGTACTAATAAATATTACTGAATCAGTTATGTATTGTTAACAGATGTTCTCCCCACAGGAATTACAGGTAAATGGGTGCACTAGCCCTTATTATGGGTTAATAATTTGTGTGTTCAGAAGTTACAGGGATGCGATAAGATGTCAGAAAATAAAGGCAAAAAGTACAATACTAATAAATGATAATACAATAAATACAATGTGTAACCTTGGTATGGTTGTATGCTTGGTGTGTCTGTGAACATTTGCTGATGGTCTAACCCCATGCCTGCCAAAAATGTCATGATAGTTGTTTACACTCTGTACTGCAGACGCTACATGTCTCTCAAGTGTCACTCTGTGACGAACTGTAATCACTGTCACCAAATCCTTCTGTCACACATCTATCATTGACATGATTATGTCAATATCACAGTCACACTACATCAATCCATAGTACACCTTGGTAGTCATATAGTGTTTATATCATGTTATCAAAAGATGAAAACAGTGAATGCTATTTCATCAGCCCCAAAACATCTAAACATGACAATATCAAACATTCAGAACAGCATATTTTTTCCCATGGAAAAAATTTGCTGCTCCGAAACACATATACACAACACAAGCACATCAAACAAACAGCAACCGCACACATACACTTAAATTCCTACATCTAACGCTACACTAAACTAAACATACACTACTATCTACCCACTTACCTTATCCCAAACCCTAACCTTAAGGTCCGTCACTATCGCACACTCATCTAACCTGCACCCTAACTCACTTAAACTGCCCCTAACCCTAAAGTCTGTCACTATCGCACACACACCTAACCCGCACCCTAACAATAGCTCACTTAACCCGCCCCTAACCCTAACGTACAAACAATCGCACACTTACCTGAACCCAACCCATAATTTTCCTCCACAGCGTTAAGACTAGTGAAGCCACAGAAATGGCCAACCGAATTCTTTCCCGAGGAAAGAATTCGCCGTTCTGCAGCTTCACTATTCTTAACGTTCACTGAATAGTGTTCGATATCAGAACATTCGAAGTTTTAAAACTTCAATGTTCTGATATAGACCCATCTTATAGATCCACCTGACATGTAATAGTCCTCTGTAGTTGTGTACCTATAGGTGTTACAGCTTGGCCCATACTGCCCCATGTGGATAGCTTGAGAGGTATATATGTGCTACAGCATAGAGCACTGCCCTTCCTTTATGTATAACAGTGCCCTGTGCTGTAGCACATACATACCTCTCAAGCTACCCACATGGCCCATGCTGTCCCATGCGGATAGCTTGAGAGGTATGTATGTGCTACAGCATAGGGCACTGTTATACATAAAGGAAGGGCAGACCTGTAGAGTATTTAACAGTACTGTTGCAAACTATATAGCCAATAATGGTATTAATGGACTGTTTTTCTATCTCCCCCCACGCCTTATCTTCATCATAATTTATTATTGTTTTATATCAATTATGGTTTACTATTAACAAATGTTCTCTAAACATTATGTTGGTCCTTTTGTTTGATTACTGTTGTGTAATACAATGGTTGCATACTAGCATAACTTGTTGAATTATCTATGTTGCTGGCCTTATGCTGTAACTGTTACAGGTATGCTGTTACTATACTGAGTGTTATCTCACTTATTGCTGTGTTCCATATACTATACAATGTTATGTTACTGGGTTATTTGCAATGTTCTGTCATGCTGTTATAACTAACTAAATGTTATGTTCATTACTATCCTATGCACACTGAAATACCTCAACACCACAGATCGACTGGATGGGCAGGTTCCTGGTAATCTACCTACCCTACAGCAGCTGGCTGTGGCACTGGTTCCCAGCACATCTAGAACCCAAGCCAGTGGTGCTCCATCCGCAGGCCCTGTACCACTTATGGGTGGAACCACCTCAGGGGATGGGGCTCCCCTGGCAGTGGGGGCAGAGGGGGTTGTCACTCAGGATCAGCTACTGGTGATGGTATGCATGATAATGAATCGTGGTTATGAGAATCCCCTGTGCTGGACTCAGAGCAGACTGGCCATCCTAGAGGGTCAAGGTGTCCTTGACTCCCAGCCTCCAGCACAGCCACCTTTGGGGCAGTGAAGGAGCGGTGTTGATTGCCAATGGGTGGGGAGCTCAGTCACACTGCAGCTGTCTGGGGACACATGGATCCCTGATTCCACAACACCCTCCCCATACAAGGTGTTTACCCTCTCATGTATCACACACCACCCCTGTATGCTGTCTTGTCTGTCTTGTCTGTCTGCAAATAGAACCTATGTTACCCAACTTACCTCCCACATGTACCTATATCCCTTCCTCAACATTCCACTCCCTCCTTAAAAAAGGTACTTGTTCTACAGAAAAAATAGTGCCCCATACATAGCTCTTCATTTTGCATCCACTTCCACTGGACACAGTTAATTATTACATTAATTAATAAACACAGTTATATTGCCTTCACTCCTCTCTCTGGGGTGTGAGGCTCCAAATTTAAAATTCTGTACAACCTGCCCAGCTGTTGCCATACAAGAAATGAAGAGCTATGTTTCTTTCCTACACAACCCTACTTGCCCTTCAGTATGTTTTTCCCCTTGATGGCCCCCATTTCACCACTTTCCTATCACCTTTTTTATCTTTTCTTTTTTTATTTTTAGCATGGCTTTAGGAGGAGCTAAGCTGTGAGGCATGCTGGGCAAACCTGCTTAAAACTGCTTAAAAGTGCCTTAATCATGCCTTAATTATGTGTTTCTGACAGTGTTAGGAACATCTGCAAAATAATAACCCCTGCTATGTCTCAAACCCAGGTCCCTGTAAACTACAGCACAGAGCATTGCCCACTAGGCCACTTAGCTGTAAATTAAAACAGGTATTTTCACCAACATATTCTGATTGTCACTGACACACTGCAAGTACATATAATGGGGAAATTGGCAGTGTATGTGGGACTGTGATGCAGACACTGCACCAGCACACAGCCAGATAAATAATTATGGATGTACATGAGACCTGGGATAGCAGGTATAGCTGTCAACTGTACAGAATGTTGCAGAATGTCCACAGTTGTGCCCCCTAATTTTGGCATGGTTTTCACAAAAACATATGTGTCTGCTAAACTACTGGCAAGTCATTAAAGACTGAGGTTAGAAGATCATGACAGACATTTCAGTGTCACACCTCATACCCATCAAAAAACACATGCTAATGCAATTCTGTTGTCACAGACTGTATGCATGCCCATATATCTTGCAAATACACCTGCTGCTGCACTGACTCAGTAGCTCAGTCTGTTAAATGCCTTGCATACAGTGCATTTTTCCACCCACAGTCCTAGGTCCAAATCTAGTGTGTTGCACTTCAGTTACATTCTTGTGAATACAGCAAATAATAACTGAGTCATGCAATTTTCACCAAAATAGGTTGCTACTACTGAATTAACTGCTACCCATGTTAGCAAGTCAAAGGCTTCTAGGTAGGGACACGCTGCACTTATTTGTATAGCCTAGCTATATATCGCCTATCACCTACTACTCTCTGATTGGCACTGTTACATAACAGATGTACCTTAACCACCTCCCTTGACTGGACAGTTATGGGTACCCTCAACCTGGCTCTGCTGTAATAACAGAGCTGACACTGCTCCCTCACTGGCACATACAGCTTGCTGTCCTCCAATGTGTTCACACTTCCCAGTATGAGTCCTGGGCAAAAAGCAGCAGCTGCAGCCTGTAACATATGCAGCTGTATGTTCAACTACCTGCTACAGACCTGCCATACCTTACAACCCTCTAGAAAAAGGGATCCACACAGCACCTATACATAAAGGGGTGGGGGCAAAGGTCAAATGATAGAGACATGTGTCACATTCTGCCCTACAAACATTCAGAACTGATAAATCAGCAGCTACTGCAGCAGCATACATATTCTGATGGGTATGATGTCTTTTCCCCCTTACTGACCTCAGTCTACAATGTTTAACATTGAATTGCCAGATAATCAGAAAGTCATTTGACAATGGCCAAACATAGCATGCAAACTTGTGGGCCTACCTTATAAATCTCAATAGTGAACAGTATTTGTACCAACTCTTTGTGATGCTGTAGTGTCCACACTTCACTAATGTCCATCTCACAGACTTTGAAAGGGGCCAAGGCCTACATGAAGGCTTTAAATATTGCACTGTTGTGCCATGTCATTGGCTAATGAAAGAGCCACGGATTGGTGCACAGGCAATCACCTGTTATTGATAATTACCTAAAAAGGCAAGCAGCTGCCTATAGAAAACAGGTCTGTAACTTGCTTTACCAAGGCAGACTGCAATTTTGGAAGCATTTTTCTTGATGATTTTTGCACAAAAGGATTACATTACTTTACCAGGTATTTAATACAAGTCCCCATATAATGGGATGTAGATGGGAGGATGCAGTTATGAGGAATAGGGATTACAACAGTAGGCCTGAAGTACATCTCTGGGAATGACATGTTGGTCATAGCCTGCTGTCCAGCAGCTACAGGCATGCCTCTCAACTGTGCCTGCTGTGACGTAAATCACAACTCTGCCCCTCTTAATCCCTCATACAATGGTTGGCTCCTGTACAAATGTTACTAGAGTATGTGTTAGACATAGTGACAGAAAGTAAAGTTGGGCACAGCTGTCTTATCAGATGTTGTACTGTCATTCAGATCCTCTCAGTCTGTGAATGTCGCACAGGAATAGTTTAGACATTGTAAAGGTGTCCCTGACTGTCCCTGATGTACTCTGGCTAGATCACTGTTTTGCTAACATTTGTATCTCATCACTTGAGAGCTATAGCGAGCATACCTGGCAACCCCCTACAGCAGGAATTCAGGTCATAGCCATTATTAGAGGGGAGACACAGCCCCAACCTCAGTGACAGTGTGTACATATTGGTCATACAAATTAGGGGTATGAATACAGTGGCAGATATTACTGAAGCATAACTGTTTTCTAGGGATTCTGGGATGTGACAGCCAGATTCTCTGCATTCTGAGGACAACCATCAATTATTGTCCAAACGTTTGCCAGTCATCCACATGTTTGTGGCAAAAGGACCACATATATCAGGCACACGTACACATTCCACAAACATCTGTGTACCAGAGAAGTAGAATGCCTACAAGGAAGATACTCTACAGCATGTTTGCATTGTTGTCTGTCATTGTGGCACATGGATGTTGGTGGACTGTCCCCATATACTTGTAATAACACACACCTATTTTTACTGACAGCGGCTGTATGACACGGTACTGGGATGCTGCCCGTAGGGGACACACTGCAGTAGATGGCGTTGATGGGTGTGAAGACATACAGCACACTCTGTCATGGCACACAGGGGCATAATCGGTATTGCTACTATGTTGCTGATAACCACACACATAGCGTGTTGATAGATGGCGGGGCATAACTTTGGAGGTAGCAGTGGATAGTGCAGGCCAATTTGGATGTGCAGGGTCTGTACATAGTGGATAGCAATGTATGTGGTCCTGTGATGTGTTCCCCTCTTCTTGTCTTTCAGAAAGGATGTATAGACAAAGGCACCTGCCATTTTCAGCTGCTGAAAAAAATAATGTTATCCTGGCTGGCCTCAGCCTGCATCACAACATTCTGCTGTCCAAGAGTCACCAGCATCATTAGCAATGTGCAGAACTGTGGCCTGACTTTGTCACAGCAGTCAGTCAAGTATGGCTGCAGGACAGAAGCGACAAGCAGGTCTGACACCGGGAAACAAATATGGTAAATGCTGAATGGGAAAGGCCCACTGCTGTGGCCAGGGACTGTGCTGCTACTGGTGGAGGGCCTGCAGCAGAACAACCACTCTTGACCACAGTGGAATTTCTGGTGAACCTGGGATCATTCACCAGCTCCCAAGCATCCATCACCCCATACATAGTGGAGGTGGGTGCCACAGCATCCACAGCAGAGAAGCATCTAGGTAAGTCTCCAGTGTGAATCACTGTAATACTGTATCAGTCATTGTAGCAACCTCTGTATACCAGTACATGGGTGTCAGGTATATCTGCATTGGGTGGGGGTTGTTTTTAATGCACAGTTGTACACACATACTCAGAATGTCAACAATATAGGCTGTATCACAGTATCTACTATGCATGTTGATATACACACATATTATCCTGCAACAATGCTGCATTTGTTATTGCTGACAATACTTCTCCCTCACATTTCCATAGGTATATCAGGTGTGGCCATAGTCCAATATCCTGTGCCCAGTGAGTGTGACACTGTTTTTTATGGAGAATATAAACCCTAAGAATGTTACAGGCTGCCATGTTGCTGCAGACACAACTGATATGCTTAGCCAGAGTACAATACTTGTATGTTCAGTTTTGGAGGGGTTAACTGAAGTACATTGAATCAGTAATCACAGTAGTGTATTCACAGGAACAGTAATATATTTGACTTATTTTTGTGAAGGTCTATGCAATCTGTTATACAGGAGGCAATAGTATGCTCAAGACAGGTTGCACTGTGTTTTAGGTATAGGCCTATCACATACACTGGCATATTGCTTATCTCACAGGTGTATAGTACTGGCAACAGTAATCAGATGTAGTTGCAGTGCATGTTAGAAAGGATATGTCTTGTCTGTGTATGTTGTAGTCTGCTTGTGTGTTATGTGTGGGATCAGAAATAAGATGTGGTATGTGTAATACAGTTGTGGCTCCTCACCTGTATGTGTGTGTGTGTTTGTGTGTGTGTGTGTGTGTGTGTGTGTGTGTGTGTGTGTGTGTGTGTGTGTGTGTGTGTGTGTGGATCACCATACATAATAGTGCAGGTAGTAATGAACTAATTTTGTCTTACTCCTCACGGATGACTATGGGGGTTCAAGTGTATCCCCCTGAGAACCTGATGTCAGTGTCTCATCAGACTGTGATGATGATGGTGGCCATAGTGAGGCATGGGTGGGGTTGTTGGGGGCTGAATCTGTCCCATGGGTTGACATCCCACTTCCTCCCCCATTGTCCCCATACACACAGTTAGTATGTCCACACATACCCAGTCCCCTGTGGCCACAGATATCGGACAGAGTGTGACACCATTGAACAGGAGAGTGTGGCATCAATGGCATCAGTGTGTGTAGACACTAGCCATAGCCAGAGAACTGATGAGGTCCCACTCAGTCAGACTGACAGGAGTGCTCGAAGGCGGACTGCTGCCCATCCACCACCTGTCACAGGTGTCACATCACAGGTTACTAGATGCATGTTTCAGTCCATCATGGAAGCACATTTTGAATGGAACACCAGATGGATGCTCAGGATCATGGATGCATCACTGTCTGACATCAGTGACTCCCTCAGCCACATTGGTGACACCATGCATCGTTTCATTGATGTAGTGGACAGATGGTGAGGTGAGACATTGTCAGTCCTTGATTGTACATTGTCTGTGCTGGAACATGTGGTGGGAATAGAGTGTTGGACAAGTGGACATCGGTCAGCAACAACATCTACTGAAAGTCCACATGGCTGTGCACACTCCCTTTCCCATAGTGGCAGTACCTCCAGCACTACAGATGAAAGGGTGCTGTCCACACCATGACATGGCAGGCCATGGCCACATGCTCCTGAGTGGTCCCATGAAGAACACTGGCCCAGCAAACACTAGTCACCATCAGTGGCTAGTACCACATCTGCCCCTGGGCATGGTGGTGCCAATGCCACTCCTAGCAGAGCCAGTTCCCGTGTTCTTGGCCAGAGATGGTAAACTGTCCATTCTGTCATGTATGGACCACAGCTGTCCAACATACCCACATGTGGGTCTAGCACCTGGTGTGACTGTGTATGCACCACACTCAGACATAAGTGTCACATGCAGGTCACCAACAGACACACACAGCACCAATGCATGGTCCAGATGACCAGAACCCCTTCCTGACTTACACACATGATGTCAACTGTTTCGCACAGCCTAGGCCTTGGGCACCCCCACACCACACTCTGTGCATGTGATGATACCTGTGCCACATCCCGGCCTTCCATACCGTCAATGCAGAAACATGCAAATATGTGTCTGAAGCACAGGGTGACTATATTACATTACATGACATGTTGTAGTGCAGTAGTGTTATGCCATGACAAGTGATGTACGCTGGCATGTGTCATGAGCACACATCAAAGTGTTTGTAACTTTGTTGAATGATGTTAGATTGGCAGTAGTGTTGCAGACTGACAGGTGTCTCTCAGAACTGTGTATGTTTCTGTTCCAGGGGTCTGAGTGGCTATGATGTGGAGACTTGATGGCAATACAGCTGCTCAGGATGGCATGGCAGCACAGCAGAAATATGACTTCAGCAAGGTATGACTGGATATATGCATGGTTATCTAGGTGTGTATGTGTAGAACAGTATGCTAGGGCAATGGGACCAGACAGCATAATAATGCATGCATACCCCGTGACAAGGCTTTCTACCCTTGATATGTGTCACCTGGGTGTTCTATACCTACAAATGTAGGTGGTGACAGATAGCATTTATGCCTAGGTAGATGTGGGATTTAGGGCCAGCAGCTACTCACAGGGTCTTAAAATGTATAACCATTTCACACAGATAAGTGAGAGAGGCACACTGCTGCAAGGGGATATATTTAGACACACACATACAGAGTTGCCCTTATTGAGAGTAGAACCCCTACCTATGTAGTAGTATACACTATAGCATACATGTTTATCGGATATGCCAGCTTATCTGTTTTGAGAGTGTCTGCCAGTGCTGTTGAGGTGGATGACATCAGCAGCTGTTGACTGAAATGTTGCGGAGGACGCTAATCACATGGTGATAAAATGATTGACCATTGCACAGACATAGGCCTGATGGGCAGGTCTGCACTGCTGTATGGAAAATATCTACATACACAGACTCACACAGTAGGTCGCTGATGTGAGATTATAACACCTACCAACTTACTATTACACACTACAGCTCAGAGAACAAATTGCATGCACCACCAGTTACATCTGGTGTACACGTGGCTGCAGCCACAGTACTTGTGGGCTACACAAAGTGACCTTATGTTACACAGCCTGTATGGCCTGCAGAATCTACCTGCTTTATGCTGTTATTGTATCTAGTGTCGCAGAAGTGAGGTACCTGTTAATACCCCTGCTATGTGTGTACAGGTACCAGTATCACCATTTCTAGCTGGTTGGAGTTTGTTAGGTGGACTGTTAGCTAGTGACAATGTGGCGTGTCCAAGTCCTGCATTGCAGCCATTGTACATAACACTCACCATTATCTGTCTACAGTGTGACATTCCACAGGCACAGGGACCTGTGGTTGGGTGGATTATGTCATTATGCAGCTGTGGTCTTTTACCATCAGAAACAGTTGTGTGTAGGTGCATTTAACCCCAGCATTCTGCATGTAGGTGTGGACATTTGTGCATCCCCACACATGTATATATATATATATATATATATTTGTATATATATATCTATATATATATATATATATATATATATATATATATATATATATATATATTTGTGTGTATATATATATATATATATATATATATATATATATATATATATATATATATATATATATATATATATCACAGGAATGTCATTGAAAACATTGCTGTGTGTGTGTGCATTATGTAACTGTGCTATATAGATATATGTGGAGGGTGTACATCACTCTACACCTTTATGTAGCAATATATGTATATATATATATATATATATATATATATATATATATATATATATATTACCTCTCTCTCTCTATATATATATATATATATATATATATATATATATATATATGTGTGTGTGTGTATGTGTGTGTGTGCCACATACTAACAGATAAGGGTAATCATGCCTGAGGGGGATAGGGAGAGACAGATACATATACATAGCTGTCTGTATGCACAGAGATATTTTCACATCTCATTACTTTAGGCAGATGAGCCATCAGGCATGGGATGAAATTAGCTAAATGTAGAGAGGAGTTGTGGTATTCTATGAGGAAGTCGGGAGTGTCAGAGAAGTGTGTAAGAGTGGTACAGGATATGTACAAGGGTAATGTGACAGCGGTGAGGTCTGCGGTGGGAGTTATGGATGCGTTTAAGGTGGAGGTGGGATTACATCAAGGATCAGCTCTGAGCCCTTTCTTATTTGCAATGGTGATGGACAGGTTGACAGACTAGATCAGGCAGGAGTCCCCGTGGACTATGATGCTTGCAGATGACATTGTGATCTGTAGTGTGAGTAGAGAACAGGTGGAGGAGACCCTGGAGAGGTGGAGATATGCTCTAGAGAGAAGAGGAATGAAGGTCAGCAAGACTAAAACAGAACATATGTGTGTGAATGAGAGGGAGGATAGAGAACTGGTGAGGATGCAGGGAGTAGAGGTGGTGAGGGTGGATGAGTTTAAGGACTTAGGATCAACAGTTCAGAGTAATGGTGAGTGTGGAAGAGAGGTGAAGAAGAGATTACAGGCAGGATGTAGTGGGTGGAGAAGAGTGTCAGGAGTGATTTGTGACAGATGAGTACCAGTAACAGTGAACGGGAAGGTCTACAAGAGGGTAGGGAGACCAGTTATGTTATATGGGTTGGAGACAGTGGCATTGACAAAAAGGCAGGAGTCAAAGCTTGACATGGCAGAGTTGAAGATTTTAAGATTTGCACTGGGTGTGACGAGGATGGACAGGATTAGGAATAAGTATATTAGAGGGTCAGCCCAGGTTGGAAAGTTTGGAGACAAAGCCAGAGAGGCAAGATTACGTTGGTTTGGACATGTGCTAAGGAGGGATGCAGAGCATATTGGGAAAAAGATGCTAAGGATGAAGCTGCCAGGTAACAGGAAAAGAGGGAGGCCTAAGATAAGGTTTATGGATGTGGTGAGAGAGGACATGTAGGTGGTTGGTGTGACAGAGCAAGATGCAGAGGACAGGATGAAATGGAAATGGTTGATCTGCTGTGGTGACCCCTAATGGGAGCAGCAGAAAGAAGAAGAAGAAGTGGAAGAAGAAGGAGCATGCCCAGGGTGACTGTTAGCACTTACAAGATTATTCCAGGCCAGATCTACCTGTATTCCAGTCTTGGCTTTTGTGTGCTGCAGCCACTTGGCTGCTGCACCTGATTCAGCAGTCCAGCACCTCCCTGATATTTTGTCCAAGGGATTCCCCAGCTGTGTGCTGAACATAATATATGACTCATACCTAGCAAATGTACAGTTTGCAATAGACTGTACAGAGTTTTGCATCATATGTATGGTACGTGTCACATAGCATTGTGATTTTCTGGTACATCAGTGACACATCAGTTTAGACTGACATCAGGAACTGATGACAGACATTTGAGTTACTGATTCCATACACACCAGGGATCCCATACTACTGCATGACCTTTTATTCTCTGCACTTTCTACATTTGTCTGCCCACTAGTTAATCCTTCTCCTTATAGTTGGGCCTTTGTCCCACTCCTGTTCATGGCTTTGTCCATATTTCCTGCTCTAAGTGGTTGTAGGTATGCTGTGACTGTGGTACATGATGTGACACCCCGGACAGGGTAACAGTCTTCACACCTCTGACTGTACATGTTTTGCAGGATTTCCAGCATTCCACCCCATATGTCTGCTCTGCTCCTCAGATAGTTGTGTTTTTCTGGTAATATACCACTAAATGGTGCCCACTGAATTGTTGTAAGTATTGACACAGTTACGTGATGGCCTTTACATCCTGCAACCTGCTTTTATACTAGCCACCTTCTAGGTTACTCAGAGCATGTATAATGTCCATAGGTGTGGACCCCTGTCCCTCCATTGTCTCTGGCTTTGTCTAGCTGTTTAGTAGTAATGAATTGCAACATATTGACAATCTGTGGGACTCCTACCATAGGAGTACCTCACATGCAAGAGTTGTATGTGCAGCCAGGTTTGAACCATGAACACCATCAACCATTCTAATGTACTTAGCCCACCAGCTCCCAGAATGTGAGGTTTAATTCCTGACAAGGTCAACTGCAGACAGACATACTTTGAGCACTGCATATTGTGGAAATAGAACTTATATTCAGGTTGTTTGGGACAGCCCTGGAATTGTGTGGTCTGCATCTATATCCTTGCACACATACTATTACTGGAGTTGTATTGGAACATGGCTGTGTTGGGGGTAGGGGACTCTAGCATTGACAGTAGTGCATCTGTCCTATGACCCCACTGTTTGACATTTTCCTCACATACTGCAGTGGGTTTTGCTGCCTTGTGGTCTAATGCATATTATGGTGCAGCCAGTACTGGACAGATTACCTGTTGTCCCACATAGCTGTTAGTTCTTTGCATGTAGCCCAGTAGCCCACTCTATTCCCTGGCATACATGCAGCATGTCCATACATATGCTAACATAGTCTAGTACCGCATACGTTTGTTGTAAAGGAGAGTGACTTACCTTGTGAACATGGCAATTGGGATAACAGTGCTTCATGGATGACTCTGTCTAATGCATGCAGTACACAGCCAATACATAGTATACTACAAGTTGTGTGGTGTGGCTGGCATCCTTTATAAAATGTATGCAAGTTGGAGTAAGGTGCCAGCCCCTAGGACCCTAGGTTGTCAGTGCATGTGCTATGCATTGCCTCTTTGCCAAGGCCAGGGCATACTGGGCATGTATATGTCTGCCTACAGAAACAGCCTCCGGGGGTTCCTCCTCCAAGTCCCCCTATGGGTGTGGCTGTGGGGACCTTGGCACTGGTGGGGAGCTGTGTCCCTTCCATGTGATGATCCTGCAGCAGCTGTTTCTGCAGGATCATATTGTGTAGCATGGCACATACTGTGAACTTGTGTGCACATGTGGCTGGAGAGTACTGCAGGGCACCACCAGATGTATCAAGCCACTAGAACAGTAACTTGAGCAGCCCAAAGACATCATCTGTGACATTCATAGTTTGTACATGTGTCTCATTATGGCGTATTTTGGTAGGTGTGTGTGCATTTCTAATGGAGGTCATCATCCACGGTTCCAGTGCATTGCCAGGATATCCCCAGGAGATGGCTGTATGGGATGTCTCCCTAGCACACATTTGTTACAGCAGTGATGCATGCCAGATATGGGAGTTGTGATAACTGCCAGGGCTGCCAGCACACACATTCATGATAATGCCTTGGGCATTGCACATGACCTGGCAGTTAATGGAGTTATAGCCCTTGTGGTTGATGTAGACTCTACCCTCCTTACTGGACAGTGCCTTGATGTGTACATGAGTGCAGTCTATGGCACCTGGTACCTCAGCGTAATGTGCTACATGGTAGAAGAGATGCATACTGCTGGCCCTCTCCTTAGGGGCGCAGGGTAAATAAATGTGCTTACTGGCATGTGTTTGGATGTCAGCCAGGAACTGGTAAAGTACCCTGGATGCAGATGCCTGTGAGACCCCCATCATGTCCCCAGTTGGTCTTTGAAAAGTACCTGTAGCTAGTATTCTAAAGGCTACACATACCTTTGTTTCCACTAGGATGGGTTCTCCTCTGTTGGCTGTGGGTCTGAGGTGAGGGTGGCAGAGCTCAGTGAGTTCTTGTAGTATGTCCCTGTCCACCCTGTAGCACTCTACAATCTCCAGCTGATGTAGCTCCTGAAAGGTTACCCTGGGCCTGAACGCTCTTCTCCTTTTCAGTCTAGGCCTATTGTCATCATCAGCATCAGCACTGACCTCAGTGTCTAACGCATACAGATGAAGAAGAGCAGCAGCAGCTCCTAGCATTCTGTCAGTTAAAGTTATCAAGTCTGTATTCCAATGGTGCAGAGTATGGGGGTGATCAGATTATAGGGTGCATGCATATTTTATAGTGCTCTGCTGCAGATGCAGCCTGTGTGATTGGCTAACTATGATGCATTCCACTTGCCAGGTACATCATTGAGGGGTTTGAATGGACCAGTGTAAGTGGAACAGGGATTACCAGTAATTTATAAATGATTGGCTTCTCAGGCTATTTCCTTCTTTTCTTTTTAAATGCCTTCCCTGTTAAGCACTGCAATGTGTGCAAACTCGTGCCACTGGTATAGACACTGCTTAGCAGTCTGGTCACACCCCCATGCACAGGCATGCTCAGCATAGCTCACACCAGCTAAAACATGCACCTTGCAGCTAAAGAAATTTAGCAACACTGGACACACTCCCCTGCTTAGCTGAGTAGCACGCTGTGCAAACGGGCACTGATGAGCTCTAAATTCACTTAAATATATTGTGACACAACCTTTTTAATGCTAGCTCTCCTCTGGACACCGACATGATTCTGGGGCTGCACAGATTTTATCTGTGGACACAGTAGCCCATTTTTGCAATTCAATAACCCCAGCTCATTTGCATACAGATCTGTGCACACAACCAGAATACTTCACTATTCCAAGGCCTGCGTCCTTAGCAACCACCAAAATCTACCATTGTACATACTCCATGCAGGGTCCTATAATGCATTATTCTCAAATATGTCTTATCTTTAGTTTTTAAACTTTTTAATATTTTTTTGCATAACGGCATGTTTGCACACTGCTTCATGCTGCTCAAATGAAAAACATTATATTATATTATTTTGCAATATTTGTTGGACACACAAGGCATAGTTTTTCACATACCTGCAATTTCTGACCTTCTAAATGGCTTTTACAGCCCCTGTTCAATTTTTACTTTCTTGTACACAGAAATATTCCCTGTACACTTTGGACACTAACATGGGGTCTGCATGACTGCCTATCTGATTGCTGGATCGCTCCAGCACCCTCATTTGCATGCAATTCACCTGCTTATAAGGTGATTTGCATGCCACAGGCACTTCCGTGTTCGCACACTCATGCCCCTCTGCTCTGTTTACTGGATCACATGGCTGCTTACTTCTTTGTAAGCAACATGACACTATGCCTACATGGAAAATCACAATGTGTATGCTTTATTAAATCCCCTCCTTGGTTTTCATTGACAGTAAATCACTGTCCTTTGCTTCAGAGTATTTTCCATGTCTCCCCCCTAAAAAAAAAGCTTTAAGTGATATTATGGCATGTAGGAGGGATTTTTTTTATTAGCTGCATAAATTAATGAATAAGGACAAGGCAGTGCAGTTAGCTAAAAGTACTTCAGGTTTTCAGAACAAAACATGCAAAGTATTTACAACCATTTATCCCATATCATATAGTAAACATAAGGAAGTATTAATTTCACATGCTGCCTGGTCTTACTTCCCGGTTTAACACCTTAGGCTAACACCATTTTCCAGCAAAGATCTAAATCATTGAAAGCCTTCCATACTGCTCATCTATTCCTGATTATTGCAGAACTCATCTATTCCTGATTATTGCAGAACTCATCTATTCCTGATTATTGCAGAAGGCACTTCATTTTGCCTTACTTTTTTGCCCTTTCCTTGATAAAATGATTGATCTTTTAGTAAATTGGTGAGGATGACATTCTTACTTCTTATTGCTCATAAAATGAATGTTGATGAAAAAAAATGTATTTTTATCAAATTAATTGAATTATGGTAATATTTAAAAATTTCCCCTCATTTTTTGAACTTTTTGTTCCTTATTATTTTTTGGCTTTGTCCCTGGTTCTTGCACAGTGAAGGTGAGAGCTTCAGTGTAAAACTAAAGTCATATTTCAAAGACTATAGCGAGTCACTGTTAGTGAAGCAGCTGTTCCTTTGTGCCTGGCATTCATCTCAGAAGTAAATCAGGCCTAGTCATAGGCAGGTGTCGGTGAATTATTGCATGTGGACGTGGGAGGATTTTTAAAGTTAAACATTAGCACAGTAAATTTATATATCTTTTCTTAGTGGATATATATATATATTATATGACATCCTTTTCAAATTAAAAAAAAACAGGTTTGTTTTAGAACAACCTGCTCTTTATTTTGCATCAGTTACTCTGCAAACATAATTCACTTTGAGCCATTAGCTTTGGTTTGGTGGCAGTCAATGTACTTTTAAACAAAAATCTCATAACAAAATATTACTGCATTTGAAATATTTTAAATGTCAGATTGTCAGACATCAAATCATATTTCTTTACACTGATGTTCTTGTCAGATGTGAAATATTGTGAAAATAAACTTAATGCATAGCAAAGCAGAATTTGCACTCTGCAAAAAATCTACTTTATTCCCATCAGATAACGTGCAAGACATAATGTTGTATGTAACCTCTGCTTCAGTGCTGGTTTGCTTACTTACATATGATAACAATTCAAAGTTTTTTTTATAATCTTGAAATAATTTGTATGATTGTGTGATTTTATTTGTCTTTGTTGACTGGGAAACGTCGGATTGGGTAAAACTCATTTTCAGTAGAGGCCCAGTAGGAAAATCTTCACATTTAAGATGGGATACCAGTGAAGTGCTAGAAATCTGGACACTGTTTTGAGTTGTTCCAGATCTCCATGGAGTATGAATGATCAAAAAGTGAATCTGCTACAATGAAGGTGAGATATTTATATTAGGAGGGTAAATGCTGAATACACCAGGAATGGAGAAGGCAGAGATGCTTTGAGGGAATCATCCTTTTGGATTTATGATTAAACCTGTCTCTAATCTAAAGGCACATTTATGCAAAATCAATAAAATATTATGCAATAACTTGAGAAGAAGCATAAGACAGCGTAAATGAATAAAACAGCTGTCAACAAATTCAGGTGACGAGATGCAGGGTTAGTAAAAGCTCACAATGAAAGAGAAGAAATTAAATATAAACTTTACAATGGAGTTAGATGAATCAGAAAGAAGACATTTTACTTCACCAGTTTGCTAGAAGAGCTGTAAAGTGTCGCTACAGAAACATTTTGCAGGTGAGTGTTGGACCAGCAGCTGTATCACTTAACTGAGTCTTGGTAACAAATTAAAGGCAACGGGGGATGGGTGTTGACAACAAGGCAGTTGTGATAGAGGTCCTGTGGGCAAGGAGATAACTTTTTCCACACGTTTGTGGCATTTCAAGTCACGGTGCCTTATCTAGTTTAAGTCAAGAATTATAAGCAGACTCTAATTGGGAGAGGAATGAGTCTGGATCGTTAAAGCCATCCCATGGAAATAACTGAAGGCCCAACAATATGGTAATCATTTGTATACTTACCTGTCAAGTTACAGAAGATGACTAGGCCTGAGAAGGGAGCTTTTATGCCTTGTAGACCTGTAAATAGACTGATGGGGTAAAGTATGGGTTTCTAGTCTCAGGAAGAGGCCTGTCAGTGGTAGTTTCCCATGATACTACTGAAAGGTTTGGTTGCAGATGAATGGAGAGGCATAATAGAGGTGGGCGAGGTATTAGCCAATATACAGAAGCCTTGGGAGAGAGGTGCAGGCAATCTCTGGCTGCCTACCATCTCATTCCAGGCTGTTAAGCACTGTACCCCCCTTAGAATTGCACCAGTAACTATAAACATGACACATTTCATCCGTTTTGCTGTCCTGTCTACAGCTATTAAGAGTTGGTTTTATTGATCTCGATACCACAATAATGACTTGCAAAAGGTAAAATGGTAGTAAGCACTCAGAAGCCATGTTGCTGAAACACTTTGTGTCCTTATGGGATAATGTGCATATTTCCTATGAGTCTCTTTCAAAGCAGGTATAAAGTATTGCACAGTATACTCTTGGGTTTAAAGGGGTCTTTTTGATGTTTTTGTTTTTAAGACAAATATAATTTTCTGTATCAAAAGCAGTATTTCTTTTCTCCTGTTGTATACTTTATCTATGCTGTGATTCTAACAAAGAGGTATTTTTACTGACTTTCTTTGCACATATGTGCCTTTCTGGTATGTTATCTTCAATGCAGTCATTAATGATTTAACAGAATGTGTTTATAGTATCCTGAGTTGATTCAAACAGGTCAGTAAGGACATTTTTCAAGTCAGTTTTCGTGTGTCATTTATTACATACAGTTTCCATTTGTAAT
Source organism: Protopterus annectens (assembly GCF_019279795.1). Taxonomy (NCBI): domain Eukaryota; kingdom Metazoa; phylum Chordata; order Ceratodontiformes; family Protopteridae; genus Protopterus; species Protopterus annectens. The sequence goes on along the minus strand of NC_056743.1, from coordinate 1,860,242,542 downwards.
GTTGAAGAAGAATGATTTATTTATGACATGAAGGCAGTCTCAGAGTACCTGTCTGAGGCGGGTATGAATCTAGCACTAAGCAGTATTCTGCCATCATCAAGAATGATGGCACAATATGATCGAATGATAATTGGCTTCAACAACTGGCTTAGCTTCAAATGTCATTCTAAGGGGGGGGGGTGTACAATGTATATCAGACTAGGATAAGATGAAAGACAGAAAGGCAATCCAAGGATGGACTGCACCTCTCCCCCATGGCTTCCATTTATTAGCTAAAATCTTGTCCACCCCCACTGCGCCTTTTTTTAAGCAAAGTCAATGTTTTAAAACTTCCAACACAACAAAGCAGAATCAGGACAACATTAAGATACTGCTGCTCAGTGCTAGGAGCCTTAACAAAAATCCACACACACTACAAACACTATTTACCCTGGAAAATATAGATATATGCATCTTTAATGAGACGTAGTTCAAGACTAGTGAAAGCACTTCCTCAGTGGAGGGCTTCAATGCCTATCAGTCATACTAGAGCACATTACAGATAGTCACTAAAGGAGGAGGTGTCATTATATTGTAAAAAAAATCTCATCTCCAGATTTGTTAGACCAGATAATAACTTGGAACTCCTCCATGTCCAACCCACTATAAACAAATCCCTTTATCTATTAATAGCTAACTCCAGAACCTTCACTATGTCCCTGTGGCCCATATCTCCAACCTGACCAGTATGGAGTCCCAATGTATTAAGCTAAATCTCATTCTCTTATGAGACTTCAACTATCCCACCATCATCTTGATGACTTATACATCCTCAAACATGTATGCCAAGAGATTTATAAAAATCATAAACACAAACTCATCAGATCAGTTACTACACACCACAACCATTGGAGATACAATCCTGGACTTAGTCCTTGCCAATATGTTGTATCTCTGCACCCCACCTATTGTAACCTCTTCCCTGGTCAAATCAGACCACATGTCAGTCACATTCACCTTAAGACTGCATCCATAAGCATCTTCCAATACCTCAGTAATTAGAGACTATGAAAAGGCTAATCTACTAAAACTCAGTGATAACCTGAATAAATTCAAATGCCCCTTCTACCTCAATAATCCCACTACTTATGTGAAATCCTTTACTGTCAAGTTCTAATGCACATCTAAATAATTGCACAGATGCATCTGTCCCCCTCAGAGATAAAATAGGATGCAAAATTCAGAAAGAAGACCCAGTGGTCACACCCTAATATCAACAGGCTCTATAAAAATAGAGAAAAAACTTATTGTGCACAAAAATCTTAAGAATCATGAAACAAAAAACACTCTCACTAAACTAAACAAGGAGCTCCGAATCCTGAGCAAATCAACTATATTCATATATGAGGCAAACATAGCCACACAGGTGAAAGATAACCACAAAGCTGTCTTAACTATGTTAGTAAGCTCAGAAACAGTGCTCTGCATTGCATAGGACTAACAGGGATAACAGTAAATTATATCACATACTCAGGCACACAGGAAATTGACAAGCTACTAGCAGACAAATTCAGCTCCATCTTCATCCATTCTCTCCTCCAATATTTCAGATCAAATACCCACATCTACCCCCCCCCCATTAAGTCTCCCAATAACTAGTTTTCAAAGCAGTATCTAAGGCCAAGAACACTATTATCTGTGGAACTGGATAGCTTACCAAGCTGCCTACTGGCTAGTCTAAAACATGAATTGTCAAACACTCTTTAGAGGTTATTCAACTTTAGCCTTAAACAGGGTTTGTTCCACACAAGTGGAAGATAGGAACTGAAGTTATGGAATACCAGTGAAGTGAAAGATTTAGTGTAGAAATCCAACTCAAGTAATGTCACAGCATGACAGAATAAGTCCCCAGATTAAGGAGACGCAGGTGGAGTGGGAAGCATCTAATCACTTGCCACATGAAGATACTCTAGAGTCTTCAGCAGGAAACCAGTACAAAAGTTCATTTGATGTTACACAGCAAGGGACGGAGCAGGAAACAGTGGTAACTCTGATGCAGTCAATGTTGTGCAGTGATGGGCCAAAGGGTCCCCATATGAAAGAAGGAGGATGCAACTGAAAAGAATAAATCACAGGTAGGTGGTCTGGAACTTTCTGTAGAATGCCCACAGAAAACAGAGAGCAAAGACTGTGCCCTCAGTTTAGATGAATATTACCTAAGGGATGAGTTGTTTGATTCAACAAAGATGGATAGACATATTAAGATTGATGAAAGAAATAGGTTACATAAAGTAAATAAGACCCACAATGTTAGAAGTCTGATAAAACAGATGAACACCGTAATCAAGACTATTAATAGAAGTGCATGTGCTATAAGAGAAGTAAATAAGTTATATTACTATGCAGTTAAATTAATAACAAATATTTACCAAAAAATGTAGAGCAATAAGGGAAAGAAAGGGAAGAAATAAAATGCCGTCATGGAAGCATCAGACAGAGAAAATTATAAAGCAATTCAAACAAGAACTGTCACTATTAGAAGAGTGTAGAAGAATGTAGAAAAATGAACAGTTCAAAAAAGACTTAGAAAGATAGGTGTGATAAAAACAACCCACGGTATTTAGAACAGACCAGTATCTATTGCACACTATTGAAAATAATAAGCTAAAGATATCAGCACAGGCAGAAAATCTTAGAAGAAATGTAAACAAATATAAAGGAAAAGTACAAAATAGGCTATTCACTGATGACCAAAAATGTTTTATAGAGAATTGGGAAACAAAGCAAAAGGAATAGAAACACCACCAAAAAAAGTAGAAACAGACACATTTTGGAGAATATCTATGAAGACTCTATGAATCATAACAAAGATAGTGAATAGACAGAAGTAAAAGAAACAGTAAGAAAATATGAAATGAGATGAAGTTTTGGGCAGAGAAATTGAAATAAAATTAAGTAAAGCTCTTCACTGGAAAACCTCAGGCCCAGATGCACTGCCTAAGTTCTGGCTAAAAGTATTAACATATTTACATGAAGATTTAGCTTTGAGTAAGAGCTATTTATATGTGCATCCAGAACAGAGACCAATCTGGTTAACAACAGGACAAATAAAACTTTCACTTAAGACTGAACTTACAAGCCATCCGTGTGTCACTGAATGTGTCAAAAAACAAAAGAAATAAAATTAGAAGAAGGCTCAGATGAGAAGGAAAAGAATGTGGAATAGCCATAAATATGGTGACAAGTATAATGATCTCCAGGAACAACCTCGTGCTGGTCATGATTTGATGCAGGAATGGTTAAGGACAGGTGATCTAAAACCAAAGGATAAAACAATGATAATGGCAGCCCAGGATAGGGGACTTGATGTAGACATTGGCTTACAAAGTCCCTTGGACATGTGGGAGAAACAGACAAATACAGGTTATCTCATGGCAGAGAGGGCCTGTACACTGAAAGGCACATTAATGTAGCAAGATTGTTGCACTGGGGATTGTGCAAAAACTACAGCACAGAAGTAGCTGACAAGCATTGGAAACATCAACCACAAAAATTACAGAGAATGATGAAGTGTACAGATTCATACATTACTACTTCTGTAAAGTCCTTCTGCCCCTTTCATACATCACACACTAAAATTCTCCCTGCTGCCACAACCATTCTATCTAATATTTTAATCTATTGTCAGTAATGCTGCAGTACTTGAACTTGTCTCACTCCCTATAGTTCACAACACTTTTCTTTTCCACATTATCTAAAATTCTGGGCTTTTCCTTTTATCTGTACATCTTATGTCAAGTAAGCAAATTACCTCTACCTCTGTTATTTCACACCATTCAAACACCATCATTCATCTAACATCACTTCTTTTTGGTGGAGAGTTGCCGGGTGTTGGTGGGAAGGCAAAAGGAGTGTGCCGGTGTGGGTTTTGTGTGGCGTGTGGATGCATTCTTGAAGGCCCTTGTGTTGGGTTGCCTCATGTTCATGGAACGTTGCTTGTTGGTGGAGTGTTTGATTGCAAGATGGGAGGGATAGTGTGCTTGGCTGTTTGTTCATTCTACAGAGAGTTCTATGTTGGGATGTCAACTAGATGTTTGTTTCAGGGGATTAGGGAACATCTTTGTGCCGCCAAGTCCAATAATGTTGATGGTGCCTTATGTAGGCATTCCCTAAAGTGTCCTGAATGTAGGGAGTTTTTGTTCTCCGTCCTGGTACGAGTTCCTGGAGGCATCAGGGGTGGTGATTGAGGGGACTGTGTTGAGCAAGGAGAGACTGTGTAGCGGCAAGGACTGGGGGCGGACAAGCCCCTGGGAATGAATGATTCTGTTAGTATAAAGTATTTTTTGAGACTGGGAGGCTGGGGGTTTGCAGGGAAATTTGTTAGAAAATAATGTGTGGTTTCTTTGAAAAGATATATATATATATATATATATATATATATATATATATATATATATATATATATATATATATATATATATATATATATATATATATATATATGTATATAATACCCGATACCTTAATTATGGGTGATTTCAACTACCCCACCATCAGCTGGAAAAACTACTCATGTACCAACTCATTTGCTCAATGTTTTCTGGAATTCATAAATTCCAATGCCTTGGATCAGCTTGTCCACATCCCCCCAGGGGCAGCAATATCCTGGACCTGGTCATTACCAATATGGGTAACCGGTGTTCCATGCCAGAGGTCAACTCCTCACTGGTCAGAGCCGATCACAAGCTAATCACCCTAGACATCCATATCCCACTCCCACCCCCCATTAAGGAAACCACCATCAAAAGCTACTCCAAAGTCAACTTCATGCTTCTTAAGACAGAAGTGGTAAACTTCACGAAACCCATGCAGATGGAAAATAGAGATACGGCTGCTGAATCTTACACGAATGCACTGTATAAGCACTTACATGAGTGCATGGATGGTGCTATCCCTAACAGAACCAAGATGCTGTCATCCAAAAAAAAGGAAGCCAATCTGGTGGTCACCTGCCATAAACAAACTTTACAACAGAAGGAAGAAGCTGTTGCAAAAAAGAGTAAAATCCCAAGATTGGAGGAACTCCCTGGTCAGCCTCAGCAAGAAGCTGAGATCCCTCATGAAATCATCCAAAACCAGTTATGAAAATAAAATCGCCACCAATTCCAAAGGCAACCACAAAGCATTCTACAGCTATGTCAAGAATCTCAATGGCAACTCTCAGAATTTCTCTGAGCTACAGCACAATGGCACTAAATATACAGAACCAACCGATATTACCAACATCCTGACAGATAGGTTTATTGCTAACTTTACCCTCGCTCACCTTCCAAAGGGCCCATCTTAATACCAGAAGAATGCAAACCCCTGTAATCACAGATGAACAAGTAAAAACCGCACTCTCCAAAGACAAGAACACAGCATCCATGGGACCAGACAACATTCCAGACTGCGTGCTGCACGAACTACAGAATGAACTGGCACCCCACCTAAGTACCATGTTCAATCATAGCCTCACCTCAGGCTTTGTGCCTGCTGAATGGCGCACAGCAACAGTTATTCCACTCCACAAGGGGGGAGCCACCACGGACCATGGGAACTACCACCCCATTAGCCTGATGAGCCTGGTCTGCAAGGCCATGGAACGTATCATCTTGGAGCTTATAAACAAAGACATAGGTAACCTCCATACCCTGGACACCACTCAGTTTGTATTTGTAAAATGTAGATCATGTCTATTAAACCTGATTGACTTCTCTGAAGCAGTCACTAGAGCTGTAGATGAAGGCAAGGTAGTGCACACAGCCTATCTTTTCCTCACTAAGGCTTTCAATACCATCCCCCAGTCTGGAATTATAGATAAACTCACTAAACTGGGCATAAATCCCTATGTCACAAGATGGGTGGCCAACTGGCTCACTGACAGAACCCACACAGTAAAAGTAGCTGGCTCCAAGTCCGACTTCAGACCAGTAACAAGTGGAGTACAACAGGGTTTGGTCCTGGGTCATCTCCTGTTTGGCATCTACTTCTCTGAAGTGCAGGTCAACACAGAAGGTCTTTGGCTAACAAAGTTCACAGATGACTGCAAATTGGGAGCCATAACAGAAACACCTAATGATGTAGACATTCTACAAGAGGGTCGCACAGAGTCAGATGCTTGGTGTCAAAGTCATGGCCTCAAGCTCAATGCCAAGAAGTGCATTGTCATCCCCTTTGGGAAAAACTCGGTACCCATGAACTACCACATAGGCGGTAGTGCACTAAACACTGAAAGTGTGATAAGAGACCTTGGGAAACAGGTGGACAGTAGTCTCTCCTTTGATAACCACATCACCACAGTAGTCAGGAAATCCTTCTACGTGGCACACCTCATTACAAAAGGGTTCTCTTCTGGAAAAAAAGAGGTAATTGTTCCTCTCTACTTATCCCTCATCAGATCTATTATAGAGTACAATGTCCCATTTTCGTATGTATCTCACATGACACCTACAACAATTTGAAAGACCACAGAAATACCTCACTAAGAGGATTACCGGGCTCAAAAAGATGCCATACGCAGACCATCTAAAAAAACTGCAGCTCTACTCCATTGTATATCGCCTACTCTGAGGCAATATCTGCCTAACATACAAAGTTATGTCAAACCCAGAGCTGTTGGACATGCTACACTTAAAGAAATCCCAATCTCTCTGAAATACACACTCCAGGGACCTAAACCTTGCCACCACAATAAACATAACATGCTGGATTCCTGTTCCAGGGACTTCCCATACTCTAGAACAAACTACCCATTCATGTCAAGCAAAGCTCCTCATTGGCCCTCTTTAAGAAAAATCTTGACGACTGGATGGGAAATAGAAAATTCACCCGAGGGATCACTTCTGTGGCACTGCTTGACAGGGGCACAGGAAAATAATTTTCTTTTTGGCTAGGCTTATATAGACCCCAGGGCCGACAGCCTAGTACCTACCTATGAATCTATGAATCTATGCTATTCACATTCAGTCAGGCTATAGTTATATAAACTTTCCCCTTTTTTGCATTTTTTCATTTCATCTTTTGGTCTCATTTTTTTCCCTCTCACTTTTCCCCCCAATAGAAGCTTCTGCCTTTTTTCTAACTCAGATCTCATATTTCCCCCTTCTTGTTCCTGGATTTCTAATTACTCAAATAAGTTTTCCATCTCTGTTGGTGTTTCTTTTTTATCTATTAGTTTGTGAACCTCACCAAGTGCATCTTTTCTATTTTTTATCTTGTACTTCCTCACCCCCCAATCCTTACATCATTCACTTCTAACCTTTCTTAAATAAAAGCTTGTTCTTCTCCCTCATGTTACACACTTTGTCTGTCCTCATTAATTTGTGGGCAGTCAAACAAAAAAACTGCTCCTCACTTCCACATTCCTACAATATGGCTTACATTTTTTTCTAGAATGTCCAAACTCTCCACATTGACTACACCTTCTCTTTGTACAATGCTAGATTAAATGTGGTTCATCTCCAAACAAAAAAAAAAATATTCATTTGGCTGCCCCCAGTACTTAACACTCTCCTTTTCCCATTTACCACTATCACATTAGGCACATGCTGAAACTTGTTATTTTCTGTTTTTAAAGTTACATAAACTTTCCACTCCAGTCAATACTTTTCTGTCATCTGCAACTTTTTATAATCATACACACCCTGACATAAGCTTAGAAAAAGCATTTTTAATTAACATCATGGTTAAATGAACTGCAGAAGCTGTGAAAGTTGACATAAATCTCTACACAGGCCTTTATCTTTCCCATTGTCCTTTGCACATTGACTGCAACAGCCATTGTGCAATACTCAGCAATGACATGCAGTAAAAGGTGCATAATCATCATTTTTGCCAGTGGAAGTGAAGTGAGCCTTACAAGTTTCCATTTTTTTATATTGATACTGATGTTTGCTAATTCAGGAAGCTCAGGAAGATGCAAAATGTATCGTATTAAACTGGAGTATGCTTTTAATGAAGTATAGCATAGGGATGAAATATCCACAAAATTCAAAAACAATGAAATATCACACCTGCTAAGTTAGCCACTCTAGTGTGTCACCAATGTTATGATTTTGTTATGTGTTACACAGACATTCAAGGTACATAGTGCTGGCTATGAATACTTGTCTTTACAAATCAGCATTTTTATTTGTCTTTTCGGCTTTTCCCGGTAAGGGGTCGCCACAGCAGAACTCCGGTCCGCTAATGATTGGCAGTAGATTTTTATGGTGCCGAGTTGCCAGCCCGACGCCCAGCCTTCAGCAAAGGCACGCCCATTCCTGTATGTCTTTTGGAGGCCACTCGACCACGGGGAGGACATGCAGACTCCACACAGAAGGCACTCCCCGCACACTAGCTGAGAATCAAACGGGAGTACCTCTTGCTGTGAGGCAACAACGCAACCGCTGTACCACCACGGCTCTCATGTACACCTGTGCATCAGCAGATGAAACATAGAAAAACACATCACATAGTTGCCTCTAGGCACACATTTGAAGGAGTACAAAGTGCAGGGTGATTGAGAGTACGTGGCCTTCCTTAAAAGTTATGTAGCTCCTGCTGGATCAGAAACCTCCACCAGTGACCCCTGAGTACAATCGTATACATCACATATATTCAATACTTTTCTGCCTGTTACTAGTTGCATGTGAATATGCACATAGTACATGCACCATTCTGAAATCATACACCTGCCTCATTCACTGTAAAGTCTCTGGAGCTTACTAATAAGTGATGCCACAGATGACATCAAATCACAGTTGTCAGAAATCACACAGTGATTTGTGTTGAAATATATATGGCTTCCTCAAAATTGTGGAGCAGCATTTCAGGGAGCAAAATCTTGCAGCCATGTGAACATCACCACTAGATCAAATTATTCATTTCACCTCTGTTGAGTAAGCCAGTGCTTCATGTTAACATTTTCTCACACTAGCAGTTGCACATCATTAGAATAGATAGATAGATAGATAGATAGATAGATAGATAGATAGATAGATAGATAGAATAGTGCAATATGGTAACTAAATAGCTGCTATTCACTAGTCTCTATTTATTCTATATCTTAGTGTAGGGGGTTTGGTGGTGGGTATATTTATTTATTATTTATCACTGGATAATGGGTATTGAATGTGTTTATGTAATGTGAACTACCTCTTGCATGTCATACGTGTCATTTTCTTTTATTTTCTTTCTTATGTTATTCTCTGATACCGCTGTATCTACATTATTTGCACTGCATTTCTCTCGTGAGCTGACATTTGTAATTTCGTTTAGGCTGTACTTATGTGGTGCTAAATGACAATAAAGTTTCTTTAAATCTTTGAATATTTGAATGACTCTTTAGAATGCCTGCTTTTCTAACTCAACATTCTCCTGAGCTCTGCATTAACTGCTGATGCCATGAAAGAAGTCATATTACAGTTATCAAAAGCATACATTTGAAGGGTTGAATTGAGCAGTGTGCCATAATACTTATGGTTTCCCAAAAAGGAAAAATGATGCTTGAGGGATCCCACTGCCTATGTAAATATTAACAATAACTGTAAGTGTGTGTATATATATATATATATATATATATATATATATATATATATATATATCTAGGACTTATGCACGAATGTGTAAAGTCCTGAATCCATATATTAACGAAAGTGCTTTCACCGAAAAAGCACATTCGTTAATATATGTTATAAAAAAAAAAAGAAAGAAATCTACATTTATGCAGGGGGCTTTGCCTCCCTGTACCCCCACACCCCTACTTTAATATTCTCACTCAGAGACCGCACTACAGTGAGGAAAAGGGAATGTTCCCTTATCCACACCATAGTGCGGTCTTGCAAACAGGCATACTTACGCAAAAGTGCTTCTTCGGTGAAAAGCACTTTCGCGCAAGTATGCCAAACTGAAATTAGTTTTGGTGATTTCATCTTCGAGGATCTGTACAGATCCCATATATATATATATATATATATATATATATATATATATATATATATATATATATATATATATATATATATATATATATATATATCAGATATGCTGTTTAAGCTATTTCTGTGTGAGACTATTGCCTGACACCACAATCAAAGTAGTTACAGTTGGCCAGATTTGAACACCTGCCAATTTAAGGCCACATCCTGTACAGATATGTATTTGTCACTGATAGCACCAAAGAAGTAATATCACATTTAAGCAAAAACACACAGTTGAAGGGATAACCTGAGCAGTGTGTTGGAATATATACAGCTGCCATAAAAGGCAGAGTGAAGGCTCAAACCCTATAGCTATGTTAATATTACCACTATGTTCAATTATCCACATCAGATCTGTTACATATACCTCTTCTGCTTCTTACTTTTTTCTGATATAATCACACTATGTACACATTGTTGGATTCACACAGCTACCTATCTATGTCCTCCCATCATAATCCTAAGCAATTCTGGTCCACAACAAACTCCATACTCCACCCAGGTAAGCTAGGCACCCCCCACCTATCAACCCCTCCTCCTCCGGGAGTATAGCTGACTCTTTCAATAAACACTTCACTCAAACCATTCTATCACTAGCTAAACACCAACACTCCTCATCCTCTACCCCCTTGCACAACCCCAACCTCCCACTCCCCTTCTTCACCATCTCTCCAGTACCCACCTCCTATTTAAAAAAAATTCTGACAAATCTTAAGCCCACAAAACTTGCAGTTGACAGCATACTCTCAGAATACCTAAAAACAGCAGCAGGCATCCTAGCCTATCCAATTTCTATATTAATTAACCACTTCATATCAGAAAGCTATGTGTCTACTCTGTGGAAATTCTCACACATCATTCCCCTACACAAAGGTGGCTCCTCCACTGACCTTTCCAACTACTCACCCATTGCCATTCTCTCCCCACTCTCCATGATTCTTGAGAAATATATTAACTCTCTGGTATTAAACTATCTCCTGACTAACAATCTCCTCTCCAAAACCCAACATGGCTTCAGGCCATATCACAGCACAATCACCGCCTTGATCTCCTTCACCAGCATGATCCTACAGCATAAAAACAATAGCCTATTCTCCTCCACTGTATTTCTGGACATATCAAAGGCTTTTGATATGGTATCTAACAATATACCTCTGTCTGTCCTCACTAATCTCTCCTTTTCCCTCTCTGCCACCAACTGATTCCACAGCTATCTCTCTGGCCAACAGCAATCAGTGGTTTGGCAAGAACAGCTATCGTCTTGTCTCCCCGTTCCTCTTTGGGTCCCCCAAGGCTCCATCCTTCACCCCTACTATTCTCCCTTTTCATCAACAACCTTCATACCTCCACCAAACATGCCACACTCATACAATATGCAGATGACTCCACCTTCATCTATTCTGCCCCCCCACTCTACCAGAACTCCAAAAAAATCACACAGGAGTCATTCACATCTGTAGAAAGCTGACTCTCCAATGCTCAACTTCTACTCAATCCAAACAAAACCAAAATCCTTATCTTTCTACCCTCTAAATCTAACCAGTCTACCACCCTCTTCAACATTCATGCCAAGAATAACACCATCATCTCCCCATCAAATCACACCAAACGTCTAGGTGTGGAGATTGACAAAAATCTCAGATTCAACCTCCACATATCTCTTACCATAAAAAAGTTCATAAAAAACTCGGGGCACTATATAGAAACAAACAGTACTTAACCAAGACAGCCAGGACCGCTATTGCCAACTCACAGCTAATCTCTACCCTAGTCTATACCTCTCCCATACTCACCAACCCTAGACAGACTGATCTAAACAGACTAGAAGCCTGCTGCAATAAAATTGCTAAATTTACTACAGGTACATCCTACCGCAGCCACCACTGTAGCTCACTTAGGGAACTTGATTGGCTTAAACTCCCTCAGCTTCTTCAACTGAATCAATTCTCACTTGCACACAAACTAAGAAACCAGCCCTTTAAGATCCCATCACTTCAAAACCTTCTCCAATCCTACATAGACCCCTAAGATCCAACAGCAAAAACCTACTTCTCACCACCAAACCCAAAAACTCTGCAGGAGAAGCCCTCTTCTCCTGTGCCACTTCTAAACTATGGAACAACCTCCTCCCCTCAATAATCAAATTACCATCTAGCAGTCTATTCGAAACTACTCTCAAATATCACCTAAAAATGCACTGGCAATGCCCTTGCTTCAACCCCAACTAACCCCAACTAACAAAACCTCCAGCCTCTTAGTACAGTGTTACTATTTCACATATTCCATTATCAGCCTAATTCTTAGGTATCAGCAATTTGTCAACTCAACTTAAAATCAGTCTAGTACTAATTACCCATTGTATGTCCTGTTTCTTACTATTGTTCTATGTACTCTGCATGTCAAGGTGTTTACTGTAAATCATCTACTATTGTAGCATTTCCATTATATGATTTTTATTTGTACTTGTGGAGCTTTTCTCCCCGGGCCTCCACTGAAAAAGGACCTGTGTCCAGTCAGAATTTCCCGGTAAACAAAGGTAAATAAATAAATGAATAAATAAATAAATAAATAGATAATGTCCACAGTATTTAGTGCTGTGAATTAGATGCTGATGTCACAGAAGAAGTTCTAACACTGTTGTCAAAAACAGATATTTAAATGGTCAACCTGAAGAGTGTGTAGGACTGTATAAACTTTCCATAAAAAGGAGTGCACAAGTTGGGCAATCCCTCTCTCTCTCAACATAAATGTCACCACAAAGTTGAATTGTACATGTGAGATCTATTGAGTAAGCCAATCATGTCTGTTATTATTGTCTGACACACTCATACTTGTTTCTCATTGCTGAATTTGAACATCCATCAATCTAAGCCCACATCATCTAGAGCTGTGCATTAACTGCTGATGCCACAGAAAAAGTTATATCTCTGTTGACAGAAAGCATACATTTGAAGATCTAATCCAAGCAATATGTAGGAGTATGTATGTTCTCCATAAAAGGGAATACAAAAGTTGGGAAGCCCCTCTCATGGTGTAAATGTCACCACAAAGTTGAACTGTGCACATAAGCTTTGTTAATTAAGCCAGTCCTGTCTGTTAGTATTTTCTGACACACTCATACATGTTACACATTGCTGGATCTGGTCATCAGCCTATCTAAGTCCACATTATCTAGAGCTGTGCATTAACTGCTGATGCCAAAGAAAAAAAGTTTTATCACAGTTGTCAGAAAATACATATCTAAAGGATCATCCCAAGCAGTGTGCAGGAATGTGTTTGTTTTCCCTTGCAATAGAGTACAAGAGTTGGGGAACCCCTCTTTCTGTGTATACGTCAGCCTAAAGTTAAATTGTACACATGAGATTTGTCAGTATTTTCTGACACACTCATACTTGCTATACATTGCTGGATTTGAGCACCACCTGCCTATAAGTCAACATTATCTATAGTTATGCACTAACTGCTGATGCCACACTTTTCTTTTGAAAAGGTATCAGCCAGCACATAGTTGTAGCAGTGACAACACATGTATGGAGGAATAGCACTGTGTTTTTCAAAGAGATACCATTGATCATAACTCACAACATAGCTGTAGGAAAGCATGAAACAGCATATCAGGAGTGCATTAAAAGCTTGAGCCTTTCCTTTAATAGTAACTGTTTCCTCATAGTCCTATTATTATTGTTTTCAGTCATGCAACAAGGATAAGTGAAGCATGTTGATGCCAAACACATTTCCACAAATAATGGCAGTGTATTAATACATGTGTGATGATATGAGGTAGTGCCATCTGTGCCAGAAAGTGTAGGGCAGTGTGTGTGTAACATATGCCAGCATAGCTAGCTTGAGTGTTTGTAAAGAATGTCATGTCATTTGACTATCACACTGATTTGGACAGATGCTTCTGCTAAAAATGTATTTGTAATGTTATTTGTGTTAAAAATGCATCAACAGTGGGTCCTGCTGGACAGAAAACTGATAAACATGTATGTCAGGCAGTATTATTATAACTGATTAAATACATATATTTTCACAGAGAATTCTGGAAGGGAAGAGGTTAATCTCAGTCCAGCTAATCTTGAAAAATAGGTTGAAAATTAAATGGGTTGCTTTAGGCCATAAAGATTTTATCTTTCAGGTTTGATTGCAGCCAGAGACAAACATGCCTGGAAAAAGCAGGACTAGGAATCTTACTCTATGGTCCTCAAGGGTGGAAGTTTTTAAGATTGTTTTATAGCTTTCAGATGCTGCAACAGATCTTAGAAAAGCTCTGGGTGTATATTGTACAAGAGACAGATGACAAGATGAGATGTCATTCTATAACCAGCAATGAAATGATTCTTTAGATATTAGTGAGCTATATTTTGGAACTCTCACAGCAGCACTTTGGAACCTGATCGGAAAGACCTCTCACAGACATCTTACCCATCCACACACCTCATCTTGCCTTGCTGTAGTAAACAACTCAGCACTCATCATCTTGCCTTGCTTTAGTAAGTAATATATATATATATATATATATATATATATATATATATATATATATGTATATATATATATATATATATATATTTGTATATATGTATGTGTATATATATATATATATATATATATATACACACACACACACACACACACACACACACACACACACACACACACACACACACACACACACACACACACACACACACACACACACACACACACACACACACACACACATATATATATTACATATAGATCTATATCGATATATAGATTACATAGATATATATATATATATATATATATATATATATATATATATAGATATATATATATAGATATATCTATATATATATATATATATATATATATATATATATATATATATATATAGATATAGGTATAGATATAGATATACATACATATAAGCCGTGGTGGTGCAGCGGTAGCATTGTTGCCTCACAGCAAGAGGTTCTCCTGTTCGATTCTTGGCTGGAGTGCCTTCTGTGTGGAGTATGCATGTCCTCCCTGTGGTCATGTGGAGTTTGAAAGACATGTGTGAATGGGCGTGCCTTCTTTGAATGTTGGGTGTCAGGCTGGCAACTTGGCACCATAAAAATCTAGTGCCAATCATTAGTGGACTGGAGTTCTGCTGTGGTGACCCCTAACTGGGAAAAGCTGAAAAGACTAACAAATATATATATATATATATATATGTATGTATATCCAAAATAGTTTGTAAAAGTGTATTGATTTTTAAAGGATATTGGGTGTATGGTGGGAATGGAACCTACAGCCATCAGACAGGAATGGACTATGTTATCCATAAGTACATAACATAAGTTTTCAGCTGCATGGGGTTTGCATACTGGCTTAGATTTTTGACAAACATTGATCTCTGCAAGCTTGATTATATCTGTATAAGAACTCTTGTGTTAACATTTTTCTTTGTCACTCTTGTATCAACATCTACTTCTTGCTTGTATCAACACCTTCCCTTTGCCTCTCTGAGGCAGTACATTCTCTCCTGATGTGCCTCATTATTTGCTTCTATCTTTTCAGGGGCTACAGGTAATATGGTAAAATAATGCACTGGTATTGAGTGACATGCCACTGGAATATTTGGTGTAGGTATAATCAGTTATACTTACTGCATCGATGTGGTGGATCTGCTTTATATAGTTACGGCCATCAGCTAAAGAGGTAATTTTTACCCCTGCTTAAGGGCAGTATAATAGTGACATCACTGTTCATTCATTCCTGGGATGCCAGTGGTATAGGTGGCAAACTTGACCATAATATTCAATGCTTCGTTCTTCCATTGAGACCGGGTATACCCCCCCCCCTGCAGTACCCTATGGCTTTAGTGTATCATGAAGAGATGTAGAAAAACCTTTGACTGATATAGTTCTTCTTCAGAGATCTCAAGATGAAAAGCAAAGAAATTTCACCCACAGAAGATTTCACATAGTCAGAAGGGGTGATGATGTTGCATAACAATGGTACATGACGGTATAATTATGTATTTCTATTAATGCACTTTACTGCCAGTATGAGGTATGAAACATGGCAGTTGTACTATTTGATGTGTGCAGCTATGTAAAAATATGCAATGATGCCTGCTCGTACTGTTTGAACTGATTCATAAAGTATATTAATGCTGACAGTTTGCAGTACTTGGTGTATGTGCAGGGGTTTAATAGAATTAACAGTATTAATACCAATTACATATTTAAGCTATACTGCTGTGTCTCTATAATTTCTTACGATGGTTAGAATTTTCAATAATGAGTACAGAAACATTTTTGTAATAGTTAACATACACTGCATGAGAATCAAACCCCTGTAAGCAAAGGCATTACAGATATAAACATATGCCTTATCTATCAATGCTGCTGTGGAGGTGATACACCATGTGTTATTTTAAAGTGTGAATGTTAGACATTTTACTACAAAATGTGATGGACAAACAAAGAGCATATATTGTCATCTTGTACAACTCTGAGGATGTGAAGAATATATCCATACATTTTGTTGCATGCCTGTGCTGTGACTGATTTCCCTGACAACTCTAATGATGCAGATGCATGAGGACAATGTTAAAGAAGAGATTTCCAATGTTATATACATGCAGGCTGACATACTACTGAGAAAATAAAGACAACTTCATTGGGATCAAATGACTTCTACTGCACATTAAGGATAATACACATTTATTTATTACTGTGAGCCATGTAGACACTTGCATGTGATCGATGGCAAAGTAGTAGCAAATGATTATTTATTTTTTCATCACTATGATCTGCTGCTTCATGCCATGCATCACACAGATAATGATTAAGATACTGACATTTCTCTTTATAAACCATTTGAGGCCAGATTAAAAGTGTGACATGGCGTTTTAGGACAGTGCTGAAAGTCTGGAGCAAGCAGATGTTAGGATACTGGGGTAGTAATTAAGGAATAAGCAGGATGGTGGTGGGAGCGTAAACATATCTATATGTACAGAGATTGCTAAAATTATGGGGCAATGCTGGATTTGAACAGCGGTCTATCTCAATCATCATTCTGCAGATATGTGCTCTAGCTGCTGATGCCACAGAAGTCATACCACAGTTATTAGAAATCACACATTTAAAGGAACATGACATATGTCTGCAGGAATTGACAATGTGCTTTGTGAAACAGACAACAGCAATGTGTGAATCACACTTCATCACATACTGTAGTGATAATTCAAACATCCCATCATGAGTACTTTCATCCCTTCAGCCAGTTATACTTAAAATAGTTACCGTCTACTCATACTGACATTAGTATCGCTTTCAGTTATGCAGCAGGACTAACCATAGCAGCATGAGGATTACCATACAAAAGTGCTGGAATGCAAGATCAGATCATTTTTTTGCCAAAGGATGTGCAGCGGCAGTTATCATTGCATAAGTTTCAGTAACAGTGATGTGCTATGACAAGCATCATGGAAATGCTGTGTACAGAAATAGATATGTTTGTTTCTGGACCATTTCTAGCCATGTGTGTAGTGTGTGAAGCTATTTCTCGACTAGACAGGTGTGAAATGGGGTTGATAATAATGAAAATGGGGAGCAAGCAGAGAGTAGGATGTTGGGGGAGTAACTGGGAAATGAGCAGGTTGGTGGTGGGATAGTATCATATCTATCCACTTTTTCAGAAGGTAAGACTGTGTATATAAGGAAAATATGGAGTGACAACAAATTCATATTGTTGTGTGACCAACTGGATGAAATCAAGTGTCTACTACACATACATAGTCAAAGTGGAGACTTACGTATGGAGTATAATTTTTTGGGTTGAGAGAGAGGAATGTTGGGAAATGTATTTATGAATAACAAGGGTAGGTATGTAGGGCAGGTTAAGTAGCAGGTGCAGACATACAGGACATACAAGACAGACAGGGATGGTGATAGACACTTGAAGAAGGGGAACACCATGGTTGGAGTTAGGTATGGAATCTTAGAGGAGCATCCCAATCAATTGTGAACACAGAGAGAATCTAGTCCTCACCCTCAGAAATGTTACCACTGTCTTCTGCCACAGACTTGTGTCATTAATGGATGGGGCATTGATTTGATAATCTGCTGCAGTATTCTATCCACACAGCCTATGCAGGCACCAAGGACCCTCTCTATTATCACCTCCATCAGCCCTGTCAAGTCTTTTCAGGTGACAAAATCACTACCTGTACTGTCAGTGTTCCTGGTGGGCACCACTGCACCAGCCCATGGGCAGAGCTACCTGACACAGGTAGTGTGGGTAGTACAGGTGTTGTGGAGACAATGATGGCAGGCTGTGTCTCAGCATTTCTGGGTGCCTCTGCTGCAGGTTGTCCGAGACACTGTGGCCAGTCTAGGTTCCATACTGGTAGTTGTGATGAAGCAGCAGTGAATGTTCCAGTGAAATTAAACAAATAGACAGAGAAGGGTTGAGGAGAAAAAAAGTTCATGAATATTCTGCAATGTTAATATACAACTGTCAGCACATGTTGCACAAACATTTTTAAAACTATTTATATCCACAAGTTAGGAATATGTGAGGCCATGGTACAGTAATGCTACCATATTCCTTGCTCTCACAATTATACACTTTCTACAAAACTTGAGATTATTTTTCAACTACTTTTAGAAGAACACTTCATGAAACATAACTTTTGGTACTGCCTTTATGCTAAGCTATATTTTGTCACAATTTCACTAGTAAATTATGAACTATAAAACGAAAATGTTAGATAGCAGTTTCTGTTGTCTGGTATTGAACCCAAAGGCATATCTGTTTAGATAACTACTGAGTAATGCAACATTGAATGAGTTAATCTTAAAGGTCAGTGTCAGATGGGGCAGAGATATGACAATCTGCAAGTTGAATTATTTTTGAGTTTTTTAACACAGGGCAAAATGTAGCACTATGTTCTACTACTCATTGCCAGATGGCACTCAAATGAGATTGGTATTTTGAATGTTATGCATACTCATGTATTTGTCTGGCAAACACCCCCCTCAATATCCATGTTGTGCATAACCTATTATTTAAATCATTGCTGTTATGAATTGACAATTAATCATACCTGAACCCATACCAGAAGCCGAAAAACAGTAAAAACTGTTTATTGGAACACCAGAAACAGAAACAAAAAGGTTTAGCACTTTTATCCATCAGGACATGCTCAGAACAATGAACCAGCCCATTCAACTAGTATAAATAGTAATTAAAACCATCACATGACTCAAAGCCCATTAATTAAACAAATAAAAACTGTGAACGGTTCATTCTGAGATAAAAAAACTTTTTAAATTAAAAATACTAAATGTTCAAATACAATCACATTAACATTCTAAACTTTTAAGAAATAAAATAGGTGAAATGGAGCAAGTGTCATTAAGTCCTGGCTCCACTAGGGAATTTAGCTTGAGATGCCATTTCAATTCCCACACAAGTAAATGTTCCTCCACAATTCTACCCCTATCAACCCTCTAAATTTGTTCTATGACAAAATACCCAAATTTGTGTCCAGTTTTTTTTGGATATGTCTAAACAAAGCATTCGTGTCTTTTTTATTTTTAATATCTCTTTCATGTTCATATATTCTTTCTCTCACCCATCTAATAGTTTTGCCTATATAATAGGCAGAACAATCCAAACAGCAGGCAGCATACATATTCCATTTGTTGTTACAATTATATTTCTCCTTAATGAGAACCTTAAACCTATTAAGAAAAAACTGACAGCCTACTAATATATGAGAACAAGTTCTACAACATCCACACTTGGACATACCTTGGGTGCCAGATGAAATGCAATCCCTACTATGTGTTCTCTCCAATAACTGTTTGAAACAAAGGTCCTTCCTATAAACCACAACTGGTTTATCACCTAATAATCTACACAGTTTGGGGTCGCAGATATCAGTAGCCAATTATTTCTCACTGTTTGTACAATTTCATGACTATGCAAAGAACAAGTACAAATAAAGGACCTGTTGTACTTATTTCCATCACACACCTGAATTTCACTTATGGTAGCATCAGAGCCCATACCCAAGTTCCCAGTGACACTATCCTGAACTCCTCTATTATTATGATATAACAAAGGGAGGAAAAATCCACTTTTCCTCTTACTTGCCACTTCATCAAATGTAGGTTTTAAAAATTCCATGGGATAGTGAACATTTTCAAAAGAATCCAACATTCATTCTCATAAACCTCATCCTCAGAAATCATTCTGGCAAGACTAACCAGTTGACCTTTTACCACTAATTTTTTTCTGGCAATGAGGATGGTGGCTTTCAAAATGTAAATAGCTATTAGAAAAGGTGCTTTTATGAAAAATGTTAGATACTAGACACTTCTTATTCAAATCCTTAGTAATAGTCACGTCCAAATAAGAAATACTTGAATCACTATACCCATGAACAAATCTTAAAAATGGGCCTACGATTCTGGAGATTCCCTAATGGTGTAACTAAAGGCTCTGATTTTCATAAAGTACTTATTGGGATCTTTGACAGAGCAGGATGTAAACTGATAGAGCAGTTAATTATTTTTAATGACCAGCAGATCAAGGTTTTGTCCAGTGAGTTGGACAATCTTGATGCCAGTATCACTTCTGACCTGTTATTTTTCCAGTATAAACATAACTGTAATGAGATATTTAACAAAAGTGACACTGAATGCAGTAAAAATATGCAAAGGAAAAAGAAAAAGCTTCAATGGGATGCCGAAGCATACGCCAGTGGGCGGGTCTACCCCGATCCTATTGGGCCTAGAGACAAACCCACTGACGAGCCTTTCTCTCAACCTATGGGGACCCAGGAGGGTTTCCCTTATAAAAATCATGTCTCTAGGGGAGTGCAAGGGGAAAGAGGAACTGTTGAACTGAGGCAGTCTGAATGTATTCAGGCTCAAAGGATGAATTTTTCATCTTCGAGCAATGCTGGGTACCCAGAGGATTTTTACCAGTGACAAGTGGTGAGACTCAAGGCAGGGTTCAAGAGGAATGGCTCGAGATGGAAATGGTAGAGCTGGTTGAGGGCAGCTTAGCCATTACAGATGGCATTAACATCACAAAACAGGTACTGAACTCAAATAAAGACTTTACCATTTGTAACCTTTCTTGTAAAGAATTTACTGTTGAGCATGCCGATTTACTGGCAAAAGGGTTTGGATTTATTCCTGCCAGCAGGGCTAAAATTGATCAGACTTTAATTGATTTAAAATTTTTTGTTTGCAAGCTTAATATGGCTGTGTTTTTTAATGCAAATGGTACTAATGTTAATAATGTTTGTTCACATGATGTTTTAAAAAGTTCTAGTAAATTCAATTCTCCATTACATGGGGTTCTGTTGATGTATGAACAAGTGTATAGTAATGAATTTAGGAATATTATCCAAAAACCAGGGAAGAATTATGTTAACTTGAGTGAAACTGAAAAACAGTTGTCTGAATTGATGTATAACAAATCTTCACGTATTATGAAACCTGATAAGGGGGAGGGGTGGTTATCATGGACCTAATTGATTATAACAATAGGATGAATGCATTATTGTTAACTGATACTTATCAAGAAATCTCTAGAAATGAACTTAATGTGGCCTATGCTAGAATTGATGTTCAGCTATTAGGCATGTTGTTTCAAGGGTAGATTAATTTAAATGAGTATGACTTCTTGCATAACAAAGGGCCCATGATAGCAGATATATTCGGGATTCCTAAAATCCATAAGGATATACAACCTCCCCCAGACCTATTGTGGATGGTAATAGGTATAAGACTTACTCCTTTTCCAAGTTTATAGACCATTGGTTAAAAGCTTCTGTGGGGTCTACTTCCAAGATTTGCAAAGACTGCTGGGATTTTTTAAAGAAAATAGGCAATGTACCTTTTCAGGCTGATTATATTTTGGTTACTATTGAAGTTTGTGACCTATACTCTATCATCCCACATGACACTGGACTTAGATGGTTTAAGGATATTTTGGCAGAGAGAGGTATTTTGTCCCCAGATCATATTAACGCTATCAGTTTCCTCATGGAATTGGTTTTGTTAAACAATTTTATATTCTTTAAGGGACAACTGTTTAGACAAGTCAAGGGTGTATCAATGGGGGTAGTGTGTGCCCCCAGTTTTGCAAATCTGTTATGAGCTTCTGGGAAAACATTTTGTGTTTAATTCCCCTTTTTGCTCTGGGTTTGCCTTTTACACCTGCGTTCTGGATGATATTTTTATCATCTGGAAGATAGTGAAGAAAGACTTAATAGCTTTTTCCAATACATTAATTCCACAACATCATTTTTAAAATTTGTTCATGGGTATAGTGATTTGAGTATTTCTTATTTGGACATGACTATTACCAAGGATTTGAGAAAGAAGTGTCTAGTATCTAACATTTTTCGTAAAAGCACCTTTTGTAATAGCTATTTACGTTTTGAAAGCCACCATCCTCATTGCCAGAAAAAATCAGTGGTAAAAGGTCAGCTGGTTAGACTTGCCAGAATGATTTCTCAGGATGAGGTTTTTGAGGATGAATGTCAGATTCTTTTGGAAATGTTCACTAACCTGGGGTATCCCATGGAATTTTTAAAACCGACATTTGATGAAGTGGCAAGTAAGAGGAAAAGTGGTTTTTACCTACCTTTGTTTTATCATAATATTTATTTATTTATTTATTTTCAGTTTGATTACCGGGGAAGTCCACTGGGCCAAGAAGTACCCATTTTCAGTGGAGGCCCGGGGAGAAAAGCTCCAGAGGCAGTACAATCAAGGTTACATACAGTGATAGATGATAATACAAAGTCAAAACAGTTAAGCTAGATGCAGTAGTAGGCAGTACAATCAGGTTACATAATACACAATGTCCAAAGTAGTCAATAAGCTCTGACGTGCAGAGTCTACAAAAAATATATATATATTTTTTTTTATTACATATGTACAGTATTTACATACTTACAGTCAACTGAATGTCAGCTAAAACCATATAGGAGGAACATAGAAATGAATTGAGAGAGTAGATAGTAGATTGGTGCTAGAGTATTGAGGTCAAGGTGGAGAAAGTTCCTAGGATTTATGTAGGGTGAAAGCAAGGACATTTCCATTTGGAGGATAAGTGTAAGAAAAGATGAGTTTTGAAAGATTCTGAGTTAGGTAAGGTCCTAAGTGAAGGAGGGAGGGAGTTACATTTCCTACCAAGACAGAAGGAGAGTAGGAGCTGGCCAGCAGGATGCTTAGGTTTGTGAATGGAGATATGGTTTTGGTGTTCAGATCTCAGAGATCAGTTTGGGATGTAAGGGGGAAGGATGTTAGCTAAAGCTGGGCATTTATCTGGGTAAAATATTAATTTGTGAGCGGTAGTTATTTGGAGATAGTCAAGGTGGTTAGGAAGTTCTAACCAGTTTAGAGATTGTAGGGCAAGGCAGTGGTGGGTAGAGGTTTTGGATTTAGTGGCAAATTTAGAGATTTTATTATAGCAAGCTTCCAGTTTTGAGGTGTTAGAAGCTGAGAGGTTAGTTAGAAGCTGGGCACTATAAAGAAGAGAGGGTAGGAGGTAGGTGATGGCTAAGGTATGTCTAGAGGAGTTAGAAAGAAATTGATTATTCCTGTAGAGCATACCTAATTTTTGGTGGGTTTTCTTTATGTTTTGTTGAATGTAGATATCAAATTTGAGGTGTTCATCAATGTTGATGCCAAGGAGTTTTGCGAAAGGGACCACTTCTATAGGAGTGTTGGTTAGGCTTAGGACATTGAAAGAGTTTTTGTTGAAGGAAGAAGCCTTGGTAGGAAGGAAAATTAGTATTTTAGATTTATTGGAGTTGAGGGAGAGATGGTTTTGGTGCATCCATTTTTCAGTAGTGGAAAAAGCTTTTTGAGTTTTAGACAGAAGTTCAGAAGGGTTGGAGGCAGAACAAACTAGGGTAGAGTCATCAGCGTATTGGATAACTG
This sequence comes from Protopterus annectens, assembly GCF_019279795.1. Taxonomy (NCBI): domain Eukaryota; kingdom Metazoa; phylum Chordata; order Ceratodontiformes; family Protopteridae; genus Protopterus; species Protopterus annectens. The sequence goes on along the minus strand of NC_056743.1, from coordinate 1,860,218,607 downwards.
TAGTGTCAGGGAGGACAGTGTGAAGGTTATTTATAAAGATGTTGAAGAGCATGGGGCCTAGGATGGATCCCTGAGGAATGCCGGTAGGTGTGGGTAAGAAAGAATAGGTGGAGTCCTTCCATCTGACAGCCTGAGATCTGTCAGAGAGGTAACTGGAGAACCAGGATAGAGTGTTGGGGGAGAGATTAAGGTTGGAGAGATGGAAGAGAAGATGAGTATGGGAGATGGTGTCGAAGGCTTTGGAAAGATCTAGCAGAATAGTTGATACAAGAAGTCTGGAATCTCGGGCTTGATTGACAGTTTCTAGGAAGGATAGTAGGGCTGTTATGGTGCTGTGGCCAGGACAGAAGCCATGTTGGGTGGGTGTGAGTAGCTGATTTTGAGTTAAGTAGGGTAGAAGTTGGCGGTGGATGCATTTTTCTAGGATTTTAGATATTGGGGACAGTAGGGCAATGGGGCGGAAGTTAGAAATGGAGGTGTTTTTGCCTCCTTTGTGGAGAGGAAGAATGTAGGCTGAACACCAAAGTTTGGGTACGTAAGACTCTTTTAAGGATTGGTTGATCAGGATACTAATCGGGAGAGCAATACCTTCAGCAGCGTATTTGAGGAAAGAGGGGGGAATGTTGTCAGGGGCATTAGAGCATGGCTTTAGGTTAGATAAGAGTTTTTTTATAAACATTGTGGAAACTGGTTTGAGCTGGAACATGAAGGGATGGCTATTAGGGATGTTGGGGGTAGAGTTTAGGAAGTTGGGAGGATTATTGTCTGGAAAAGTTTTGGTTAGCTTGGCTATAGAGTCTGTAAAGAAGGTGTTAAAGTGGGAGCTCAGTTCCTTGTCAGTTAAACTAGGATCAGGGCAGGGGTTAATTCTTGACCCAGGATGGAGAAGAGAGTTAACAGATTTCCAGAATTGTCTTGGGTTCTTAGTATTATTGGATTGAAGTTTATTGTAGTAGTTTTTTTTGTCCAAAGTGATTAACTTTTTTACTTGGTTTCGGAGTTGGGTGTATTGGAGCCAGGTGGAAGGTAGTTTAGTTTTTTGATAAAGTTTCCAGGATTTGTCTCTGAGAAACTTGGAATGTTTTGTCTCTTTGGTTAGCCAAGGAGCAGAGTTGGCTTTGATTCGCTTGTTTCTTAGGGGGGCTTGGGAGTTGAGAGTATTTAGGAAGATAGAGTTAAAGTGCTCGACAGCGTTGTCAAGGGGGAGAGAGTTTAGGACTTGCCAGTTGATTTGTTTAAAAATGTTAGAGAAGGTATAATAGGAAGAATATAATAATAGGGGAGTTCAAGATAGTGTCACTAGGAACTTGGGTGTGGGCTCTGATGCTACCACAATTGAAATTCAGGTGTGTGATGGAAATAAGTACAACAGGTCCTTTATTTGTACCTATTCTTTGAATAGTCATGAAATTGTACAAACAGTGAGAAATAATTGGCTACTAATATCTGCGAACCCCCAGTTGTGTAGATTATTAGGTGATAAACCAATTGTGGTTTATAGAAAGGACCTTTGTTTCAAGCAGTTATTGGAGAGAACACATAGTAGGGATTGCATTTCATCTGGCACCCGAGGTATGTCAAGTGTGGATGTTGTAGAACTTGTCCTCATATATTCGCAGGCTGTCAGTTTTTTCTTAATGGGTTTAAGGTTCTCATTAAGGAGAAATATAACTGTAACAACAAATGCAATATTTATGCTGCCTGCTGTTTGGTTTGTTCTGCCTATTATATAGGCAAAACTATTAGATGGGTGAGAGAATGAATATACAAACATGAAAGAGATATTAAAAATAAAAAAGACATGAATGCTTTGTTTAGACATATCCAAAAAGACCCTGGACACAAATTTAGGTATTTTGTCATAGAACAGCTTAAGAGGGATGATAGGGGTAGAATTGTGGAAGGACATTTACTTGTGAGGGAATTGAAATGGCAGCTCAAGCTAAATTCCCTAGTGGAGCCAGGACTTAATGACACTTGCACCATTTCACCTATTTTATTTCTTAAAAGTTTAGAATGTTAATTTGATTGTATTTGAACATTTAGTATTTTTAATTTAAATATATTTTTATCTTAGAATGAATTGTTCACAGTTTGTATTTGTTTAATTAATGAGCTTTGAGTCATGTGATGGTTTTAATTACTATTTATACTGATTAAATGGGTTGGTTCATTGTTCTGATGATGTCCTGATGGATGAAAGCATTAAACCTTTTTGTTTCTGTTGCTGGTGTTCCAATAAACAGTTTTCACTGGTTTTTCGGCTTTGGGTTTGGTTACTAGTCTGTGAGGTGAGAAATACCAGAACCCATACTGAACCCTTGCCTCTCTGATGTATTGCAATCTATCCAGATGTTTTTTCCCAGTTTACAGCGTTCTCTTCAGGGACTCGATATGAACAACAACAACAAAAGAAAATGAATATTCAAGTCTTGACTGAGTTGCCATGTCATGTTAGTGTATTGTGCTGATGTGGTCTTTGGGACCTTAAATAATCCACCCATCAGCTAAGGAGGTCCTGTTTCCACCTTTTTAAGTCACTATAATGGTGTTGGCATTGTTCAGCTGTGAGTGGGATACCAGTACCATGAGTGACAGCCTTGGCTAAACAATTCAAAGCCTCAGCCATTACTGAGAACCTGTATAGCCACCTTGAAGAAACCTCTGGCTGTAGTTTTTGATAAGAAGTTCTACAAATAACTTAGACTCCCTGTGCTCTGAATCAGGCACTATCATCACCATCTTCTGCCATGTTTTCCCTTCAAATATCTCAAAAAAAATGGTGGGGAATTGAAGGCCAAATCAGAGCTCATGTGCACCAGCCTTTGTGCAATGCTTGTCACTGTGCATAAATGCATATGCACAACAGGAGGCAGGGGAAATGGGCTAGAAGTAAATGTATGGATGTCTTATGTATTCAGTGACCAACTTAAGTGACAAACATGGCAGTAACACTTGGCCATGTGTGCTGGACAGAATGTATACAGTATACATGATCCACAGTGACTACAGCTTGTGCTAGTCACCCTTGATATCCCATATATATTTCAGAAGAGTTTTCCCACCTCTGGGCATGGGGTCAGGGATGGTTTGCAGCATTCATAACCTCAACAATGTGACAAACAAATGTATCACACATGCATGATATTATTGTTCATCTGTGTTGTCCTGAACTGTATTTATTATCAATATTATTTGATGTATTAGTATAAAAATATCAATAAACAGATAACAGTGATATCACTCTGGAACTGAACCTATGACAAAATGAGTCATGCATGCCAGAACACAGTGTATTAACTAGTAATGCCACAGCAGAACATACATTATAGGTGTGCAAGTTGAGGAATACCAAAATGTATATGACTGGAAATGTTCCAGGTCTGACAACCCTGTAACTGTTGCACTATGCATTGTTCCTTTATTGGAGTATTAATTTGAGGTACACAGGGCTTTATGTGGAATACCTACACTTTGTATCATTTTTGCTTTGCTTGTTTTTGTAGCTTTAATGCTAACAGACACATGCCAAAGCTGAGCTCATTTGTGCAGCCAATGGCAAAGTCTTAGCACAGGAATATTATTTTCTTTAATTTTTGCCCAAGGATGAGAAGTGACATTTCTTGGCAGTTACTGCTAATCACTGACAGTGCTCTGTGATAAGTGTCATGCAAAAATGAACACAGCACTGAAATTAACAGTTTAATTGTTCTCCATGGGTGCAATGTGCTGCTACTTTAACTGACATTATCACTTATTCAGGGAAGGGATATTAATGGAAGGGCATACAGAGTAAACAGTGGGAACTTTCTACTATGCATGTACAAAAACAATTTATATTTGATAATTATGGAAACATGCTACTAAAGGAATGTGCAAGCATGTTTAGTAAACTGCTAAGTGCTCTTCATTTTCCACCATCTTCATTCAATCCAATAGAACTCAGGAAGTTTGCACTATAACTTCCAGTGGGCAGGGCCTAAGCCTTTTGACAGAATCAAGTCATGTCCTCACATTTCAAACAAATGTTCATATCTCTGGAACCTCAGAGGTTATGAAAAAACTATAAATGGCAAACTCTTCAGCACAAATTTTTTTTATAGTGGTAATATTCTTTAGATTCTAGGTTGTAAACAGAAATGCATAAGTCACAGTAAACACAGTAACAATTACATTTGTAATATGTTGTAAAATACTTAAAATACCTCAGAAACCACTCAAGTTATACACATATTGTCAGCAGCATTTTATTCATCTAGCTGAGAGCTATCGTATGAGGCCAAGGAGTTCTGTCTGTGCTACTTGGTTATTGAGATATTTAGAAAAATGTGAAAATGATATCTATATAAATTAATATCATAAAAACAAGAATAAATATCTATTTATCTGCACTACACAGAGGACAAATATTAATGCAGTCGAGCTTGCCATTGTGTAAGCTTTAAGATGAAATTGTTTAAAACCTTGTACATAGCATGGTTTTGGAATTATTGATGCAAATATGAATAAGCAGTATTTGACACCTGGAGGCGCAGTAGGAGGTAACTGCAGATGCACCTGGAGATGTCTCTCGGACGCAGTGAGCTTTGTTTGTTGTTGTTTTGCACATTTCCTAATCAGTTCACAGCATGCACACAGAAGTGTGTTGTTATTATGACATTATTACGGATGTGAACACTGTGGGACTTGAAATCGGTTATCATTACTACCAGAATTATTAAACAACAGTCAACAGATATAATGATACATTAACATTATACATTAAATGTGTGTGTAAAAGGTGTAGGGCAGACTGAAATGTGAAACATTAATGATCACATGATGTATCATGCCACATGAAAGTGTACAGCTATGCTATCCATTACGTGGATTTAAACCCTGCACATATTGCACTATAATTCAGTACATAATGCATTAAAACATAGAGACATTCAAGCAGGTATTGATAATGTCATTTTCTATATTCAGTAATGTCCATAATGCTAAGTGTGGTGTATTAACAGCAATTTGCTTTGTGAGACTGATGGCTAGATCTGTGTGCATGCACAAAACATTTTAAAGTTTTTGGCATAGTATGGAGAATGTTATTACCTGAAGGGCAGCGATGACCAGAACCATTGTGCAAAGTCAAGCATCATGCAAAGAATAAAGCAAAAAAATTAGAAAAGAAAATATTCCTGATAAAAGTCACTGTGCTGATTTTTAATTTTGTTGTTTTAACTGATCTATTTATTAACATCTGACTACCATGAAAGACCAGTTACAATCCAACATTACATTTAAACAACCCTTTCTAAGATTTGGACAGTGGACCTATGGCACTACAATAAAACACTAATATCAGTAACATGTTGTACCACATAAACATTGACATGAAAAGCATTAAGTCATGTACATACACAGACCACGGTACTGGTGAAATGCTCCATTACATTGCACTATATCCATGTTATCACACTGTTCTTATTTGTACTTACACACTACAACTAAATGACTTGGATTATTGGAAACGTGGGGATGAGGATGATAAAAGAAATGTGAGAGTAGATATATCTGTTTTTTCCAGTAACAGCAAACTTTATTCAGAAAAAGTCATACAAGAAAATGGGCCTGACTATGACAACAAAAAGTAAAGAATCATGCATAGAGAGACTAAGTACAACCAGTAACCTTATAGAACACCTACAAAAGTAATCAATAAGTCACAATACAATTTGTCCTGTCCTAAAACACCAACAATAATAGAGTATATTACAAAAATAATCTAATCCAATTTTTTTATAAACTAAATTGGAATACCTGAGAAAATAGACAATTACTTCCTTGTTCTAATCTGCATATATTGTATTCCAATGTTTAAAAATAGCAGCTAAAACTGATAATGTAGCCATTCTGATAGCAAACTATAAGAAATGGGGAGTCACACTCTCCCCTTTGCAAATACTAAATAACCAAAGTACACAATTGTACATATCAGGTGGGGTACATTGTGATGTCTGATATATTGTGATACATCAGGTGGAGTACATTGTGATCTCTGACATATCATGATACATCAGGTGGGGTACATTATGATATCTGACATATTGTGATACATATCAGGTGGGGTACATTGTGATGCCCAACATATTGTAATACAGCAGGTGGGGTACATTGTGATGGTCAAAATATTATGATACATCAGGTGGGGTACATTGTGAGCTCTGACATATTGTGATACATCAGGTGGGGTACATTGTGATCTCTGACATATCATGATACATCAGGCGGGGTACATTATGATATCTGACATATTGTGATACATATCAGGTGGGGTACATTGTGATGCCCAACATATTGTAATACATCAGGTGGGCTACATTGTGATGTCCAACATTTTGTGACACATATCAGGTGGGGTACATTATGATATCTGACATATTGTGATACATATCAGGTGGGGTACATTGTGATGCCCAACATATTGTAATACAGCAGGTGGGGTACATTGTGATGGTCAACATATTATGATACATCAGGTGGGGTACATTGTGATCTCTGACATATTGTGATACATCAGGTGGGGTACATTGTGATCTCTGACATATCATGATACATCAGGTGGGGTACATTATGATATCTGACATATTGTGATACATATCAGGTGGGGTACATTGTGATGCCCAACATATTGTAATACATCAGGTGGGCTACATTGTGATGTCCAACATTTTGTGACACATATCAGGTGGGGTACATTATGTTGTCTGGCATATTGTGATACATCAGGCGGGGTACATTGTGATGCCAGACATATTGTGATACATCAGGTAGGGTACATTTTGATACAGCAGGTAGGGTACAATGTAATACATTAAGATGTCTGACATATTGTGATACATCAGGTGGGGTACATCATGATGTCTGACATATTGTGATACATCAGGTAGGGTACATTGTGATGTCTGCCGTAATGTGATACATCAGGTGAGATACATTGTCATACATATTGAGATACATCAGATAGGGTACATTGTGATGTCCGATATATTGTGATACATCAGGTGGGGTACATTGTGATGTCCAACATATTGTGATACATATCATGTGAGGTACATTGTGATGTCTGGCATATTGTGATGCATCAGGTGGGGTACATTGTGATGTATCAAGCGGCGTATGATGTGATGTCTGACATATTGTGATGCATATGACATGGAGTACATTGTGATTTCTGACATACTGTGATACATCAGGTGGGTCACATTGTGATGTCCAACATATTGTATTACATCAGATGGGCTACATTGTGATGTCCAACATTTTGTGACACATATCAGGTGGTGTACATTATGATGTCTGACATATTTTAATACATCAGGCTGGGTACATTGTGATGCCAGACATATTGTGATACATCATGTGGAGTACATTTTGATACAGCAGGTAGGGTACGATGTGATGTCTTATACATATAGTGATACTTATCAGATGGGGTACATTGTGATGTCCAACATATTTTGATAAATCAGTTGGAGTGCATTGCCCTGTCCAACATATTGTGATACATATCAAGAGGGGTACATTGTGATATCTGAAATATTGTGATACATCAGGTGGGGTGCATTGTGGTGCATCAAGTGGGGTACGATGTGATGTCTGACATATTGTGATACTTATCAGGTGGGGTACGTTGTGATGTTTGACATATTATGATACATTAGGTGGAGTACATTGTACTCTCCATTATATTGTGATACCACAGGTGGAGTACATTGTGATGTCCAACATATGTCCAGACATCAGTTGGGATACATTATGTTCAACATATTGTGATACATATCAGGTGGGGTACATTGTGATGTCTGAATTATTGTGATACATCAGGTAGGAATGTTGTGATGTCTGACATGTTGTGATACACATCAGGAGGGGTACATTGTGCTGTCTGACATATTGTGATACATATCAGGTGGGATACATCGTGAAGTCTGACATATTGTGATACATCAGGTAGGGTGCATTCTGGTACATCAAGTGGGGTATGATGTGATGTCTAACATATTGTGACACTTATCAGGTGGGGTACATTGTGATGTCTGACATATCGTGATACATCAGGTGGAGTACATTGTACTGTCCATTATATTGTGATACCACAGGTGAAGTACATTGGGATGTCCAACATATTGTGATGCATCATTTGGGGTACATTATGTTCAACATATTGTGATACATATCAGGTGGGGTTTATTGTGATGTCCAAATGTTGTTATGTCTGACATGTTGTGATACACATCAGGAGGGGTACATTGTGCTGTCCAACATATTGTGATACATATCAGGTGGGGTACATTGTGATGTCTGACATATTGTGATACATCAGGTAGGGTGTATTGTGGTGCATCAAGTGGGGTTCGATGTGATGTCTAACATATTGTGATACTTAGGTGTGGTACAGTGTGATGTCTGACATATTGCGATACATCAGGAGGAGTACATTGTACTGTCCATTATATTGTGATACCACAGGTGAAGTACATTGTGATGTCCAACACATTGTGATACATCATTTGGGGTACATTGTTAAGTTCAACATATTGTGATACATATCAGGTGGGGTACATTGTGTTTTCCGAATTATTATGATACAACAGGTAAGAATGTTGTGATACACATCAGGAGGGGTACATTGTGATGTCCAACATATTGTGACACATCAGGTGGGGAAAATTGTGATGTCTGATATATTGTGATACATCAGGTGGGGTACATTGTGATTTCCAACATATTGAGATACATCAGGTGAAATGTATTCTGAGATCTGTCATATTGTGCTACATCAGGTGGGGTACATTCCGATGTGTGACATATTGTGATACATATCAGGTGGACTGCATTGTACTGTCTGACATGTTGTAATACATCAGTTGGGGTACATCGTGATGTCCGGCATGTTGTGATACATAGGTGGGATGCAATGTGCGGTTTGACTTATTGTGTAATATCTGCCATATTTTCATACATCAGGTGGGGTACCTTGTGATGTCTGATGTATTGTGATACATCAGGTGGGGTACATTGTGATGTACAACACATTGTGAAAAATCAGGTAGGGTACATTGCAATGTCCGATATATTATGATACATATCAGGAGAGGTACATTGTGATGTCAGACATATTTTGATACATCAGGTGGGGTACATTGTGATTTCTGATATATTGTGATACATCAGGTGGGGTACATTGTGATGTCTGACATATTGTGATACATCAGCTGGGGTATATTATGATGCATACAATGGGATAAGATGTGATGTCTGACATATTATGATACATTAGGTGAGGTATGATGTGATGTCCGATATATTCTGATACATCAGGTGGGGTTCATTGTGATGTCTGATATATTGTGATACATCAGGTGGGGTACATTGTGATGTCTGATATATTGTCATACATCAGGTGGGGTACATTGTGATGCCTGACATATTGTGATACATCAGGTGGGGTACGTTGTGATGTCTGACATATTGTGATACATCAGCTGGGTTATATTGTGAAGTCTGAAATATTGTGATGCATCATTTTGGGTGGAATTTCACAGCTGTGGTATATTGGTGTGCCCAACATATTGTGATACTTCAGGTGGGGTGTTTTGTAATGTCTGACATATTGGTGTGTGTGATACATCAGATGGGATACATTGTGATGTCCGACTAATTACACTCTCGTAGGTCTCTGGCTGCTGTCTATTCTTGCCCCAGCATCTTGGCCTCTGTACCAAGCTCTGCATTGTCCTGAACTTGTCCTAGCCAAAACCTACCAGGAGATACAAGAACCCTTACAATCTCTAGTGGCCTCATCTATTTGACTGATTCCCACTGCACCCACCTTCAAGGAAGGCAGAAATACCCAGCTCTGCATTGTCCTGAACTTGTCCTAGCCAAAACCTACCAGGAGATACAAGAACCCTTACAATCTCTAGTGGCCTCATCTATTTGACTGATTCCCACTGCACCCACCTTCAAGGAAGGCAGAAATACCCAGCTCTGCATTGTCCTGAACTTGTCCTAGCCAAAACCTACCAGGAGATACAAGAACCCTTACAATCTCTAGAGGCCTCATCTATTTGACTGATTCCCACTGCACCCACCTTCAAGGAAGGCAGAAATACCCAGCTCTGCATTGTCCTGAACTTGTCCTAGCCAAAACCTACCAGGAGATACAAGAACCCTTACAATCTCTAGTGGCCTCATCTTTTTGACTGATTCCCACTGCACCCACCTTCAAGGAAGGCAGAAATACCCAGCTCTGCATTGTCCTGAACTTGTCCTAGCCAAAACCTACCAGGAGATACAAGAACCCTTACAATCTCTAGTGGCCTCATCTATTTGACTGATTCCCACTGCACCCACCTTCAAGGAAGGCAGAAATACCCAGCTCTGCATTGTCCTGAACTTGTCCTAGCCAAAACCTACCAGGAGATACAAGAACCCTTACAATCTCTAGTGGCCTCATCTATTTGACTGATTCCCATTGCACCCACCTTCAAGGAAGGCAGAAATACCCAGCTCTGCATTGTCCTGAACTTGTCCTAGCCAAAACCTACCAGGAGATACAAGAACCCTTACAATCTCTAGTGGCCTCATCTATTTGACTGATTCCCACTGCACCCACCTTCAAGGAAGGCAGAAATACCCAGCTCTGCATTGTCCTGAACTTGTCCTAGCCAAAACCTACCAGGAGATATAAGAACCCTTACAATCTCTAGTGGCCTCATCTATTTGACTGATTCCCACTGCACCCACCTTCAAGGAAGGCAGAAATACCCAGCTCTGCATTGTCCTGAACTTGTCCTAGCCAAAACCTACCAGGAGATATAAGAACCCTTACAATCTCTAGTGGCCTCATCTATTTGACTGATTCCCACTGCACCCACCTTCAAGGAAGGCAGAAAGTATGTTATGGACTTAATCACATTTGCATAATAGACCCTGTGTACTATTTTTATCAGGGCCCTATAGTTTGCTACTAGCTTGAGTAAACAGCAGCCTTAACCTTACCCTTCCAGCTGCCCCACAGCCAACACTCCTTCTTACATATACTAACTTACTCTTACTTAGCATCTCACCTTCCATATTTTTCTCTAAACAGCTCTCCCACTCACTTTCCTACTGTTACTAGCTCTGCCCACTAGGTGGCACCCTTATACAATTCCTTTCACTACCCTCTACTCTGTCCTACCTCTGTATATGCAATATATTTCTTCCTACTTTCTATCCTCATTCCATCCTCTTACACTGCCTCTCTCTACCATCCCTCCCTACAATCTGTTCCATACTGTACTTTTCTTGACCTGCTCACCTTCCTACTTCACCTTTGTGCTGGAACACTATTCTTCCCTCCTCTACCTTTCATTCCTTTGGCTTCTGTATCATACTAAACTTCTCCTACTCACACCTTCCTCACTTACCTAAAGTTACCTGTATTTCTGATTGTTTCTTCTCCTGTTTCTCCTGCAGTTAGTTTCAACCCGCTCCGCTTCTCTGTGGCTCACTCCGCTCCTCCCTACCCCCATATCCCACCCACCCCTGGGGTCCTACTCTTATACCTATCTGACCACACCCCCTCAACTTTCCACCAATAACTAACTCATCCCAATTATCCACTCTCCTCTATTTCTCCCACACTTTTTCCTCACCTCTTCCTATCCCTTCCACCACTAAACCTTTTTCCATATAACTACTTGTCATCTACTGTTTAGTAATACTCTATTATTACTATGGCAATAACTAAACCTTCTAACATACCCCTCTTACAAAGTTTACTCATACTCACACTTCTCCCTACTCTAACTCCAGCATACCTGCTAACCTCCTATGAGCATCTAACACTGTCATACTTCCTATACCCCACCAAACAATTAACCACTTCTTCTCTACCCTCTCATGCTGAACATTTCAATATAACTTTCAGTCCCAGCTATCTACCACCCAAATACCATAGGACAAACCACATTAGATATTACCTCCCAAATACAAGAAGACATCCTTTCCTTCTCAGTAAATATACTCAGACTACATATCTAACACTACTCCTCCCCCTAAAGGATGGAGACATTCACCCAAATCCTGGACCAAACACCTCCAACACCACTCAACCCATTACCACTAACTCCTCTACCATCCAGCTACTAAATAAACCACCCAGCTCACTACTAATAGCTCACCTCAACACGTAGTATCAATAACAAAATTACTCAACTCCAAGCTCTCCTGGAACTCTACTCCTTCGATATTCTGTGTCTTACAGAAACTTGGTTAAAACCCACAACCACAGACAATGTAGTTACCCCACCTGGATACAATATCTTATGTCTCGACGTGCAACCAAAAAGGTGGTGGAGTAGCAGTTTTATTTAAATCTAATTTTCAAATTACAACCTTCCACCAAAATCCTCCCCATGTCTCTAACGCTGAAATACTTATTACCAAACTTCAGCTAAACTCTGTTAAATCTATCTATATTATCTGCATCTATGTTCCTCCAGGCAATAACATTACTACCATTGAAAACATACTCTGTTGGTTATCTCAAAACCTCCCTCAAGAAACCATCATTCTTGGTGATTTCAACATTGATTGGAAATATTGCAACAATAACCACCCCACAACCCATATTAATCTCTATGGGTTTACACAAATAATCACCTCACCCATTAGAATTAACAAAACCAATAAAAAAGAAAGTACCTTAGACTGGATACTAATCAATAATCAACCCCAGACCTACAATTCTGGAACCATCCCAGATAATATAAGTGACCACTTTCCAACCTATGCCATTAGGCTTAAAACCAACCCACATTCCAAACCCATATTCAGAACAATTAGAACCAAGAAAAACTTCAATCTCGATTCATTCTTAACTGAACTTAAGGCTTGTAATTGGTCCCCATTAAAACAACTTTCCCTTGATGAAGCTGTCGACTACTTCAATGCTAACTTTCTAGCCATCCTTAACCAACACGCTCCTACCTGCTCTATTAGGATAAGAACCAAACCTGCTCCATGGCTTTCTATGGAAACTAAGCAAAAACTCAACCTCAGGAACAAATACTGGCACAGATCACGCTTAACTATGAACCCCACTGACCTCCAAAACTTTAGACAATTAAGAAATGAAACAAAAAAAGCCATAATGACTGATAAACAAAACTACTACCTACATTCGCAGCAATCCCACCAAAATAAACCACAAAAATTCTGGGCAAGCATTAATGAACTATTACACCGGTCAATCTATTACACCAAATCCACACGGCTCCGACCACAACAATACCAAACAAACTGCCAATACCTTTAATACCTTTTTCACAAACTATTCAAACTCTAGCCAGTCAACTCTCACCACAAAATTCAAACACATCTAAGACTGAATCCAACCCACCTCCTCCATTTCACTTCCAACCTATCCCTACAGCTTTTATTCTCACCCTTCTACAGAAACTCAAACCTTGCATTCCTCTGCAGACCAACTACCTGCAGAATACTTACAGCTAGCAGCCAAATCTATTGCCTACCCCATCTCCATTCTCATCAATAGAAGTATTACTGAAGGATACGTCCCCATTCTTTGGAAAATCTCACATATTATTCCCTTCACAAAGGGGGAGACTCCACTGACCTTTCCAACTATCGTCCCATAGCCCTACTCTCCCCTTTATCTAAGGTTATGGAAAAATGCATCCACAGGCAATTATTAGACCACCTTCTCCATAAAACCTGCTCTCTAACTCCCAACATGGCTTCAGACCTTCCCACAGCACCACTACCGCCCTCCTCTCCTTCATGGACACCATCAACAAAACCACAACCTTAACATGCTCTCCTCTGCGCTTTCATTGACCTGTCCAAAGCTTTTGACATGGTAAATCACAATATACTCATAAACATTTTGAAATCTATGTCACTTGATGCACTAGCCATAAAATGGTTCCTATCCTACTTAAATAACAGACATCAAGCTGTGCTCTGGAATACCACTCTTCGACCCAACTACCGTTAATATTGGTGTCCCTCAAGGGTCCATATTAGGCCCACTCCTGTTTTCCTTATTCATCAATGACCTTCACGAAGCAGTTCCCCAAGCTACATGCATACAATACAGATGATTCTACACTTATATGCTCAGCCAAATCTGAATCTGAACTTCACTTCCTTACACAGAACTTATTTAGCTCAGTAGAACTATGGTTTACAAAACGCTGTCTCTTACTAAATCCCAAAAACTAAACTTCTACTTTTACACCTACTAATAAATCCCCACCAATTGACTTCACTATAACCTCCAATAATAGCACCATTATATCCCAGGATCTTACTACCAAACTGCTAGGTATCACCATAGACAACAACCTTAACTTTGACACTCATATTAATAATATCTTGAAAACAACTAACAGAAAAATAGGCTCTCTATATAGGATCAAACCCTTCCTCACCCCTGCAACTAGAATAACTATCGCCCGCACACATCTAATCTCTACCCTACTCTATGCCTCTCCCATTTTCACTAACCTGTCAAAAATAACCTTAAGAAACTAGAATACACCTACAACAACATAGCCAGATTTGCCACTGGTAACCCTTTTAAAACGCACCACTGTATTAATCTAAAATGCCTAGGGTGGCTTGAATTACAGCAGCAGCTGAAATTTAATCAACTGACCATTGCCCATAAAATTCTTTATCAACCTGCTAAGACACCCATACTATCTAACCTTATTCATCCCTACAATAACCTGAGATCCCTAAGATCTTCTCAAAAACTCCTCATAAATATTGTCAAATCAAACAATAGAGCTGGAGACTCTCTCTTCACTAACACTGTTGGGAAAATCTGGAACTCACTCCCCACTGAACTTTCAACACTCCCCTCTATTTCCTTGTTCAAAAATAAATTTAAGCTCTTCCTTAAAACTCATTGGATGTGCCCCTGTACTAAACCTGACTAACCTACACACTCTCACTACTTGTTTCAACCCCACCTTATATGCTCTAGCTACCTGTTTCTACCTCACTATCTCAGCTCAGTAACATTCTCATCAGAACTCTACTACCATTCTACCTCCACTACCTAACCTTCCTATTAGTATACTCTCACAAAAGTTCCAATCTTCTTGATTAGAACTTACTTACTCATCTTCTGTTCCAATCTTACTTTCCTTTTCTCTCCTCCTTTATCTAGAATTAAATTATTTGCTTTATTATCTCCTTTTCTGAACAGTTAAAACACAGCTTCATGATAAATTGTATTATGTTTAGTCAATATCTTGTGTTATATACTCTATATACCTGTAACCACTTTTAGCTATACTTCCTTAGTTATTATTAATGTAGTTGATCTCATGTATTTACTTCTGTAGATATATACTGTTATTGAAGTTTGGAGCTTATCTCCCCGGGCCTCTACTAAAAATGGACATATATCCAGCTAGACTAGCCCGGTCAACAAATGTAAAATAAAATAAATAAAATAAATAAATATTGTGATACAATTCAGGTACAGTACATTAAGTTGTCCGACATATGCTACATCAGCTGGGATATATTTGTATGTCCAACATATTGTGATACATCAGGTCACTTGCATTGTGATTTCTGATATATTGTGATACATCAGGTAGTGTACATTGTGATGCCTGACGTATTGTGATAAACATCAGGTGGGGTAAACTGTGATGCCTGACATATTTTGATACCTAAGGTGGGGTACATTGTGATGTCAGACATATTGTGATACATCAGGTGGGATACATTGTAATATATCAGGTGGGGTACAATGTGCTGTCTGACAAATTGTGATACTTATCAGGTGGAGTACATTGCGTTGTTCCAAATATTGTGATACATCAGTTGAGGTACATTATGATGTCCGATATGCTGTGATGCTTCATGTGGGGTACATTGTGATTTCAAACATATTGAGATACATCAGGTGGAATGCATTCTGAGATCTGTCATATTGTGCTACATCAGGTGTGGTGCATTCCGATGTTTGACATATTGTGATACATATCAGGTGGACTACATTGTACTGTCTGACATGTTGTAATACATCAGGTCGGGTACATTTTGATGTCTGGCATGTTGTGATACATACGTGGGATGTAATCTGATGTCTGACTTATTGCAATACTTATCAGGTGGGGTACATCGTAATATCTGCCATATTTTCATACATCAGGTGGGGTACCTTGTGATGTCTGATGTATTGTGATACATCAGGTGGGGTACATTGTGATGTGCAACACATTGTAAAACATCAGGTAGGGTACATTGCAATGTCCAATATATTATGATACATATCAGGAGGGGCACATTGTGATGTCAGACATATTTTGATACGTCAGGTGGGGTACATTGTGATGTCTGATATATTGTGATACATCAGCTGGGGTATACTGTGATACATCAAGTGGGATATGATGTGATGCTGACATAGTGAGATACTTTTCAGGTGGGGTACAATGAAAAATCCAACATGTTGGATAAATCAGGTGGGGTATATTCTGATGTCTGATATATTATGATACATATCAGGTGGTGTATATTGTGATGTTTGTCATAGTGTGACATTGTGATGCATAAGGTGGGATAAGATGAAATGTCTGACATATTATTATACATTAGGTGAGGTATGTTGTGATGTCCGACATATTCTGATACACCAGCTGGGGTACACTGTGATGTCTGACATATTGTGATATATCAGCTGGGGTATATTGTGAAGTCTGAAATATTGTGATGCATCAGTTGGGGTGGATTATCACAACTGTGGTATATTGGTGTGCCCAACATATTATGATAAGTCAGGTGGGGTGTATTGTGATGTCTGACATATTGGTGTCTGTGATACATCAGATGGGGTACATTGTGATGTCTGACATATTATGATACAAATCAGGTACAGTACATTAAGTTGTCCGACATGTGCTACATCAGCTGGGATATATTGGTATGTCCAACATATTGTGATACATCAGGTCACTTGCATTGTGATTTCTGATATATTGTGATACATCAGGTAGTGTACATTGTGATGTCTGACGTATTGTGATAAACATCAGGTGGGGTAAACTGTGATGCCTGACATATTTTGATACCTAAGGTGGGGTACATTGTGATGTCAGACATATTGTGATACATCAGGTGGGATACATTGTGATATATCAGGTGGGGTACAATGTGCTGTCTGACAAATTGTGATACTTATCAGGTGGAGTACATTGCGTTGTTCCAAATATTGTGATACATCAGTTGAGGTACATTATGATGTCCGATATGCTGTGATGCTTCATGTGGGGTACATTGTGATTTCAAACATATTGAGATACATCAGGTGGAATGCATTCTGAGATCTGTCATATTGTGCTACATCAGGTGTGGTGCATTCCGATGTTTGACATATTGTGATACATATCAGGTGGACTACATTGTACTGTCTGACATGTTGTAATACATCAGGTCGGGTACATTTTGATGTCCGGCATGTTGTGATACATACGTGGGATGTAATGTGATGTCTGACTTATTGCGATACTTATCAGGTGGGGTACATCGTAATATCTGCCATATTTTCATACATCAGGTGGGGTACCTTGTGATGTCTGACATATTGTGATACATCAGCTGGGGTATATTATGATGCATAAGATGGGATAAGATGTGATGTCTGACATATTATGATACATTAGGTGAGGTATGTTGTGATGTCCGATATATTCTGATACATCAGGTGGGGTTCATTGTGATGTCTGATATATTGTGATACATCAGGTGGGATACATTGTGATGTCTGATATATTGTCATACATCAGGTGGGGTACATTGTGATGCCTGACATATTGTGATACATCAGGTGGGGTACATTGTGATGTCTGACATATTGTGATACATCAGCTGGGGTATATTGTGAAGTCTGAAATATTGTGATGCATCAGTTTGGGTGGAATTTCACAGCTGTGGTATATTGGTGTGCCCAACATATTGTGATACTTCAGGTGGGGTGTTTTGTAATGTCTGACATATTGGTGTGTGTGATACATCAGATGGGGTACATTGTGATGTCCGACATATTGTGATACAATTCAGGTACAGTACATTAAGTTGTCCGACATGTGCTACATCAGCTGGGATATATTGGTATGTCCAACATATTGTGATACATCAGGTCACTTGCATTGTGATTTCTGATATATTGTGATACATCAGGTAGTGTACATTGTGATGTCTGACGTATTGTGATAAACATCAGGTGGGGTAAACTGTGATGCCTGACATATTTTGATACCTAAGGTGGGGTACATTGTGATGTCAGACATATTGTGATACATCAGGTGGGATACATTGTGATATATCAGGTGGGGTACAATGTGCTGTCTGACAAATTGTGATACTTATAAGGTGGAGTACATTGCATTGTTCCAAATATTGTGATACATCAGTTGAGGTACATTATGATATCCAATATGCTGTGATGCTTCATGTGGGGTACATTGTGATTTCAAACATATTGAGATACATCAGGTGGAATGCATTCTGAGATCTGTCATATTGTGCTACATCAGGTGTGGTGCATTCCGATGTTTGACATATTGTGATACATATCAGGTGGACTACATTGTACTGTCTGACATGTTGTAATACATCAGGTCTGGTACATTTTGATGTCCGGCATGTTGTGATACATACGTGGGATGTAATGTGATGTCTGACTTATTGCGATACTTATCAGGTGGGGTACATCGTAACATCTGCCATATTTTCATACATCAGGTGGGGTACCTTGTGATGTCTGATGTATTGTGATACATCAGGTTGGGTACATTGTGATGTGCAACACATTGTAAAACATCAGGTAGGGTACATTGCAATGTCCGATATATTATGATACATATCAGGAGGGGTACATTGTGATGTCAGACATATTTTGATACGTCAGGTGGGGTACATTGTGATGTCTGATATATTGTGATACATCAGCTGGGGTATACTGTGATACATCAAGTGGGATATGATGTGATGCTGACATAGTGTGATACTTTTCAGGTGGGGTACAATGAAATGTCCAACATGTTGTGATAAATCAGGTGGGGTACATTGTGATGTCTGATATATTGTGATACATATCAGGTGGGGTATATTGTGATGTTTGTCATAGTGTGACATTGTGACGCATAAGGTGGGATAAGATGAAATGTCTGACATATTATTATACATTAGGTGAGGTATGTTGTGATGTCTGACATATTCTGATACATCAGGTGGGGTACATTGTGATGTCTGACATATTGTGATACATCAGCTGGGGTATATTGTGAAGTCTGAAATATTGTGATGCATCAGTTGGGGTGGATTATCACAACTGTGGTATATTGGTGTGCCCAACATATTATGATAAGTCAGGTGGGGTGTATTGTGATGTCTGACATATTGGTGTCTGTGATACATCAGATGGGGTACATTGTGATGTCTGACATATTATGATACAAATCAGGTACAGTACATTAAGTTGTCCGACTTGTGCTACATCAGCTGGGATATATTGGTATGTCCAACATATTGTGTATGTCCACTTGCATTGTGATTTCTGACATATTGTGATACATCAGGTGGAGTACATTGTGATGTCTGACGTATTGTGATACACATCAGGTGGGGTAAACTGTGATGCCTGACATATTTTGATACCTAAGGTGGGGTACATTGTGATGTCAGACATATTGTGATACATCATGTGGGATACATTGTGATACATCAGGTGGAGCACGATGTGCTGTCTGACATATTGTGATACTTATCAGGTGGAGTACATTGTGATGTCCAACATATTGAGATAAATCAGGTGATGTATATTGTGATGTCCGACATATTGTGATACATATCAGGTGGAGTACTTTGTGTTGTTCCAAATATGGTGATGCATCAGATGGAGTACATTGTGAAGTATCAGGTGGGGTAGGATATGATGTCAAACATATTGTGATACTTATCAGGTGGGGTACATTGTGATGTCCGACATATTGTGATACATATCTGGTGGAGTACATTGCATTGTTCCAAATATTGTGATACATCAGTTGGGGTACATTATGATGTCTGATATATTGTGATGCTTCATGTGGGGTACATTGTGATTTCCAACATATTGATATATATCAGGTGGAATGCATTCTGAGATCTGTCATATTGTGCTACATCAGATGGGGTGCATTCCAATGTTTGACATATTGTGATACATATCAGGTGGACTACATTGTGCTATCTGACATGTTGTAATACATCAGGTGGGGTACATTGTGATGTCTCACATATCGTGACAAATCTGGTGGGTTACATTGTGAGCATCTGAAATATTGTGTTGCATCAAGTGGGGTACATTGTGATGTCCAATATATTATGATGCATTAGGTGGGGTACATTGTGATGTCTGACATATTGTGATACGTTAGGTGGGGTACATTGTAATGCATCAGGTGGTGTACTATGTGATGTCGGACATATTGTGATGCTTAACAGGTGGGTACATTGTGATGACCAACATATTGTGATAAGTCAGGTTGGATACATTATGTCCGATATATTGTGATACATATCAGGTGGAGTACATTGTGATGTTCAACATATTGTGATACGTCAGGTGGAGTACATTGTGATGCATCAGTTGGGGTATGATGTGTTGTCTGACATATTGTGATACTTATCATGTTGGGTACATTGTGATGTCCGACATATTATGATATATCAGGTGGGGTACATTGTGATGTGCAACATATTATGATACATTAGGTGGGTACATTGTGATGTCTGACATATTCTGATACATCAGGTGGGGTACAGTGTGACGTCTGATTTATTTTGCTACATCAGGTGGGGTACATTGTGATTCCCGACATATGATGATACATGATGTGGGGTAATTTGTGACGTCTGACATATTGTGATTCATCAGATGAGGTACATTGCGATGTCCATCATATTGTGATACATATCAGGTGGAGTACATTGCGTTGTTCCAAATATTGTGATACATCAGATGGAGTACATTGTGATGTATCAGGTGGGGTAGGATATGATGTCAGACATATTATGATACTTATCAAGTGGGGTACATTGTGATGTCTGACATATTGTGATACATCAGTTGGGGTACATTATGATGTCCAATATATTTTGATGTTTCATGTGGGGTACATTGTGATGTCCAACTTATTGTGATACATCAGGTGGGATACATTGTGATGTCTGCCATATTGTGATACATCAGATGGAGTACATTGTGATGTCTGACATGTGATACATTAGGTGGGGTACATTATGATGTCTCACATATTGTGACAAATGTGGTGGGTTACATTGTAAGTATCTGAAATATTGTGATGCATCAAGTGGGCTAAATTGTGATGTCCGACTTATTATGATGCATTAGGTGGGGTACATTGTGATGTCTGACATATTGTGATACATCAGGTGGAGTACATTGTGATGCATCAGTTGGGGTATGATGTGATGTCTGACATATTGTGATACTTATCATGTTGGGTACATTGTGCTGTCCGACATATTGTGATACATCAGGTGTGGTACAGTGTGATGTCTGATTTATTATGATACATCAGATGGGGTACATTGTGATTCCCAACATATTATGATACATGATGTGGAGTAATTTGTGATGTCTGACATATTGTGATTCATCAGCAGGGGTACATTGTGATGTCCGACATATTGTGATACATATCAGGTGGAGTACATTGCATTGTTCCAAATATTGTGATACATCAGTTGGGGTACATTATGATGTCCGATATATTGTGATGCTTCATGTGGGGTACATTTTGATTTCCAACATATTGATATACATCAGGTGGAATGCATTCTGAGATCTGTCATATTGTGCTACATCAGGTGGGGTGCATTCCGATGTTTGACATATTGTGATACATACCAGGTGGACTACATTGTGCTGTCTGACATGTTGAATACATCAGGTGGGGTACATTGTGATGTCTCACATATCGTGACAAATCTGGTGGGTTACATTGTGAGCATCTGAAATATTGTGTTGCATCAAGTGGGGTACATTGTGATGTCTAATATATTATGATGCATTAGGTGGGGTACATTGTGATGTCTGACATATTGTGATACGTTAGGTGGGGTACATTGTAATGCATCAGGTGGTGTACTATGTGATGTCTGACATATTGTGATGCTTAACAGGTGGGTGCATTGTGATGACCAACATATTGTGATAAGTCAGGTTGGATACATTATGTCTGATATATTGTGATACACATCAGGTGGGGTACATTGTGATGTTTGACATATTGTGATACATCAGGTGGAGTACATTGTGATGCATCAGTGGGGTATGATGTGATGTCTGACATATTGTGATACTTATCATGTTGGGTACATTGTGCTGTCCGACATATTGTGATACATCAGGTGGGGTACAGTTTGATTTATTATGATACATCAGGTAGGGTACATTGTGATTCCTGACATATTATGATACATGATGTGGGGTAATTTGTGATGTCTGACATATTATGATTCATCAGCTGGGGTGCATTGGGATGTCTTACATATTGTGATACATCAGGTGGGGTGCATTGGGATGTCTTACATATTGTGATACATCAGTTGGGGTGGATTGTGATGTGTGAGATATTGTGTTACATCAGGGTGCATACATTGCCATGTCTGACATATTGTGATAAATCAGGTGGAGTACACTGTGATGTCCAACATATTATGATACATCAACTGGGGTATATTGGTATGTCCGACATATTGTGATATGTCAGGTGGGGAGCATTGTGAAGTCTGACATATTGTGATACATCAGGTGGGGTACATTGTGATGTCCAACATATTGTGATACAAATCAGGTAGGGTACATTGTGATGTCTGACATACTGTGATACATATCAAGTGGGATACATTGTGATGGCCATCATATTGTGATGCATTAGATGGGTACATTGTGATGGCTGACATATTGTGATACATCAGGTGGGGTAAATTGTGATAGCTGACATATTGTGACACATATCAGGTGGGGTACCTAATGATGTCCAACATATTGTGATACATCTTCCACCATGAAGGTATGATGGAGGAGCAGAGTCCAGTCATATGAAAATAATTTGGTTCTGTAACATCTTGTACACACTGCCCCTTCCAGTTGCTTTCTTTTCCATAATCTAATAGCGGTGTTTTGTGGGAATGTATCATTTTAAAGTATGTGATGAATATAAAACAGGTGAAGCTGATGTCCAAATATATTGTGATACAAATCAGGTAGGGTACATTGTGATGTCTGACATAATATCAAGTGGGATACATTGTGATGGCCATCATATTGTGATGCATTAGATGGGTACATTGTGATGGCTGACATATTGTGATACATCAGGTGGGGTAAATTGTGATAGCTGACATATTGTGACACATATCAGGTGGGGTACCTAATGATGTCCGACATATTGTGATACATCTTCCACCATGAAGGTATGATGGAGGAGCAGAGTTCAGTCATATGAAAATAATTTGGTTCTGTAACATTTTGTACACACTGCCCCTTCCAGTTGCTTTCTTTTCCATAATCTAATAGTGGTGTTTTGTGGGAATGTATCATTTTAAAGTATGTGATGAATATAAAACAGGTGAAGCTTAGGTGTTTCTTAAACACTTTTAATTAAACATTTTCTGTAAGCTCAAGTTGAATTTCCCCAAAATTAAGTTAGGTAAACAAAGCAGTTGCCTGGGAGAAAAGTATTTGACTTATATTTATCTACCATTGTTAAATAGCTGGATAGCACTGTGAATGAAATCCTTGAAAAAGTTTAAAGCTGAGTTCCTTCTTTCTATTCCTATACAGTTCACTAATGAGGAAGTCTATAAGAACTGGCAGTAGTATAAATTTTCATCCCTGTTTAACTGCACAAAACTTATTTCCTAAAAATCTTTAACAAAATTAAAATTTATTTTAATCCAGGTCTGCCATAGTATTGCACTATGATCTATGAGGATTTTTTTAACCATATTTTGCCCTCATGTACTAAAACTACATCTGAAATAAGTGGAGGGCATACTCCAAGGCACCAATTCTGCAGACCTCCCAGGTTTCAGATTCTGTTGGAATCCTTAAGTCTAGATAATGAGACGAGGAGATACATGACTTCAAGATGTAGTCAAAAAAGTCGTTTGAGATTTAGTTTGACTCACAGGATTTGCCAGCCAACTGTCACGTTTGTACAACTCTCTAGATTAAATGCCAGCCAGAACAACCTAGAAGTTTCAGTAAAGACAGCTTACACTTCCTTCTGGGGACTGTATTTCCCATAAAAATGAAAAGTCAGTTTCTGAAGTTTATCATTCCATGAGTCTTAGCTATAAGAGGCAAATATCTGAACAGAAATAGAACTTTTGAGAGTGCTCCTATTTTGATAGCCTGAATTTTATGAAGAAATGGGATCCAATGATACCAAGAGGAAAGCTTATCTCTTATCATGGTGTATAGATATTTATAGTGTACTACTAGCATATAAAGGGATGTAATGGGAATATCATCATAATCCCCAGACATAGGTTCATAAGTTCATAGGTGTGTACTAGGCTAATGACTCTGAAGCCTTTACAAGCCTAGCCCCCCCCCAAAAAAAAAAAAATTGCCCAGGCACTGTACCACCCAATGTTAGTTCACAGTGCCCGTATACAGTAGTCAACTGAAATGATCTCTGGAGTGAACTTTCTGTTACCTATCCACTCATCAAGATTTCTCTTGAAGAGGGCCAGTGAGGTGCTCTGCTAGACATGAATGGGAAGCTTATTCCAGAGTATGGGCAGTCTTTGGGAGATGAACCTGTCCCTCTAGCATGTTCTGTTAATTGTGGTAATGAGGTTGTGATCTCTGGAGCATGTGGCATGGGGGATTGAGATTTCTTTAGGTGTAGCATTTCAAGTAGGGCTGAGTCAGACATGGCTTTGTAAGTCAAGCAGAGATCACCTCTAAGTAGATAAGAGACTGAGAACAGCTGAAGTTTCTTGAGTCTGTCCATGTAGAACATGTGTTTAAGGCCTAGAATCCTTTCTGTGAGGTACTTTTGTGGCCTCTCCAGCTGTTGTAGGTGTCTGGTCAGGTACATGCCAAGCGGGGTGTTATATTCAATGATTGGTCTAATGAGGGATGAGTAGAGAGGCATGATGACTTCTTTCTTTCTGGATGCAAAATCTTTGGTTATAAGATGTGCCACATAGAAGCACATTCTGACCACAGTGGCAATGTGGTGGTCGAAGGTGAGGTGACTGTCGACCTGGGTACCCAGATCTCTTATGGCCCATTCAGTGTTTAGTGGGCTCACATCAATGTGGTAATTTGTGGGAACTGAGTTTTTTCCAAAATGGGATGATAACGCATTTTTTGGTGTTAAGCTTCAGGCCATGGTTCCAACACCAGTTATTGGTCTCAGAGAGGCCCTTTTGTAGGATGTCTGCAACCCTTGGGGAGTTGCTAATGACTCCTAGCTTGCAGTCATCAGTGAACTTGGTCAGCCAGAGTCCTTCTGTGTTGGCCTGGACTTCTGAGAAGTAGATGCCAAACAGGAAAGGGCCCAGGCCCGAGCCCTGTGGGATTTCATGCATGAATGATTAACAGTCTGACTTAGAATCCACAACTTTAACTCTGTGGGTCCTGTCTGTGAGCCAATTTGCAACCCACCTTGTGATGTAAGGACTGATGCCTAGTTTGGTGAGTTTATCAATGATACCTGAGTGGGGAATGGTATCAAAGGCCTTGTCCAGGCCAAGGTAGGCTGCATGCACTGCCTTACCCTCATCCACAGCCTTGGTGACTGCCTCAAAGAAGTCAACCAGGTTCAGCAGGCAGGATCTCCCCTTGACAAAGCCAAACTGTGTGTGGTCAAGAGTTTGGAGATTGCCTATATCTTTGTTAAGCAGGTCCATGATGATGCGCTCCATAGCTTTGCATACCAGGCTTGTCAGGCTAATGGGGAGATAGTTCCCAGGGTCTGTAGTTGCTTCCCCTTTATGGAGTGGGATGACTGTAGCAGTGCACCATTTGTTATGGACATAGCCTGAGGTAAGACTGTGATTGAACAGGACACACAGATGTCATGCCAGTTCATTTTGTAGCTCATGTAAGATGCAGCCAGGGATATTATCATGTCTCATGGATTCTGTATTCTTGGCTTTGGACAATGAAGATTTTACCTGTGCCACAGAACTGGTGGGTACCATGATTTAATCTGGTATTGTGATAGGGCCATTGGGGTGGGGTAAAGTTAGTACTGAATCTGTTGGCCAGTATATTGGCTACATCTGTTGGCCAGTATAGCAGGTGCCATTCTGCAATAGCTCAGAGCAAATCTGGGTATTGCCATTGAGATATTTCATATAGCTATAGAAGGCTTTGTGGTTGTTTTTGGTGTCAGCTGCAATTTTGCCTTCATAGCTGGCTTTAGAGGATTTGAATAGGGATCTCAGCTTTTTGTTGAGACTGATAAGGGAGGTTTTCCAGTCTTGTGACTTCATTTTTTCTGTAACAGTTTCTTCCTTCTGTTGTAGAGTTTATTGATGCCTGGGGACCACCAGATTGGCTTCCTTTTTTTGGAGGAGTGTGTCTTAGTTCTATTTGGTATGGCAAGGTCCATGCATTTGTGTAAATGCTTGTACAGTGCATTGGTGTATGATTTGGCAGTCATGCAGCTATTTTTCATTGGCATGGGTGCTGAGAAGTTAGCCACCTCTTCTTTTAGAAGCCCAAAGTTGGCTTTAGAGAAGTTTTTCAGGGCGGTCACCTTAGCGGGGGGTGTAAGCGAGATGGTGATTTCCATGGTGATCAGTCTGTAGTCAGATTTAACCAGGGAGGAACTGACTATAGGTGTAGAGCAATGGTCTCCCATGTTGGTGATAACCAGGTCGAGGATGTTGCTTCTTCTAGTGGGGATCAGAATGACCTGGTCCAGGGCATTGGAATTGATAAATTCCAGAAAGCATTGGGCCTGTACATTGGTACTTGAATAGTTTTCCCAGTTGATGGAAGGGTAGTTGAAGTCACCCAATATGAGAGTATTGGGTTGGACCTTGATAGATTCCAGGATGCTTAGGAAGTTGGCATGTGAGTCTAGGGACATGTTTGGGGTTCTGTAGCAGGCTATGACTTGTATTGCTGTCTTACCCAGTGTTAGTTGTACCTGAAGTATCTCAGATGCATTATGTTGGGCTACCAGTCTAGAGGTGTGCGTATCCTTTAAGAATATGGAGACATCACCACCTTTGGAGCTTCCAGCCGCATTCTGGTGCCAAATGTATGGAATGAGTTGTAGCCTAGGAGTGCAGAGGTGCTGTCTGCCTCATTAAACTAGGTCTCCATTACAGCACAGATGTCGACATTCTCCATTTTGAGGAGAGCTTCAAGTGAGTGCATCTTGAGATTTAGACTTCTAGCATTGAGCAACATGGCCCTCAGATTGCATTTGTTTGTAGCTGTTACAGTGGAATTTTGGTCTTTGGAACACTGCCTAAAAAGGCACTATAGGGGTGGCAAGAGCCTTAGCCAGTACCCGGAATCCCAGGGGTGACAGTAGGAGGCCATCTCTGGCAAAGCATCGAGGTCTGTCGATCATGTTGTCCCAGGCAGACAGATACTGGATCCCTTTAGAATGACACCAGAAACTTAGCCAATTGTTGAAGTCAATATTTTCTGCTCATACTGTGGTATCATTCTGGGTGATGGTAGACTACTGCTCAGAGCTAGGGTCATATCTGCCTGGGCCACATAATCCAAGAGTTTCATCACATCTCTTTTCATGTAGTCCAGGGAAGTACATCTCAGGTCATTCACACTCACATGGACAATGACTGAGTCATATTTGTACTTGTTGTGGAGTGACCTGAGTGCATGTGTTATGTGGCAGATCCTGGCACCTGATAGACAACTGACTGTCACCTTCTCCTTGTTCAACCTAGTGAGTGGACATAAGTGTGCCTCACAATTGAGTCTCCTATGATTAGTACATTGGGCAAAGTGTTTTCCCTTAAGGGCTTGTGTTGAGGTGCACACTGTGGTGGTGAGCTATGTGTTCTGGGGTTGGTGTTGTGTTGTGGTGGTCGAGTGCGTTTCTGTCTCGGGGGTCTCTGTTGTTTGGGTAAATTTTTATTGAGAGCCTCCGCGAAGGTGGGTGGATGGTTTGTATTTCTATGTGTGGGTTGTGATGGTTGGTGTTTTGGAGGGCTGTGTATTCTATGTAGTGAGTTGCAGGTCTTGACCTTCTTCTCTTGACCAGATAGTCCGGTCTTGGTTGGAGCGTGCATTGCTTCCAGTTTGGTGAAAAAAGTGCATCACTCACAATTTCAGATATTTATTACTGAAGAGGCTGACCCTAACTTCTCTATGCATGCCCTATCCAGCAGGAATAAAAGTTTTGGATTTGTTAATTTTCAACCCAGAGAAGGTTGCAAGCTTATCTAACAAGATTAAAATCACAGGGATAGCATTAATGGAGCCATGATTCCTAATCACCCCAAAATCTGTAAACTAGGTTGAGATTATTAGTTTTTATAATTTAGATGGGATAACATAGTAGGGTGCCTCTTTCTCCAAATATCATGCAAACATCTTAATGACTATAATAAACAGAAGGGTGAGGGAGGTCAGCCTTGTCTCATTCCCCTTGCTAAGTTAATATCCTCTGAACGGGTACAGTTAGTAAAAACATGAGCTTGTGGATTTGTGTACAACAAACACATTTTATTTATAAAATTCTTGGGAAAGTTACACGAGGTAAGGATTTATCATAAATAATTCAATTCCACACAGTCAAATCCACTTGAGAAGTGTAATATGAGAGCTGCACAAGATTATGAGTGCGGTGAACTTAACTGTCATAAGTTAAGCCAGAGTCGAACCATATCTGGACCCCCATCCTTTCTCTAATAAAACCTTGCTGTCTGTTCTGAACTAGTTTATCTATAAAATGCTCCATCTGAGAGGATAATATTTTTGCACATTTTATTGTCCATTGATAGTAATAACATCGGTCTGTACAAGGTAGGATCATTGACATATTTTCATGGTTTAGATAAGAAAACTATTCTAGCCTCAGTCATAGAGCTGAGATACTGTAACACCTTTTCAGCTTCACTATATAAAGGTTAGTAAAAATAGACTTAACAAATATTTATATTTCTTTTAAAATTCAACAATAATGCTACCAGGTCCATGTGCCTTGCCTGACTTTAAAAAGCAAATAGCTCTGTGAATTTCTATCAAATAATGTGGCCTTTACCAATTAATGCCATCCTCCCTTGAGAGGGTGGGTAAATCACAACAGTTTAAAAGTTAAGCAATTAAACTCATATATCCCACTAAATGTGAATGATATATAGCTTGCAATCTATCCTTCATTGTTTGATTTGCTTTGTTTGAGTTGTGCATGATTGTGCCCTAACCTGGTTCTTATTCTAGCTGTGTCTGTCTCACTCACTTTTAAGTAATCTCTGAGCTAACAATTTAATAGATGTAATTACTTTTGCCCTGACAAAGTTTTAAATCTCTCCCATTTCTCAAAGCGAGATTATAAGGCCCTACATTGAAGTTTAAGTTGTTTAAGATTTTCATTTATTATGGAATTGGTATATACTCACCTTGGAATTCATGTCTTTCAAGTTGTTTCTCCAATAAAGCTAACAAATAATAGTTCTCTCTTTGTTTATCAATTTTCAGTCTGACCAAGTAATGCTTTAAGTAATGTTTACAACTTTCACATTTAGTAAAGATTCTCCCCTTGCCCAACTTTCCTTCCAATATCTGTAAATCCATTTGCCTATGTTAATAGCATGCCTCTCATCCTTGAGAACCAGAAGGTCTGATCACCAAAAATCACAGCCTAAACAACTATGCAAACAAGAGATCTCTAGCATTACCCATTGGTGATCAGACAAAGGTCCAGGCTGATACTTAATATGCAAGACATTTCTGACTGTCAGGCTATCCAACAACCAAAAATCTATCCTGCTTACAGATCAGCTATGAATTGGTCGAAGGTACTTTAAAACTTAGGAAGCCCTGGTTTCCCAAGGGGAATTTTATCCAGTATTAGATCAGGAACAAGGTCAGAAGGAGTTGCATTGTGTTTTTGTAGACTTAGAGAAAGCATATGACAGGGTGCCTAGAGAGGAGTTGTGGTATTGTATGACGAAGTCGGGAGTGTCAGAGAAGTATGTAAGAGTGGTACAGGATATGTACGAGGGTGGTGTAACACTGGTGAGGTCTGTGGTGGGAGTGATGGATGCATTTAAGATGGAGGTGGGATTACATCAAGGATCAGCTCTGAGCCCTTTCTTATTTGCAGTGGTGATGGACAGGTTGACAGATGAGATCAGACAAGAGGCCCCATGGACTATGATGTTTGCAGATGACAATGTGATCTGTAGTGAGAGTAGGGACCAGGTTGAAGAGACCCTGGAGAGGTGGAGATATGCTCTAGAGAGAAGAGGAATGAAGGTCAGCAGGACTAAGACAGAATATATGTGTGTGAATGTGAGGGAGGATAGAGGAATGGTGAGGATGCAGGGAGTAGAGGTGGTGAAGGTGGATGAGTTTAGATACTTGGGATCAACAGTTCAGAGTAATGGTGAGTGTGGAAGAGAGGTGAAGAAGAGAGTACAGGCAGGATGGAGTGGGTGGAGAAGAGTTTCAGGAGTGATTTGTGACAGACGAGTACCAGTAAGAGTGAAAGGGAAGGTCTACAAGAGAGTAGTGAGACCAGCTATGTTATATGGGTTGGAGACAGTGGCATTGACAAAAAGGCAGGAGTTTAAGCTGGATGTGGCAGAGTTAAAGATGTTAAGATTTGCACTGGGTGTGACGAGGGTGGACAGGATTAGGAATAAGTATATTAGAGGGTCAGCCCAGGTTGGAAGGTTTGCAGACAAAGCCAGAGAGGCAAGATTACATTGGTTTGGACATGTGCTGAGGAGGGATGCTGAGTATATTGGGAAAAAGATGCTAAGGATGAAGCTCCCAGGTAACAGGAAAAGAGGAAGGCCTAAGATAAGGTTTATGGATGTGGTGAGAGAGGACATGCAGGTGGTTGGTGTGACAGAGCAAGATGCAGAGGACAGGAAGAAATGGAAACAGATGATCCGCTGTGGCGACCCCTAACGGGAACAGCCGAAAGAAGATCATGATGATGATTAGATCAGGAACAATATTAAAATCACCCCATACAACTACTCTATCCCTTGACCCTTTCATTTTTGATATGGCCTTCTAAAAACAGGTTTTGGTCCTCAGTGGTTCCAGTGAAGTTGCCTAAAATCAAGGAATCTTTAGCATTACTTATCTTTAAAAGTATGCATCTTTCTAAATTATCTTTGCATTCTTTTTCTACTTGCTAGCTTAACAATTTATGTGCTAAGGCCATTACACCCCCCCTTCACAGACATGTACCTACTCACCATTCCCCATCCGGGGCTGAAATTAATATATTGAGCTGTAAAATGAAGGTAGTTTATTGGCAATCACTGACTAAGCGCTTTCACCAAAATTGGCTTCTTCAGAGTCAGTGCATAAAATCCATTGTAACCCTTTTATACCAACAAATTAATTAAATAATAGAATAATTGATTAATGCATAAATTTCCCTCCAAAATAATTTAAACACATACACACAATGAAATCCTAAAAAAGCAGAATGGAATAGTTGATATCACAAAAAACTGGCCATTACATTAAATACTAACATACATATATAAATCCATATAAACCATCCTAATGAAACCATCAAATATTAACATAAAAGCAATTAATATTTAATATTTAATATTTAAAAATTCTTAGTTGTAACAATACCCCTTGAATGAATTTATTAAAATTGTAACCATATCAAACTTATACTAAACTAAACTTGCCTTCTGTTTTAAAATACTTGGTTGGGGGGGGGGTTTTTGGCCCCTTTTTTTTTTTTTTTTGGTGTGGATTTTTTTTTTTTTTTTTTTTTTTTTTTTTTTTTTTTTTTTTTTTTTTTTTTTTTTTTCCCCCTGGCAATTCCCTTTCCTTTTTTTTCCCCAAATTTGTTTTTTTTTTTGTTGGATTTGGGGGGCTTTTGGGGGGGGCCCTGCCTTTTTTTTTTTTTTTTTCCCCCCCCCCCCCAAAAAGACTTTTGTTTTTTTTGGGAAAAAAAAAAAAAAAAAAAAAAAAAAAAAAAAGGGGGGGGGGGGGGGGGGGGGGGGGGTTTTTTTAATCCCGGGGGGGCGGGGGAAAAAATTTGGTTTTTTCCCCCAAAAGGGGGAGTAAAATTGACAGCATTTGAATTTCAGACTTCAGGTTTCTGAATGTTTAACTCGCAGCAATTGATAGTGTGTAGTATTGTTGCCCCACAGCCATAGGTTTTCTGTTAGTTTGATCTTTGCTGGGTGGCTTCTGCTCTAAGTCTCATCTCCTGCCCAAGCTTAAAGATTTGCTCTGTGCCTCTGCCATTTACAAAGATGTCCTGCAGTTTTAATCCTCAAGTGCCTCTGCTTGAAATTTGGCTTCATTCTGTCGCGGTAGTAAAATTGACAGGCATTTGAATTTCTGACTTCAGAGTTTCTTAAACGTGTTAATTCGCTGTATAATTGATGGTGCAGTGATAGTAAACATTGTTAACTCACAACTTCATAGAGGTTTCTGGTTTGATTCTTGATTTGGGGTGGCTTCTGTCTGCATCTTCTCCACCTGTATTTGTGTGGATTTGCTCACTGGTGCTCCTTACTGCCATTTGCTACAAAGACGTGGTTCTGCAGTATTAATCCCTCTTTGCCTCATGCTGAAAATTGCTTTTTGTTCATGTCTGCAGTAAATTGACAGGCATTGGAATTTCAGACTTCAGGTTTCTGAATGTTTAATTCCTTGCAGATTTGATGGGTGCAGTGGTAGTATTGTAGTGTTCTCACAAAGTTGCGAGTTTTCTGGTTTTGATTCTTGGTTGGGGTGGTTTCTGTGTGGAGTCTGCATCTCCTCCCTGTGTTTGTGTGGGACTCCTCTGGTGTCTCATACATTTTCCCACAAAGATGGTTAATGCAGTATTATTATTCCTGCTAGCCTCTGCTGAAAAAAATTGAACTTGTTCTGTCCGCGGTGAGAAATTGTTCCGTGCATTGGTGAATTTGCAGACTTCAGGAGTTCTTGAATGCTTAATTCTTTGCTGGTGATAGATGCAGTGCGTAGTATTGTTGCCTCCACAGCTATAGGTTTTTTGGTTTGATTCTTGGTTGGGGTGGCTTCTGTTATTGAGTCTTATCTGGTACCTCTCTCTGACTAATTTGTGTTGGATGCATCTGATGCCCTGCCATTTACAAAAGGACTTTGGTGTCTGTGAGTATTCAATCCCTCGTCTCTGCTGAAAGTTAGTTTTACTGTTCTGTCCGTAGTAAAATTGACCCGGCCATTTAAATTTCAAACTCTATGTTCTTCAGAGATATGTTAGTAGCTGACAACCTTTTTCATGGCAATTTTCTGGGATTTATAAAGAAGAATATTTTAAATTTTGATCCCTATTTTGGGACTGTGTTCCCCATTACGCTGGCCCGTCCAGGTTTTGTGCTGGAGAAGGTTAACAGCTATGGCAAGAACTGCATTCACTAAATATGGACTGTAGGGGAATTGCGGCATATTTACTGATAAAGGTGCCTGTAGAAGCAGTGCATATTTACTGATAATAAGTAGACTGTAGTTGTGCATGTTACTAATATGGTGGACGTGGATGCATATATTACTAATAATGGTGATCTGTGAGAATTGTGTATATTTACCTGTAATAGTGGACTGTGAAGTCTGAGTGAGACTCTTTAAGATAAATGTTCTCAATCAACTGGGCAGTTTTGCCATTATGAGTGCATATGTTTTGTTTCGGCTGCTTACTGGAAAAATGTTCAATTAAACAAATTTGTAAAACACCCTCTAACAGAGTGTACTGTATTGTACAGGAATATAATTTTTAAGTACAATGAGGAAGGTGTATCAAAGAGCACATGTATGTTTCTACATATGCAAAAGGCCTATGATTCGAAAACAGCCCAAAAATTAATCTTTATCTGCCACTGGCAAAATGTATTTTTCTTTGAATGTGGGTTTCAATGCTTTGTTTCAATGAATGTGAGTTTTCAAGGGCAGAGAAGTTTTAATGCTAAGTTTTTCATTGTGAGACTGCATTGCTTTGTTTAACAGATGACTTAATGTTTGTGCTGTAAAATACAAAATAAAACTTTCAAATGAAGTCCAATCATTGAAGTAAAGCAGTATGCACATTAGTGTTTATGGTAAATGGAGTGAAATAGCCAAGTAATGATTAATTGGAATGGCTGCAGAGGCTCCAGTTCAACCATTATTTTGTCAGAGGGGGGAAGGGCAGCAAACTCAGACAGGCCCAGCTGAACTATACCTCCCAACTGTCCAGGAATTTTCAAAGAATGAATAGATTTTTTGCTTCTTATTTTTGGTTTGTTGTTCATAAAATTTGTAGTTTTAATTCCTAAATGATTTGCCAGAAGTCACTAAATAATAAGTTTCAGACTTCATAACCTTCATAAAAATGCATGTTAAAGTAA
The DNA here is from genome assembly GCF_019279795.1 of Protopterus annectens. Lineage (NCBI taxonomy): Eukaryota > Metazoa > Chordata > Ceratodontiformes > Protopteridae > Protopterus > Protopterus annectens. The sequence goes on along the minus strand of NC_056743.1, from coordinate 1,860,183,942 downwards.
GAGCTGTTCCTTATCAACTGTCTCAAGGTTCTATACAAGAGCAATTTTTTAGTACTGTTTATATATTGCTTTAATATATTTGGCCTTGTTTCACAGATTTACATTGCATTAACAGGTTGAGAAGGCACATGCAAATAAAATTGCTTTATAAATTAGGCATAGCCAACCTCTCAACTGTCCCCAATTTTTGGCTCAAAATGTTGCTCTTCCCCTAATAACTCTCTCCCTCAAGCAAAATAGCTTAATTTTGGAAGAAAGCATGGAGGGTTTACAATTAAGAAATAACTGCAATAATCAAAGTTATAGATTACTTGAAATGCATGTATGAGATTCTTTTATTTTGTCATTGCCTGGCTCAAAGGTAGTAGTACTAATATTAAAGTGTCCCTTCTTTGACAGGTAGAAGCTGTATTGTGTGTCTATTTTATATTTTTGCATCACATTTTTGGTCCATTTCATAAAAATTGTGTTTTTGGCAAATTAGTGACAATCACCCTAAAGACTGAAGTTAGAAAATGACAGACATTTGAGTTTCAGATTTTATACCCTTCAGAAAATTCATACTAATGCAAGACCTATTCTATTATCTTTCTAAGTTTATTAGAGCAATATTTAAAAAATTGTCCTTATTATTTGTGCCTTTGGTCCACTTCTGTGTATGGCTTTGTCCAGATTTCTTGCTCTTGAAGTTGAGAGGTATGACAAATGTGTCAGGGCCATCACAGTCAGCCAGAGAGATTTCAAATTGTGACATGCTTGTTGCACCCCACTCCCCCATGTAGTGACTCTGGATGTGTCCAAGCAAGGCAAGGAGTAGTTGTATCTACCTTGGATGGGGAGGACACACTGCATAAGTACTACAGTGGCTTTTCATCTGTCCTTGATTTTGCAGAATGGTCTGGTTTCTGTCATATTTTTGTACTGTTGATTTATGCTTATTACTCAAAGTGCCTGTATTTAATGACCATAAGGTAAGCTTGTCTGACATCGTAAGATGCAAGTAAGCTTTAATAAGCATACTGTTAAAGAATTGCCAACATTGAAAGCCTTTCTGTTGTTGCCATACAGAGAATACTTGACTAGATAATGTATAAGCCTTGGGTATTAAAGGACAGGATTCCATTATTTTAAAAAGCTCATTACACTTGTTGGAGACTTCCAGTCATCTCTACAGGCTTTACCCGTAAACTAAACAGAATGCCAATCATGTGTGGTCCATAACCTGTACAGTAATCCTTTAAGCAATGTATCTTGAGCTTGTTTCTTGTTTGCTTTTCATTTTTACTTTTATCATGTTTTCCCATGAAACAAGTTGTCAGGCAGCAGGTCTTTTTGGATAAGAAACATTTTTACAAGTGGGGCAACACATAGATTTCTACTTTCAGCATGTTGCTTGGTACTTTAATAAAGCTGAATATATTATAATTAGAACTGCAGTGCAAGGAGAAGTGGTTTGAGTTGAGTGTTCTGGTTTTTCTTATACTTGATTTTGACTGGCATTCCAGTAATGTATTTAAAAGTAATTTATTTTCATGCCTCACAACCATTTTTTCCATCTAGATATTAAGTAAGCTGTCATGCAGCCAATGCATTGAAATATTTTTATTCTTCTACACTTATTTTTGTCTTTGATTGGACTTTCATAATGATGGTTTTGCCACCCAGGGCAGCGTATTTAATTAAAGTTAGTTTTTGTGGTTTTGTGCATAGCTCCTCCCTTTATGGTTGACCACACCCCTTCCCTTTGACCTCCTTCGGCCCATTCAGTGTCTCCTGCAGCCCCTGTGATTTGCAGTCACCAGCCGCCACTGAAAGGGAAGCAAACAAGAGGGTAGTGAGACCAGCTATGTTATATGGGTTGAGACAGTGGCATTGTCAAAAGCAGGAGTTTGAGCTGGATGTGGCAGAGTTAAAGATGTTAAGATTTGCACTGGGTGTGACGAGGGACAGGATTAGGAATAAGTATATTAGAGAGTCAGCCCAGGTTGGAAGGTTTGGAGACAAGCCAGAGAGGCAAGATCGTTGGTTTGGACATGTGCTGAGGAGGGATGCTGAGTATATTGGGAAAAAGATGCTAAGGATGAAGCTACCAGGTAACAGGAAAAGAGGAAGGCCTAAGATAAGTTTTATGGATGTGGTGAGAGAGGACATGCAGGTGGTTGGTGTGACAGAGCAAGATGCAGAGGACAGGAAGAAATGGAAACAGATGATCCGCTGTGGCGACCCCTAACGGAAACAGCCGAAAGAAGATCATGATGATGATTAGATCAGGAACAATATTAAAATCACCCCATACAACTACTCTATCCCTTGACCCTTTCATTTTTGATATGGCCTTCAAAAAACAGGTTTTGGTCCTCAGTGGTTCCAGTGAAGTTGCCTAAAATCAAGGAATCTTTAGCATTAGTTATCTTTAAAAGTATGCATCTTTCTAAATTATCTTTGCATTCTTTTTCTACTTGCTAGCCTAACAATTTATGTAGTAAGGCCATTACACTCCCCCTTCACAGACATGTACCTACTCACCATTCCCCATCTGGGGCTGAAATTAATATATTCTTTGGCATTAACATTCCTGAGCTTACTTTTTTGTTGAACAGCTACTCTAGCTTGAGATTTTTTTTAAACATTAAAGACTGCACTCCTCATACATGGAGTACCTAAAGCCTGAACATTCCATGAGGCACATGCAATTGAATCAGTGTACCCACATTACCTGGTTTAGTTGTGGCATTCCTCTCCTGTTCTTTATAGGTGAAAACCTCTATATAGGCAAGGAATTTGCCTCAGTCAGAATGCTGGTATGCTTAGTGAACCAGAAGAAAAAAATGCAACTCAACATTGCAAGAGTAGCTGGATTGGATCAAGGTTCAACACAAGAGAATAAAAACTTGTATGCAAGTTAAAATATATAAGGATAGTTATTAAACCTTCAAAAGTTAAGTATAAAACTCATAAGTATGAATAGCACCAGAGAAAACTGTCACACAGCAGACCCCCCACAATAAATAAAATTTCCAATATACTAACATCCACTCATATCTTGACATATAAGTTGAGTAGCACTGCTTCACCAGCTTTTGCTGCACTGTTGTCTAGTATCAGGTTGTCTAATGCTGTTTCTGCTTCTGAAGAGTTTATAAAAAAGTATGCAGATGTGCAATACTTTGCAAACACATCTGTATGGGAAAATGTAATATTTTAGAATTGCCTTCATATCTCTCAACTGTCCAAATTTTCAAAGAATGTACAGATTTTGTTCCTCATATTTGTTGTCTGCTCCTCATAAAATTTGTGGTTTTCTGGCAAATCACTGTGGCCTGAAGTCTCTAAATAATGACATACATTTGAGTTTCAGACTTCTTACCCTTCACAAAATGCTTCATAGGATCATAAGGCTATTGACCCTGAGGCCCTTATAAGTCTAGCCAAGAGTTTATCCCATGTTTAGACAAATCAGCACCCAATGCCCCTGTCCAGCAGGAACATGGGTGGAATCCCAGGGGTATATTTTCTGTTTCCCATCCAGTTATCCAGGTTATGCTTAAAAAGGGGTAAAGAGGTATTTTGCTTGATGTGGAGAGGCAGTCTATTCCACAGATGAGGGAGTCTCTGGGACACAAATCTGTCCTGCCAACAAGTCTTGTTGATGTCACAGACCAGGTTGAGGATGTGCATGCGGGTTAATCGAGTAAAGCTTGACTTGTGGATATGCAGCAGTCCCATCAAGGTGTGGTCCATGATTGCCTTGTATGCCAGACAGAGGTCACCTCTGAGGAGTCTGTATGAAACTAAGTAGAGGTATAGGTCTTTTAGAGGGTCTATATTAGATAATTGAAGCTTTAGGTAATCGAATACCTAAAGCTTGACACCTAAACTGCGAAAGCTGTAAACATCGAATGGCCACTTCCATGAACCAAATATACCAACTCGGAGTTCACTCTACAGTGGAGAAAAGGGCAGATTCCCGATAATGGCCAAGCAAATTTTTTCCCTATGAAAAAATTTGCAGAATTGACCATTTGTGCTTTACTGATTTCACTGTTTAGGTGTCGAGCTTTAGGTATTCGATTACCTAAAGCTTTGACTATATGATATAGACCCCTTTTAGCCTATGTATGGTAGATGTTTGAGGCCCTGGATTCTCCTGGTGAGGAACCTCTGTGGTCACTCCAGCTGCTGCATGTGCTTTGCATGGTACATGTTAAAAGGTGCATTGTACTCAATAATGGGCCTTATAAGGGAAGAATACAGGGATATTATGACCTCTTTGTCCCTGGATGAGATACCGTTACTTATGAGGTGGGCCAAGTAGAAGGCTTTTCATACCACGGAAGCAACATGGTGGCCAAAAGTCAGGCTGCTATCAACCTGGGTGCCCAAATCCCTCACGACTGATTGAGTACTTAGGATATTGTTATTAATGTGATAATTTGTGGGGACATCACTCTCCCCAAAGGGGATGATGATAATGCATTTTCTGGTATTCAGCTTGAGGCCATGTTACTGGCACCAGTTATTTGTCTGAGTGAGACCCTCTTGGAGTTTACTAACATAAATCCTGTTATTCTAAGAACTTTCTACATTTATAGGAGTGATATTTAAAATCTGCCCCTATTTTTGGGTCTTTGTCCCCCACCATTATTTTAGGCTTTGTCCAGATTTCCTGCATTAAGTGGTACAGAGGTATAATTCCCTTCTCATGACATTTCCACAAAAAGGTACAAATGCTTTCCTTGAGTAATCAGGAGCCACTCTTACTTTGAAACCTTTAATGTTAATAAAGCCTCCTGTTTCTCTAGATGTGCATAGAATTTGCTCCTTGTCATTATAATCGAGGCAGCATCCTATAAAATGTCTAGTGGTATCAGGGAGACTAACACATCGGTTTAATCATGTGTGCATGATCAATGACAAAGAGGTTTTATTACCCAGAAAATCTTTCAAATGTTTGCAGCAAAAAGAATAGTATTCTCACCTACTACCCCTTCAGGTAGAGCAGGTAAGTGGTCTCTTCTCTATATCACCCACCTTATTTTCTAATTTCTGACACAAGACTGTACCCACTTTAAATCTGCAGAGTGCACTGCTAAAGTATCTGTAATAAGGATTATTTGCCTCTGTTGTTCAAGGTGTTGCTCCTCAGGCTTTCCCAACTGTTGACTGTGATCATCGGTCACCAACCTTCTCTACTGTACATCCTGCAAGAGAGTTTGTCGTCATCAAGGTAATTATTTTCAGACTAGATTGCTCTTGTTTACAGTCCTCTACAGTTGTATCCATGCTTGTTTCTTCTCCATCTTGGAAAACAGCACCATGTTGTACTCCACACAACTGCAAAATATTGCAATACACAGGTCTGGCCTGTCTTTTCATTATTAGTATTTACAGCTGCTACTAAGAAAACACACTTCCAGTATTAAAGATATTATTGGAAACAAGTGAGCAGATGTTTTATAGGTTCATAGGTAGGTACTAGGCTATCAGCCCAAGGGCCTAAGTAAGCCTAGCCAACGAGGTTCCTTGGCTTATGCCACCCAAGAAAGTTAATTTCCTGTGCCCCTGTCGAGCAGAGCCACAGAAGTGATGGGGTGTATTTCCTATTTCCCATCCACCCATCAAGATTTTTCTTGAAGAGTGCTAATGAGGAACTTTGCTTGACATAGATGGGTAGCTTGTTCCAGAGTATAGGAAGTCTCTGGGACAGGAATTGATCCCTCCAGCATGTCCTGTTTATTGTGGTGACAAGGTTTAGGTCGCTAGACCATATAGCTCAGAGGAATTGGGATTTCTTAAGGTGTAGCATGCCCAACAGCTCTGGGTTTAACATAGCTTTATATGTTAGGCAGAGATCTCCTCGGAGTAGGTGATATGCTACAGAATAAAGCTGGAGTTTTTTGAGACAGTCAGTGTAGGGTATCTGTTTGAGGCCAGTAATACTCTTTATGAGGTACTTCTGTGGCCTTTCCAGCTGCTGCAGATGTCTTGTGAGGTACATTCCAAAAGGGGTGTTGTACTCTATAATTGGTCTAATGAGTGCTGAGTAGAGGGGAACAATGACCTCCTTTTTCCTGGATGAGAACCCTTTTGTGATGAGGTGTGCCACATAGAAGGATTTCCTGACTACTGTGGCGATGTGATTATCAAAGGGGAGACTACTGTCCACCTGGGCCCCAAGGTCTCTTATCACACATTCAGCATTAAGTAGACTGCCATTTATGTGGTCGTTCATGGGTACAGAGTTTTTACCAAAGGGGATGACAATTCACTTTTTGGCATTGAGCTTGAGGCCATGCCTCTGACACCAGGCATCTGTCTCAGTAAGGCCCTTCTGTAGGATGTCCACATCATTTGGGGACTCAGCTATGGCTCCTAGTTTGCATATATTTTATATTATATATTGCCTCTAATCCCAGAATGGAAGATGGCATCAAAAGCCTTGGCGAGGTCAAGATAGGCTGTGTGAACCACCTTACCCTTGTCTACGGTTTTGGAGACTGCCTCAAAGAAGCCGATCATGTTCAGAAGGCATGATCTGCCTTTCATAAATCCGAACTGGGTGGGGTCCAGAGTTTGGAGGTTACCAATGCTTTGTTTATGAGTTCCATGATGATACGTTCCATGGCCTTGCAGACCAGGCTCATCAGGCTAATAGGGCAATAGTTCCCAGGATCAGTGGTGGCTCTCCCTTTGTGAAGTGGGATAACTGTTACTGTGCGTCAATCAGTGGGCACAAAGCCTGATGTGAGAATATGATTGAACATGGTGTTTAGGTGGGGAGCCAGTTCGTTCTGAAGTTCATGTAAAATGCAGCCTGGGATGTTGTCTGGTCCCATGGATGCTGTGTTTTTGGTTTTAGAGAGTGAAGCTTATAACTGCATAGATGTGATTACAGGGACTCTGCATTCCTCCTGTATAGATATGGGTTCTTTAGGGGGTGAGAGGGGGGGTAAAGGTAGCAATGAACCTGTCTGCCAGGATGTTGGCAATATCAGGTGGTTCTGTAATTTTCATGCCATTGTGCTATAACTCAGAGCAGATCTGGGTGTTGCCATTGAGATTCTTGACATAGCTATAGAATGCTTTGTGGTTGCCCTTAGAAACAGTGGCAATTTTGTTTTCATAGCTAGCTTTGGAGGATCTTATAAGGGATCTCACCTTCTTACTGAGGCTGACCAGGCAGCTCCTCCACTCATAGAATTGTACTCTCTTTTGCAACAGTTTCTTCCTTCTGTTGTAGAGTTTGTTTATGGCAGGGGACCACCAGATTGGCTTCCTTTTTTTGGAGGATAGCATCTTGGTACTGTTTGGGATAGCACGAACCATGCGCTCGTGTAGGTGCTTATATTGTGCATTTGTGTAGGATTCAGCAGTTGTAACTGTATTGCCCATCTGCATGGGTGTCATGAAGTTCGCCACTTCTGTCTTAAGAAGCATGAAGTTGGCTTTGGAGAAAGTTTTTACCATGGGTTCATTAATGGTGGGTGGGGGCAGGATGCAGATATCTAGGGTGATTAGCTTATGGGCGGATCTGGCCAACAAGAAGTTGATTTCAGGTGTAGAACACCGGTCACTCATGTTGGTAATGACTAGGTCTAGGATATTGTTGCCCCTGGTAGGGGTTTGGATAAGTTGATCCAGGGCATTCGAATTTATGAATTCCAGAAAGCATTGAGTGAAGGAATTGGTACATGAGTAGTTTTCCCAATTAATAGTGGGGTAGTTGAAATCGCCCATTATTAGGGTGTTTGGTTGAACCCTAATATTTTCCAGTATATCAAATAAAGAGGAGTGGGAATCCTGGGGCATGGTGGGGGATCTGTAGCAAGCTTTAATTTGGATTGTAGTTTTGCCCAGAGTTAGTTACACTTGGATAACCTGGGATGCATTATGCTGCGCAACTAGCCTGGAGGTGGGTATCCAATGAATATGGACACACCTCCATACTGTGTTCTGGTCCAGGTTAGATGGCCGAAAAGTGTGGTATGAGTTATAATGGTAATGCAGGGGTGCTCTCTAGATCCTTGAACCAGGTCTCAGTCACTGCACAGATATTGATGTTCTCCATTTTAAGGAGTGCCTCAAGTGAGTGCATTTTAAGATTTAGACTTCTAGCACTGAGTAGCATTACCCTCAGTTTTTGCTTGCCTGTTCCTGTTACAGTGGTAAATTTGTCATGTGAACTTTGCCTAAAAAAGGCACTACAGGGGCAGCAAGAGCCTTAGCCAGTATCCAGAATCCCAAGGGTGATAGGTGTAGGCCATCTTTGGCAAACCATCATGGTCTGTAGACCATGTCGTCCCAGGCAGATAGATACTGGATCCCCTTAGAATGACACCAGAAGCTTAGTCAATTGTTGAAGTCAATCATTTTGTCCTAGTACTGCGGTATCATTCTGGGCAATGGCAGGATGCTGCTCAGGCTAGGGTCATACCTACCTGGGCTAAGCCATAAGATTGGAGAGCTGCTTCCATGTCACTTTTCATGTAGTCCAAGGGAGAGTACATCTCCAGGTTGTTCACACCAACATGGACAATGACAGAGCCATATTTGTACTTGCTGTGGCGAGTGACCTGGGGAAGTGTGTGGGGATAACTGGCAGGCTGATCCTGGCACCTGATCCTTGCTAACGAGCTGACAGTAACCTTCTCCTTGTTTAGCCTGGTGAGTGGGACATCAAGTGCGCCTGACTACAGAGTCACCCCAAGACTAGTGTGTTGGGTTACATTGGTTTGCCTTAAGTAGCTGTGGTTTATTGGCTTACACTGAGTCTGTGGGCTATGTGTCATTTGGGTTGTGTGTTGGGGGATGGAGGTTGCTCGCATTTCTGCTTTGAATGTCTCTGTTGCTTGAACAGATTGTAGAGAGAGCCTCTGCAAATGTTTTCTTGTGTTTCTATGTGTGGATTTTGGTAGTGTAGGTTTTAGTGGGACTGTGATGGGTGGGGTGTGGTGCAAGTGTTTACCTTCTCTTGACTGTCAGAGTGCAGTCTTGGTTGGAGAAGAGAGTTTTACCTCCAGTTTGACCTAGATAAGTGCATCTCTCACAGGTTGTGGTCTTGGGTGGTAGGAGGAGAGTGGTTGTCTGTGTGTACATGTGAGGCACCGTGCTACATCAAGCCTCAAGATGCCCAGATTCACTCAGATAGACCAGGAGGAGGAACACTGGGACCTGACCCTTGAACATGCCTGAATAAAAAATGACTTTCACTCTAGACATTAGTAAGGAGAGAAGTGTGAGTATAAGGAGTTGTTTTTCTCTAAGCAAGAGCGTATTATAAAATGAACTTAATTCACAAGGGAGGAACATATGCAAAAATGTTTTAGTTGTTGCTGTAGTTAAAGTGGATTCCCAAGCGTACCCCGGGTGGATAAAAACATTTCTGTAAGACAGGGATGTTATTAATAATAAGCTGGGCGTAGTTACGCTAAGTACTCAGTACAGTTTGACATAGTTTTTTTTTTGTTTTCCATATGCTTTAAGTTTTCAGACACAATGTTAGCCATCTTCATCACATGTGAGATGTATGCTGTGAGGTACATCAGAAGATCCATCTGAAATCTGTACAGCATGGCTCATTCCTACATCACTTATGTGGATTTCTCTGACATACCTTCTCAACAAAATGTGTCATTGCTAGGTCATTTAGGAATCCTTAACACATCATTGACTAAGCAGTCATGCTAATAGAACATACTTGCAAAGCAGGTAATTAGCTAGGAAAAATTCCTTTAACCTTCATTCTTGCTGTGGTAATGCTCAGGTATATTACTGGCTGCCGCTCTGTAGGAACCAACACCATACTTATCCCTCCAGCATTTTGAAAAAATTTAGGTTATTTTGTGGTGGCTACTGACTTGGTGAGATTGCTTTCGCGGTATGCTATTAGCCAGCCTCACAGTAAAAAGGACGCTGTCTTAGGTTGTCTGGGATTCTCAGCTAGACTGTCTTCTGTGTGGAGACATGCGGTCATGGGCATTCCTTTCAAGTTGAAGGTTAAAATTAAGTGGAAGAGCTGGCAACCATATTAGTCGCATTAAAATCTTCTCGTTTAGGAAAGAATCTTTACTGGCGGATCCGTAGTTCGCTGTGGCAACCTTAACGGGGAAAAGCCTCTGAAAGACACAAACAAAGAAAGGCTACTGACTTGAGAGCTGTGACACAATCCATGTGTCCAGATTAGATTTTCTACACCCTATAAAGTATAATGCATTTGACTAGTTTACTTCCATTGTGTTAGGTGAAGATTACCTTGTTCTCAGGTGCTACTGAATAAAAATACTGACAACAGTTTAGGAATAAAACTACATGGGATAGTTCTCTGGATTTTTTAAAGGTATGTTTTCTGCTATGTAACTGCTAATGGTTAGTATGCTGATATATTTATTTATTTATTTTATTTATTTATTTATTTATGTATTGACATTTGTTAACTCTTTGTTTTGTCCAACTGGGCTTGTGGCCGATTTTTCAGTGGAGACCCGAGGAGAAAAGCTTCAGTAGTGTTATATTTTTTAAACAAGTACACAATTTTAAACAATATCGATATAGTAGCAGTTATAGCAAAAAGATTCACATATGTTAGGTTATAAGTCATATTTTACAAAAGTTAAAGTTGTATTTAAAATAAGTTTATCAACATCATTTTACATTGATATAGTTCAACAGGGTCAACAGTAAAAAAAAATTGTTTGTATAAAATTATGCATGTGGGCATTGGAGAGAGAAGGTGTAATAATTACAAGTATGGTCCCTATAGAGGGGTACATAAAGGGAAGGAAGACTAGTGTGAAGCCATGCGCAGAGGCGCAGGTCCTGGAATTGAGAAAATAAGCTTTTAGTTAATTTTTAAAGTGTGAGGTGTGGAGGATTGAATGTAAGTCAAGGGAAAGTTTGTTCCAAGCATGGGCAAGTGAGTGTTTATAGAGTAGTTTGCCTACTGACCTTGTTGGGCGTGGTAGACATCAAGTAATTGTTGGTTAGAAGTACAGAGGGTCCGGGATGGGATGTAGATGGAGACAAAGGAAGATAGAGATGGACAGAAGGAGGTTTATAAAAGTTTTATAAAGAATAGAGTGGGAGTTATGAAATGCCTATTTTTTTTGCATGTGCTTTTCTAACCTATGCACAGTGTGAAGCCTGAATTTAGGGGCTTCAGGACTGTTATGGTATTAGGTTTTTTGGTGGTTTTTGCATATGAACAGGTCCGAACCCCAGATTTATTAAGTATTGTTGTCAATACTGGTTGATATTCCCAACTATTGTGTTGCTGGTGTGTTGGTTGTATTGTGATAGTGGTCAAGTATAGTGAATATATACCTCTATATATATATAGACATTATTTTGTTGTATTTGAATAAGTCCTTTGCGTTAAAATTATGGCATTATCACCCCTTATTCAGGGGTTATCATCCGATATGGATGATCTATCAGTTTTTGGTTTAGGCCCATTGGGCTCTACACATGTTCCTCCGTCCAATGCATCCAATAGTGAATGTGACGTGTTTTTTGGTTTACTTAGTAAAAACATGCGAATGGTTAGGACTAATGTTTGGCACTTACGTTTATTTAAAGCTTATCAACGTAAAAACATTACTCCACGGGGCCTTAGGGTTAAGGTGCAACCCTTGGTCTCTGATATTGATGATAAACTATTGGAAGATTGGGGATAGGTCCAACAGTTGGCCAGTTCCAAGTTTGTTGATGCATTAACAGCTTTTTATGAACGGAAAGTGCAGAAAGGGGTTAAAGATCTTGAAACTATATGTGCTGATACTAGCAAGTTTGAAACTTGTGACTCTTTTTCTACACAGATTAAAAAACTTACGTCTGACCTCTCCAAGATGGAATTGGTACTTAAAGAAAGGAAGATTAAAAAATTCTTTAGAGATGTTGGGGACTATGAAAGGGGGAAACCTTTTGATAGCTCCAAAAATGTTTCGTTCAGGGTACCTGGCGAGCATGATAGGGGTGTTAAGCGATTCTCTACCCCAAAAAGAAAAAGACCTAAATCAATTCTTAAGAACACCTCTGAATCTTCTAATTTTACTTCAGGTGATGAATATTCATCTAACACTGAAGGGGAATTTGAGGAGAACCAGTCTGATGTTTTACCTAATGCTAAACGTGACAACTTGTCACACCCTTCCGCCGCACTTACAGACGAGGGGGGCGGAAACATAGGAAAGGACACGCCCAAGCAAAGTATGGATGCTCTATTGAAACTGATGACAGCACAGTAATGTTCCCTTCTAATGTTCATAATATTTCTTCTATTGAGCTAACCACTACACAGGGTTTATTATTAAATAAAGGTTTAAACTTTGTCCCCGGTTTTTTTGTACCTGAACAGTCTTTAGCCTTGGATGTGGTTAACTTTTGTAGATTACTGAATCTAAAACTGTTGTTTGCTGATGGTGATGGTCATAGATCTGATGAGTTTAAATTTAAGAAATCGTCTTTTAATCCCCCTATGACTCAATTGGTGGGTGTTTTTCAAAGGAATGTTTTATATGATCTACACTATCACTACAAGGATTTTCCTCTGTCTTATAACAATTTATCTAGGGATGAAATGTGTAGTCTGGATGAGTTAGCTAAAAATAAAAATGTGGTGATCACACAGTCAGACAAAGGTGGGGCGGTGGTGATTCAGAACAAGGATTCTTATGATCATGAGGCCATGAGACAGTTGGGGAATAGAGACCACTATATGCCCATGCCTTTGGACCCAACCTCCAATTTACAGCGCAAGATTGATGAATTTTTAACATCAGCAGTAGAGGAGGGTATTATCCAACAGGCTACCAAGGAACAACTGATGGTGTCGTCCCCTCAAAAACAGTTTCTCTATATGCTTCCCAAAATACATAAAAATGTTAGTAATCCCCCTGGCCGACCTATTGTGTCTGGACATGGGTCCTTGACGGAACCCTTATCGGAATATCTGACATTTTATTTGAAACCCTTATTAGGGTTTATCAGAGCTCGTATCCAGGATACCACACAGTTTTTGGAGATTATTGGTGACATTCAATTGGAGCCAGAATGGCTACTATGTACCCTTGATATTACGTCCCTTTATACCAACATTCCACACTGGGCAGGCCTACAAGCACTAGAATATTGGTTGGTGAGATCTGATTTATACAAACCAGGTTTTAATACTTTTCTGGTTTGTCTCACTGAATATGTGCTAACCAGCAACATTTTCTACTATCAGAATAAGTGCTTTTGGCAAACCAAAGGAACTGCTATGGGTGCATCTTTTGTACCCATTTATGCAGATTTATTTATGGCGTATATCGAGGAGATCATTATTTATGATGCTAGTCATAACATCTACATGTGTGAAATGGATATGTGGCGTCGATATCTGGATGATTGTTGGTTGGTGTGGAGGGCTGATGAGCAGTATCTTATGGAATTTCTTGATTATCTTAATAATAACATATGGGGTATAGAATTCAAGATTAGTTTTGACAGGTCCAATATAATTTTTTTGGATGTTGAAATTCATAGGAATATGGATAACACTCTATCTACTACCCTATTCAGGAAATTTCCAGAGTACAATCCTTTATTGCATGCCACCAGCTTCCACCCACCACATATCATCCGGAATATTCCTAAATCACAATTTTTACGAGCTAGAAGAATTTGTTCCAATCAAGGGTCTTATGTCAAGACCAGTGATGATTTGGTTGCCAGATTTAAGCATAGGGGATATCATTCAGGGACTATACACATGGCTAAACAGTGGGCTTCTAAATTTCATAGAACTGATTTATTGCGTTATAAAGATCACAATCGTGATGGGTTACAACAACCACTGAGGTTAGTTACCTCTTATGGACGCAATACTCGAGGCTTTATGAAAATTGTTGATAGACATTGGAACATCCTTTTGGCTGACAATAGATTGCACAATTTTCTTGGGGACAGATGTTCATTTTCTTTTAGAAGGGGACGTACTATTGGGTCCTATTTGAGTCATTATAAGAAGTCTTTGTCTGATCTTAAAGTGTACACTCAATCCACTCTCACAGGGGCTCCAGTGGTTGGATGTTTTTCGTGTGGCCACTGTAAATTTTGTAACAAAGTGTCACGTATTGGAGAATTCAGTAGTCAGAATACACCTGATATTTTTGAGATCAATTTTTGGGCCAATTGCAGTTCTGGGTGGGTTATATATTTAGTGACCTGCACCTGTTCTGCGTTTTATGTGGGCCAGACATCTAGGGCATTCCGTCTTAGAATTGGTGAACACACGAGTGATATCAAGAATAAGCGTAGTAATAATGCATTGTTTAAACATAGTTTAAAACACACCACAGCCAACTTTATGTTTTGTATTATTGACCACATTAAGGGTAAATGTCAGGGTAAAACAAAATGGCATGAATTGCTAACTTCTAAAGAGAGGAAGTGGATAATTAAACTTGGGGCAATGTTTCCACCTGGTCTTAATGACCAACTGTGATTTGTTAATTATGATAGGCTGATCATGTACTGTGATTGGTTTTTTTCACTGATATATATTCTGTTTGAAAGCTTTGTGAGCTGATTTTTATACTAAAAACTTGTGTCACTGAGGAAGGCTCTGTTGAGCCGAAACCGGTCTGTATATTTGTTATCTGAGGGATTTTTCTCTCAGGTTTTATGCATTAAACTATTGTTGCTGATACCTACAGCTGCTGGCTTCTATTGTGTGGATCTACATGAGTAGTTTTCCCAATTAATAGTGGGGTAGTTGAAATCGCCCATTATTAGGGTGTTTGGTTGAACCCTAATATTTTCCAGTATATCAAATAAAGAGGAGTGGGAATCCTGGGGCATTGTGAGGGATCTGTAGCAAGCTTCAATTTGGATTGCAGTTTTGCCCAGAGTTAGTTACACTTGGATAACCTGGGATGCATTATGCTGCGCAACTAGCCTGGAGGTGTGGGTATCCTTAATGAATATGGACACACCTCCGCCTTTGGTGTTCTGGTCCAGGTTAGATGGCCGAAAAGTGTGGTATGAGTTATAATGGTAATGCAGGGGTGCTCTCTAGATCCTTGAACCAGGTCTCAGTCACTGCACAGATATTGATGTTCTCCATTTTAAGGAGTGCCTCAAGTGAGTGCATTTTAAGATTTAGATTTCTAGCACTGAGTAGCATTACCCTCAGTTTTTGCTTGCCTGTTCCTGTTACAGTGGTAAATTTGTCATTTGAACCTTGCCTAAAAAAGGCACTTTAGGGGCAGCAAGAGCCTTAGCCAGTGTCCGGATCCCAGGGGTGACAGGTGTAGGCCATCTTTGGCAAAGCATCATGGTCTGTAGACCATGTCGTCCCAGGCAGAGAGATACTGGATCCCCTTAGAATGACACCAGAAGCTTAGTCAATTGTTGAAGTCAATCATTTTGTCCTAGTACTGCGGTATCATTCTGGGCAATGGCAGGATGCTGCTCAGGGCTAGGGTCATACCTACCTGGGCTACAAGATTGGAGAGCTCTTCCATGTCACTTTTCATGTAGTCCAGGGAAGTACATCTCAGGTTGTTCACACCAACATGGACAATGACAGAGCCATATTTGTACTTGTTGTGGAGTGACCTGAGTGCGTAGGTTATGTGGCTGATCCTGGCACCCGACACGCAGCTGACAGTAACCTTCTCCTTGTTTAGCCTGGTGAGTGGGACATCAGTGTGCCTGACTACAGAGTCACCTATGACTAGTGTGTTGGGTACATTGGTTTGCCTTAAGGGCTGTGGTTTATTGGCACACTGAGTCTGTGGGCTATGTGTCATTTGGGTTGTGTTGGGGGATGGAGGTTGCTCGCATTTCTGCTTTGAATGTCTCTGTTGCTTGAGCAGATTATTATTGAGAGCCTCTGCGAATGTTTTTGTGTTTCTATGTGTGGATTTTGGTGGTGTAGGTTTAGTGGGACTATGTGATGAGTGTGGTGTGGTGCAAGTGTTTACCTTCTCTTGACTGTCAAGTGCAGTCTTGGTTGGAGAGAGCTTTACCTCCAGTTTGACTAGATAAGTGCATCTCTCACAGGTTGTGGTCTTGGGTGGTAGGAGGAGAGGGTTGTCTGTGTACATGAGGCAATTGCTACATTGCCTCAAGATGCCCAGATTCATCAGATAGACAGGAGAGAACACTGGGACCTGACCCTTGAACATGCCTGAATAAAAAATGACTTTCCTCTAGACAAGTAAGGAAAGTGAGTATAAGAGCTGTTTTTCTCTAAGCAAGTATTATAAAATGAACTTAATTCACAAGGGAGGAACATATGCAAAAATGTTTAGTTGTTGCCAGTTAAGTGATTCCCAAGCATGCCCCAGGTGGATAAACATTTCTGTAAGACAGGGATGCTATTAACATTGCCGGGCATTACTTCAAAGGTTAAAGTTTGACATAGTTTTTTTTTTATGTTTTCCACATGCTTTAGTTTTCAGACACAATGTTAGCCATCTTCATCACGTGTGAGATGTATGCAGAGGTACATCAGAAGATCCATCTGAAATCTGTACAGCATGGTTCATTCCTACATCACTATGTGGATTTCTCTGACATACCTTCTCAATGTGTCATTGTCGTCACTAGGAATCCTTAACACATCATTGACTAAGCAGTCATGCTAATGAGACATACTTGCAAGGCATTAACTAGGAAAAATTCCTTTAACCTTCATTCTTGTAATGCTCAGGTATGTGCACGCCTTTCTGTAGGAACCAACACCATACTTATCTCTCCAGCATTTTGAGAAAATTGAGTTATTTAGAAAGGCTACTGACTTGGTGGTGCTGCGGTAGCGTTGTCGCCTCACAGTAAGACGCTGTTCGGTTCGATTCTCAGCTAGACTGTCTTCTGTGTGGAGACATGCGTGAATGGGCATTCCTTCGTTGAAGGTTGTGCGTCAGAGCTGGCAACTCAGTACGTAAAAATCTTCTGCGGAAAAATCTTTAGCGGACCGTAGTTCCGCTGTGGCAACCCCTAACCGGGAAAAAGCCGAAAGACACAAACAAAGAAAGGCTACTGACTTGAGAGCTGTGACACAATCCATGTGTCCAGACGAGATTTTCTACACCCTATAAGTATAATGCAGACTAGTTTACTTCCATTGTGTTAGGGAAGATTACCTTGTTCCCAGGTGCTGCTGAATAAAATACTGACAACAGTTTAGGAATAAAACTACATGGGATAGTTCTCTGGATTTTTAAAGGTATGTATTCTGCTATGCAACTGCTAATGGTTAGCATGCTGATATATTTATTTATTTATTTATTTATTTATTGACATTTGTTAACCTTGTTTGTCCAACTGGGCTTGTGGCCGATTTTCAGTGGAGACCCGAGGAGAAAAGCTTCAGTAGTACATTTTTAAACAAGTACAATTTTAAACAATATTGATATAGTAGCAGTTATAGCAAAAAGATTCACATATGTTGGGTTACATGCATAAAAGTTAAAGTTGCATTAAAAAAAGCTTATCAACATCATTTTACATTGATATAGTTCAACAGGTCAACAGTAAAAAAAAATTGTTTGTATAAAATTATGCATGTGGCATTGGAGAGAGAGGTGTAATGAGGTACCAAGTATGGTCCTATAGAGGGTACATAAAGGGAAGGAAGACTAGGTGGAGTCATGGCAAGGGCAGGTCCTGGAATTGAGAAAATAAGCTTTTAGTTCATTTTTAAAGTGTGAGGTGTGGGGGATTGAATGTAAGTCAAGGGGAAGTTTGTTCCAAGCATGGGCAAAGGAGTGTTTATAGAGTAGTTTGCCTACTGACCTTGTTGGGCGGTAGACATCAAGTAATTGTTGGTTAGAAGTACAGAGGGTCCAGGATGGGATGTAGATGGAGACAAAGGAAGATAGAGATGGACAGAAGGAGGTTTTATAAAGAATAGAGTGTAGCATATGAAATTGATAAGATAGCAGAAATTGGGGAAGTTCAAGCCATTGAAGAGAGTTTAAAGAAATGCAGTGGTGTGAGTTGTATGGGGAGTTAGTAATGAATCTGGCTATTTTATGGTAAGTCTGTTGAAGTTTGTTTAGAGTGGAGGCCTGGATATTGGTAAGAACTGGGGGTGACGTATAAGAGGGAGGGAAGAAGGAGTGCCTGGCCCAGGGTAAGTCTAGATTCAGGGGTTAGGAATTTTTTGTTCCAATATAGCAGACCTAGCTTCGGGTTTGTTTTTTTTTTATAAACTGGAGTATGTGTAGGTTAAACTTTAGTTCATCGTCGATAATGACCCCTAGGAGTTTTGTGTGGGTGTCAGGTTGGATAGTTGTATTGTTAGAAGATTTACTAAAAAAGGTGGTTTTGTGATGAGAAAGAAAACAGGGAAGGAAAAGTAGGAGTTTGGTCTTTTTGGGATTTAGGATCAGTAGGTTGTGAGACAGCCATTGTTTAGTGGATAGGAGGGCTTGTTGGGTCAGGGAGTGTAGTTCAGGAATATTATTTGAGATGGATATAAGTGTAGAGTCATCGGCATACTGAATAAGGGAGGATTTTTTGCATGAGGTGTAAAGATCATTGGTGAAGATGTTAAACAAAAGGGGTCCCAAGCTGGAGCCTTGGGAAACAACAGTGGAGATGGTAAGGAAAGGTGAGGAGGATGAGGTAATTTGACAGATTGTTCCCTGCCAGATAGGTAACTATTAAACCAGGCAAGTGCAGAGGGGGATAGGTAGAGATTTGCAAGTTTGGACAGTAGTAGAGGATGAGAGACAGTATCGAAGGCTTTGGAGAGATCTAGGAAGAGATAGGAAATGTGTTTATTGTTGTCTAGGGCCTTTGCAATGATATGAGTGAAGGAGAGGACGGCAGTGGTGGTGCTGTGGTGAGGACGAAATCCATGTTGGGTAGGGGTAAGTAAGTGGTGCATGAGGAGGTGATTGAGAAGCTGCGAGTGAATGCATTTTTCTAATATCTTGGAGAGGGGGGATAGAATGGCAATGGGTCAGTAGTTTGAGGGGTCAAGGGAGTTTCCACCTTTATGAAGAAGGATAGTAAGGAAAGATTTCCAAAGGGTGGGGACAGTAGATTCCAGAATAGATCGATTAATTAGAATAGATATAGGATAGGCAATTGAGTCAGCAGCATATTGAGAAATGTAGGAGATAGATTGTCAGTGGAAGGAGAGCAAGGTTTTAGCTTGAGTAGTAGAGATTTGATGTAAGTAATGGGAACTGGCTCAAAAGAAAACAAAGTTGTGTTAGTGGGACTTGGAGGGGTGGGTGTCGAAGTAGAGTTTGGCTTAGAGGTTGCCAGATTTTGGATGGAAGAGATAAAAGTGTTTATTCAGGAGGGTAGCTATTTCCTGAGAGGAAGAATTAGGGTATGGGGAGGGATTAGAGGGCTTTCCAGGATAGAGGATGTTGTTGAGAGTTGACCAAAATTTTCGAGGATTAGATTTGTTGTTAAGCTGAGCAGAGCTATAATATAACTTTTTGTCATTAGTTGTATGTTTTTTTGCAAGGTTCTTCAGTTGCCTGTATTTTTGAAGAGGAGGTGGTTGTTTAGATTTAGTCCAGTTTTCCAAGCACTATCTCTTTGTTTCATAAGGGACCTAGTCTCCTTGGAGAGACAGGTGATGTGCTGTCAGTCTGCATTGTTTCTCATTTACATGCAAGTAATGTGAAATGTACTTCATGGCGGGTCAGCCAACACAAAACATATTTTGTGTGTACAGACAAGGCTTCTTTATTACTTTATTACTGTTATAACATCTTACAATTTTATACTGTCACTGACTGAGTTCCTTATCTTTTTTTTTTTTACATTCCCCAAAATGTTTATTTGCTTTTGATGTTTCTCTGCTTGGTAGGTGCACATTCCTGCATTATTGTTCACTTCTGCAGTTTACTTTTTTGTTAGGGTGGGGGGCATATGGGATATTACAGTGCTTGTTGCATTGCCATCCTTTCCAGCTATGCTTAATCTGTACTGGCTTGATCTTACAAGGTTGCTAGTATTATGCTAGTCACTCACTGCATACTGATAGATTTGGTTTAGTTATTCTACCTATGACAGTTTCTACTACCTATGTGAGTTATGTTGTGTTGTGACATCATTTTTTTCTTCCAACACAACAAGGGATATTACTCCCAAATCCAAGAGCAAGAAGGTGTCACCTTCATGGAGGCCTCCTTTCTCATAGGCTGAGAATGAGGTCATTATACAGTCCCACCCTCTCCGTGACAGACAGCTGCTTGATTTACATTCGTCTGGTGAGCCCGTCCTTGACTGCGCCTGGTGGCAGATGGTCGATGATGTTAGTGCTGTTAGTGTCCAGGGCTGTGATTACAAAATGAAGAGGTCACATGACTACTGTATGTCATGCATTCTGATATAAGGGACTGCATGACCTGGGTGTGTGACTCCTTGGACAAGAGTGAATGACACACTGGACCATGCAGTGTCTGTTGTCGATCTGCTGGGTATGACACCATCCACAAGGCCATTCTCATGACTCATCATCAGATGTTGGACAGCATGACTATGAATGACCAAGAACCCACTCAGACAAGGCTAGCACTTCCACTGCTACATCAGGGGTGGATGTTCAAACCCCGATGCAGTCGCCCATGTGGTCATGGCATTAAATGAGGTTGCAATGAAATCTCATCTAGCAGACATTGTTCATATTCAGGTAGCACTCTAGATTCTAGACAGAGTCATGGACATGGCAGTGCAACTCTTGGCAGAAGCAGTTCATGTGGTTGGAGCATCCAGGCCATACTTATTCCCTACCATACATGACTAACACCTGTCCAGAATGCTAGGGGCTAATGCTAACACACTTGTTATGGCTTGTGTCCTTGTCTGCACATGTACACACACACACACACACACACACACACACACACACACACACACACACACACACACACACACACACACACACACACACACACACACACACACACACACACACACACACACACACACACACACACACACACACACACACACACACACACACACACACACACACACACACACACACACAATCACAAACTTGTGCATGCTTTAATCCCATCTGCAGATACTGGCCCTGAGAGTACATACTTGCACATTTCCTTTGTATATGGCATGCCCAGCTGTAACCATCCTCCACCAGACTGTGCAAATTATGATTAATGTGCCTTTCCATTTATACAATCCATGACTTGAGGTTGTCTATGCCTGATTCACAGAGTGGCCAGCCAATGCATGGTCAGTCAAAGGTCTTATTAGTATTTGGATATGAGATCATTTTTAATTTTGTTTAGCCTGCTTACCTTCAATAGCAATAGTGATGTGTTATTAGTAGTGACTATTTGTGTATGATAACTTGCTCACTCAGTTGTACAAATAATGTGGAGAGTGCCCTGCCCTCCAGAAGGTTTTCTGCCTTGGCCTGCTTATGTTTGATGCACATAGTGAGCAGGAAATGCCTGGGCCAAGGAAAACAGCTGCATAATGTTACATGGGATTTAGTTTAAATTTTGCAATCATAGTTATATAGATATCCTGCCCTACCACCTGTGCAGATGATGCTGAGATTGGCCTGCCCTCTTTAGTGGTTGTTGATTATGATCCAAAAAAGACAAACTTTCTTATAAAAATATAGATTATTACCTGGATGATATGCTGACCCAGGGGCAGCTAACACCAGCGGAGTATACATTTCTTTTTAATCAGCATTCAAAAATTCCTACAATTTTTGGGTTCCAGAGTTACACATATTTGGAAGAACTTCCATTGCACCACATAGTGGATGTTACCCATTCAAAAACTAGTCTGATAGCCAAATTTATTGATATTCAACTTAAAGTCCCTGTGGCTAATATTCCGCATATTTGTTGGGATCCCTGGGATTTTTTATCTTGATGTAATAACTTAGGTATCTTTATAGGTGGGGTTTTCTATAACCATTGATGGTAAGGATTTATACAACTGTATACCCCATGACATCGGATTGGCTTAGTTTTCAGAATATTTGGTTTTTAGTATGAGTATTAGTCAAGATCGGACCAATACTTTAACACACTTGATGAAAATGGTGCTTTATAATCATTTTATTTATTATGAGGGTCATTTTTTTAAACAACAATCAGGTGTGGCTATGGGGGCAGCTTGTGGGCCTACTTATGCTAATATTGTAAAAGCAGCTTGGGAATATCATTATCAATATCCTAGTTAATTTTATAAGTTTATTATAATGTACACCTGCTATCTAGATGAAATGTTCATAGCATGGTCAGGTCCTATTGAGAACACTGACGAGTTTATGACTTATCTTAATCATACAACAACATTTTTACAGTTAATTCATACATTAGATGTTAATAAGATTTCTTTTTTGGATGTCCATTTTTCTAAGGATATCGAGTGTGGTGGTCTTATTTCATCTATTTATAGAAAGCCAACATATTCTAATAGCTTTTTACATTATAGCAGTAATCATGCCCACATCAGAAATGAGCAGTTATCAAGGGTCAGATGGTCTGTGCAGCCAGGATGACTACATTGTAGGTAGATTTTCTTAAAGAAATTGATCTGCTGGTGAATATGTTCATTAATATAGGATATCCATGGCAATTGATTCAGGTGATCAGGAAGGAAGGAGTACAGAAGAGAATGTCAGGTTTTTATGTGCCATTATTGAATTTGGGTTATAATCTGTCAGATGATGTTGTGTAGCAGGCAAATTTATCCAACATCATCATCATCATCTTCTTTTGGCTATTCCCATTAGGGGTCGCCACAGCGGATCATCTGTTTCCATTTTTTCTGTCCTCTGCATCTTGCTCTGTCACACCAATCACCTGCATGTCCTCTCTCACCACATCCATAAACCTTATCTTAGGCCTTCCTCTTTTCCTGTTACCTGGTAGCTTCATCCTTAACATCTTTTTCCCAATATACTCAGCATCCCTCCTCAGCACGTGTCCAAACCAATGTAATATTGCCTCTCTGGCTTTGTCTCCAAACCTTCCAACCTGGGCTGACCCTCTAATATACTTATTCCTAATCCTGTCCACCCTTGTCACACCTAGTGCAAATCTTAACATTTTTAACTCTGCCACATCCAGCTCTAACTCCTGCCTTTTTGTCAATGCCTCTGTCTCCAACCCATATAACATAGCTGGTCTCACTACCCTTTTGTAGACCTTCCCTTTCACTCTTACTGGTACTCGTCTGTCACAAATCACTCCTGATACTCTTCTCCATCCACTCCATCCTGCCTGTATTCTCTTCTTCACCTCTCTTTCACACTCACTGTTACTCTGAACTATTGATCCCAAGTATTTAAACTCATCCACCTTCACCACCTCTACTCCTTGCATCCTCACCATTCCTCTATCCTCCCTCTCATTCACACACATATATTCTGTCTTAGTCCTGCTGACCTTCATTCCTCTTCTCTCTAGAGCATATCTCCATCTCTCCAGGGTCTCCTCCACCTCTGTTCCCTACTCTCACTACAGATCACAATGTCATCTGCAAGCATCATAGTCCATGGGGACTCCTGTCTGATCTCGTCTGTCAACCTGTCCATCAAAATTGCAAATAAGAAAGGGCTCAGAGCTGATCCTTGATGTAATCCCACCTCCACCTTAAATGCATCTGTCACTCCCAATGCAGACCTCACTGCTGTCACACTACCCTCATACATATCCTGTACCACTCTTACATACTTCTCTGACACTCCAGACTTCCCCATACAATACCACAACTCCTCTCCAGGCACCCTGTCATATGCTTTCTTGAAGTCTACAAAAACACAATGCAACTCCTTCTGACCTTCTCTGTACTTCTCCATCAACACTTTCAGAGAAAACATCGCATCTGTAGTGCTCTTTCCCGGCATGAAACCATACTGCTGATCACTAATCATCACGTCCCTTCTTAACCTAGCTTCCACTACTCTTTCCCATAACTTCATGCTGTGACTGATCATTTTAATCCCTCTGTAGTTACTACAGCTCTGCACATCACCCTTATTCTTAAAAATCGGTACCAAAACACTTTTTCTCCATTCCTCAGGCATCCTCTCACTTTCCAAGATTTTATTAAAAATCTGGTTAGAAACTCCACTGCCATTTCACCTAAACACCTCCATGCTTCCACAGGTATATCATCTGGAAAAACAGCCTTTTCATTCTTCATCCTGTTCATAGCTATCCTTACTTCCTCGTGCTAATCCATTGCACTTAATGATTCACTATCCCCACATCATCCAACCTTCTCTCCCTCTCATTCTCTTCATTCATCAACCCCTCAAAGTACTCTTTCCATCTCCTCAACACACACTCCTCGCTTGTGAGTATGTTTCCCTCATTATCCTTTATCACCTTTAACTGCTGCACATCTTTCCAACCTCAATTCCTCTGTCTAGCCAATCGGTACAGGTCCTTTTCCAACATACTAAATCAAAAAAGTAATTTAGTGTCAATAGATAATTTCATCGATGATTTTAGTTATCACATGAGGGATAGTACTCTTAAGAATGAGCATTATTTTGTTGCCACCTATAACGTGGATAGTAAAAGAATTAATTCTATCATAAATAAAAATTGGTCTTTAATATCTAGTGATAGAGATTTATATGAGACATTAGCTGTTAGACCAAAAAACAGTTTATAAATGGGGTACTAGTTTTAAAAATATATTTGATAATATTTTGAATATATCTAAGAAAGAAGGTGGAACAATGTCTCAAAGTGGTTCATGTACCCAATGTCAATATATACTCTGTGGGGAGGTTTTTACTATTGCTAATAAGAGAATTAATATTATAAGTAGGCATGATTCTCATACTTCAAGTGTAAAATATGCAGCAGTTTGTTTACAATGCGCTGCCTATTATGTCAGCAAAACTGAAAGGAAATTTAGAAAAGGCATATATCAGTACTTATATGATATTAAAAATGCTAGAAGGACTAATACATTGCATAAGCATATATATCAGTTAATGAACATCATAGTTTTCAGTTTTTTTATCATTGTGAAGGTGGATAAAAGTCCAAGGGGTGGTCCACGAAGTATTATAGTAGAAAAAAAGAGAGTTATGGTGACAAAGACCACCAGGTCTTAATGACATCATTTCAATTACAAGTCTTGAAATATTATTATTATTATTATTATTATTATTATTATTATTATTATTATTATTATTATTATTATTATTATTATCATGCATGTTTGGGTTATTTTATCATAATTATTATTATTATTTATAATCATTTCTGTGCTACTCTTCCATGTTATTTCCAAGTTAGCTTAGGTGTTATGTTTAGACAAATTCCATGTAAGTAAATCATGTATTATTACACATATATTTGTACATAAATTGTTATTTATGAATGTTTCAGGATTTTAAGAGGGATCATTACTGGTATATTATATAGTCAGTTATTGGTAATATTTATATTTTAATTTCATATTTTAGATATATATTTTAGATTCATAATTTATTGTTCATTTGATAAATGTTATATTGTGATTTGGAAGCTCTAGTTTAAGTTTAATGTTTAGGGAATTTCAGTTCTGTGTAGTAGCTTAGTAAGTGGTACTGTCACTTTAAATATTTTGCCTCCAAATTTAAGCAGTAGGTGGATACAGAGTTTATTTATATTGTCTATTTGCACTGTTACTTTGTCTGATAAAGTCTTGTTTGTATGTTATACAGAGACGAAAGGCCTTATCTTTAGTGTGTTATATTGTATTGGGTTTTAACTTTATTTACATTAAAACTTTTTTTGGGTATGCCTCAGCTAGTTTTCTTAGATCCTTTGGGTTTTTTTTTGTTTTGTTTTTTTATGCCTGATGCACAGAGCGGTCTGAAAGTACATAAGTAAGTAATAGCTTTCTTTGTTGTTTGAATGCAACACAGTTGGTGTCTACATTTGTGGTATATTTTATTTATTTATTCTTTGTTGGCTGGGTTAGTCCTACGAGGATACTAGCTTCTTTTCAGGGGAGACCTGAGTTGGTATTTATACTATTAGGGGAAATTTGGCCAAGGCATTGAGGAACTTCGCCCACTCTTTTTGATAGGTGCTGTGTGATCTTTTACATCTACCTAAGCTACCACCACCTCAAGCAGATGAGGCCTTGCTTTAACATCTCATCTGAAGGATGACATACCCCAGAGTGCAATACCCATATTATGCCACACTGCAGCGTCTGTAATCGATCTACCTGGTGTTGGAATAGAACCCACAGCCTTCTGCAGCAAAGGCAAATGTGCTGCTTGTTAACAGTAACTGCAATGATATTCCTGTATGGGTATCAGCAATTTTTACTTCCTGCTTAATTTTTGTTATGCATTGTAGTATCTCTTTGTGACAGGTTATTCAGACACCTTTGTTACTGCTCCTGAGGATGCCTTTGCCTGTGGTTACCTATGTCTGATATTTACCGAATCCAGCTAGTGCATGGGCAAGCAAATTCTGTTTTATTTTTATGCATCATTGTTACTGTTTGTATGTGCTTTGCTCTTATGTTAATCAAGTGGTGATGGTATGTGCAATTCATTACATATTAGCTAATGTCATTGCATATTGTGCCTGTTTCCATCTGCCATGGTCATCCCCTGCTGCTGGCTCCTCATCTGACCCTTCATCTGTGTAAAATGCTTCTTCCTGTGGTGCTGGGAACTGCAGTCCCTCTAATGGTGCTCCCTCCTGTAACTGCTTTCTAAGTATGATATGATGTAGGATGGCACATGCAGTCAGTATTTTTGCAGAGGTTGAGGGGTCATATTGCAGGGTACATGACTTGAGCAGCTCAAATGCATGCTCTATAGCATGTCTAGTCTGTACTTGTGCAGTGTTGTAACCTTGGTCAGTGGGGATTATGTGAGTTTCTGATAGGTGTCATAAGCCAAGATGCCAGGGCATATCTAGCATCTCCCACTAGATGTCCCTGTGGGAAGTCAGTCCTTAGAAACTTTTGGTAAAGGTCAGTTGTATGCCATATTTGGGAAGTGTGGAAACTGTCTAGTTGGCCTGCAAACACATTATATATGATACATCGTGCATCAGGGACCACCTGACAGTTAACGGGATGATATACCTTCCCAGGTCACTAGGTGGAGCTATTATTTCTATAGAATGCAGTATATGGCCCCTGTTACTTCAGCCAAATGAGCTATAGCATAGAATGTTTGCATGGCTGTGCCTCTCTCTTCAGAAGTACATAAAACACGTATGTTTCCTTACAAGTTGAAGCATTGTATCAAGGAATCTCTGGAGTATTCTTGAGGCTGATACCTGTATCACAGCCACTACATTACTTATAGATTGTTGAATGGTCACTCTAGCTAAAATACATAAAGCTACATATACCTTAGCATCCACTTGAATGGGTTCTCCATGATTCTGACATGGCCTCCGATCGGGCCAGCAGATGTATGCTATTTCCTCTGTGGTGTCTTGTGCACTCTGTAGTGGTATACTATTTCAATTTTGTATAAACTACAGTATGTCAAATGTTGTCTAAATACCCTCCATGTTTGAGGGTGATATCTGCTATGATCAGTAGCTATTCTTTCTATCATACACTGTTGCACATACAACTTATAATGGCTGTGGCAACCCCTAACATTTTTCAAAGTATTGTGGTTGCATTGTAGCATGTTTTGGAATTTAGAGCTGAAGCTGGCACTTTATTTTTGTGCATATTTTACACATTTCTGAATCACTTGACATTTTTTTGCTTCATTAGCATACAGTTGGACTGATTATATGCCCATTAACAAATGCTGCTGTTACTCTTGTGTTTGGCTGGCTGTGATGGGTACTGCTGTTTTCTGAATTGCAAATTCCTTGCTTCTCACTGCTCATCATGCATGTGATCTTAGTGTGACATGTAGAAATTCATGAATCCCATCCAATAATGTGTCACTGCTCATCATGCACATGATCTTAGTGTGACATGTAGACATTCATGAATCCCATCCAATAATGTGTCACTGCTCATCATGCACGTGATCTTAGTGTGACATGTAGACATTCATGAATCCCATCCAATAATGTGTCACTGCTCATCATGCACGTGATCTTAGTGTGACATGTAGACATTCATGAATCCCATCCAGTAATGTGTCACTGCTCATCATGCACATGAGCTTAGAGTGACATGTAGACATTCATGAATCCCATCCAGTAATGTGTCACTGCTCATCATGCATGTGATCTTAGTGTGACATGTAGACATTCATGAATCCCATCCAGTAATGTGTCACTGCTCATCATGCACGTGATCTTAGTGTGACATGTAGACATTCATGAATCCCATCCAATAATGTTATCTTATTAAAGTGTGTGTAAACCTTGCTTTGTGATTCATGGCAGCTCATCCTTTTGACCATCATTTCAGCAAAATAACATGTCTGTGGTGCAAAGTCATCAACTCTTCATCAGGACATGAAACAAAAATAATGCACATACTTTTCAGTCCGTTATTCAGTTTTGGTTTTGTCTCAAAATAAATTCAAACAGCCATCTTCAGTCTGGATGCTCAGCAAAATGCCTCCAGATAGTTGCCTGCCTTTAGGCTGTCTCTTAGTCTCCTTTCTTTTACAGCACATTTCCCAAAGATTCCAAACACAAAACTCCCCATGCAGTGAGAGCCAACTTCTCTGATTTTCCTGTCCATAGCCCACCATTTTTATAAATTAAATTAGTTATACATCATTAAATGCTTGAAAATGGAGACATAAACCTTTAAGTGTCTACTTAAAGGTATATATGGCTAAGCAACTTACAGTCTTCATGGTCACCTGCATAATATTGTTCCTATTTTCCTTTCTCATATATAATTACCTGCACCCAATAATGTTTAAGGAAACCTCTCTACCTAATGTACAGACATACCTGTCTTATCTTAAATAATATATTGTCTGTACAGCAAAACTTATAACACAGTTTGCTTGACATCATTTTAACACATCCTATTGCAGCACTGTTTATAATATTATTTACACAGCATCAATTTTGACTCATTTTAGATTGAGACTCGCCTATGTATGTTGCAACAACCACCTCCAAGTTTGAAGAACTAGAGATCAGGCCCACAAGATGAGCTATGAGCCTAGACAGGCCACATCCAATGTGGTGGAAGGAGACTGATATTTCCCAGTTAGTTTCAAAGGTTGTAATGAAAGTGCCACCAACAAATTTCTAGTATTCTTGTTTCTTTGCTTGTGTAGATACACTAAGTGAGCATGGTCTGTCACTAATGTCATTTTCCTGACTAGGAGATAATACTTTCATGATGAAATACCTATTTGATCAACATTCCATTTCAGTAGTAGAGCATCTTGCCTTAGCTTTGCTTATATTGTGACTTAAAAAGCATGAAGAGTCTTCTTCTCCATCAAAATACTCTGAAAGCACTGCCCCAGGACTACTTCTGATGCATCAGTATATACTATGAAGGGGTGTCTGAACACCAGGGATGATGGTAAGATAGGCTCTGAACATAACAGTTCCTTCAGTTAATTAAAAGGGATATCTGATCTTTAAGGAGATTTTCCCTTTTTGTAAATCTTTAACTATATTTTTACTTTTCTGCTCAAACTGTCATCATCTCATTGTAACATTTTAAAATTTATTTGGCTTTCCTAGCAGTTAGACAGTTCTAGTGTTTCTGCAGGATCAGTCTATTAAAGGTAGAAGCCACATCCTCCTGTCCTACTAATACAGGTACTGGGGTCACAGTGTCTAAATCTCCTCCTAAGAACGGCAGCTCATATCAATATTCTTTAGTGTCAGTTGCTGTCTGTACATTATTAATTTTTCCTGTTCATTCCCTTTATGAACCCAATGCATAGAACCCTCCTGCTGTTTAAAATTCTTCATTTCTCAGGTATTCTGTTTTAGCGAGACAGAAAGTTTAGAATTCCCCCTCAGGTTGTGGATTTTCTATTCTTTTTAACTACATTCCATTAGAATACACCCTCTCAGTCAGTTCGGCTAGTCATTTCTACTGTTTGCTCTGCAACAGTATCAGATTACAGTACTTTACTGTAGCATTCCTTCCTTCTACTGCTTCTGCTCTTGCAAGCAGCATGCCATAGGAGTTTGCTGACATGTCATTTTAAATTATGTAGATTCTTCCTCACTCTGCACCTTTTGCCGAATGTTTGTACCTTCAGAGTTTTCTAATGTTCCATGTTATGTAGAGGAGAATCTGTACTCTATCCACTACTGATTCCACTCCTTTCACTGATAGAATGGTCTGTCAAAGGCACTACTTTCACCCCATTGCCTCCACAAATCTTTAAAGTGGGAACGTCTTTCCATGTTACCATATCATGTGTTAAACTGAGCATTACAATAACATGATGAACTAGGTTTCTATATATAATTCCTTTTTTTCTCAAATGTTTTTTTATTTTTCAAATACATTTGAATAAATTCCATAGTATTTATGCATAACATCTTAAACAGCTATGTTAGAAGTATGTCCAATCCATTATCAGAGTGTCTGATCAATTATTGTATAGTGTCAATCAACAAAAAGAATTTTCCCCAAGGGTTGTTCTTAAATGGCTTTGGATAAATTCTTAGTTCTTTAATTTTAACATCCAATAATGCTGTGGTCTTCAGTAGGCTGTAGAAGTCTTCCTAAGTTGGTATTGTGTTTGTATTCTATCTTCTTGTTATACACTTCTTTGAAATTGCAAGTATAGTCCATACCAGATACATGTTTGACCTACTCAAACGAGGACCTTTGTTCACATTTAATAATACAAGAGCTTTAGTTAAATAAAATGATTCATTAAATAAAGCTGGGTCTATCTTACGAAATCGAAAACCCGTTTCAGCGAACACCACAACACCGACACACATAGCCCGAACCACAAATATGCCGAACCCCCTAAATCGCGAAATTTCAAATCTCGAATCGTCATAGTCAGTCAACACCACTGCGCACTACATACTACATACCCAAACATAATGAATAAAACACATGCATACACTAATCAAACCCTACTTCTAACCCTACACTAAACCTTACATACATTACTATCTATGCACTTACCTTAACTCACACCCTAACTCTAAGGTCCGTAACTATCACACACTTACAGAGCTATACCGCAGATGGGCCAACGATGACATTTCGACATTTCGTGTTTTGCAGTTTTGAACATTTGCCATTACCATAGTTTGTGCTATACATGTTGGTGTTGTGGTGTTCGCTGAAATGGGTTTTCAATTTCATAATATAGACCCATAAAGCTTGTAGAAAGTTATTAATACCATTCCAAAATGGCTTAATTTTAACACAGTCAAAGAAAATGTGGTTCCAATTTGCATTGTGTACTTGCTCACATCTCCAACATATTCCTTTTATGGAGCAATTAATTTTACTGATTCTGTCTGGGGTTAAGAATGCTCTGTGCAAGGCTTTCCAATTAAAACCTTTCCAGTATTCTGTAAAGGAGGTATATTTTATTGATAATAAGATATTTGTTTTAGTATCTTCAGTTAACTGTATTGAGTGTCCTTTTGTTATTTATTTCCAATATGAGGTTTTGGGTGTTGTTTTATAGTTTATCAATATTTTGTAAAATTTTGAAATACTGTTTCCCATGTCAAAATCCTTATATATGATTTCATATATGTATTTCATAAATTTAGGTATTTCTTTAAATGAAGAATTGTTAATTATTCTACTTAAACCTTGTGAATATGACAGAATACTCTGTAAAGTTAGCCAGTCCTGTTCTGGAATTTTGTATGTTGCTTTTATTTCTTGCATATCTAAAACTTTTAGTTCTTTGATACATTGGAGCCAACAAACAAATCCTTTATGTTCCCAGGAATTAATAATTTCTCTATATATTTTATGTGGAACGTTCTTTGTGACTCTAAATGGTGTTAAAAGATCAAACCAGATTTTTAAATCTATATTTGCATTAATAATTTTCCTAAATGAGTCAATATAATAATTAATCATATGAGTTTTAATGGGTTTAGTTATGTTATATTGCATACTAATACATATATGTCATGGCAAATTGTTTTTATCTGCTTTTTGAATTTTTTTTGTAAATCAAATTCATTTATTGATATTACAGTTAGCAATTATTTCCAATTTGCAGAGTAATTTGGACTTATCCAATCTGAGATTATTTTAGATATTGATGCTTTTATATATGTTTATATCAGGAAAGTTTAATCCTCCCTGTTTCCATGGTCTGATATGATATATTAAAGCTATTTTGTTTCTTTTGGGAAGCCATATAAATTTTATTAGGCATGATATTATTTCTTTAATATATTCCTTTCTGGTAACAGTTGTATTGCCAAGGCTATTTATAGGACCTTGGGCAGTAAAACCATTTTTTATTAACTGTAGTCTATCTTCAAATGTTAATATTATTTTATTCAATTTTTCCACAGAGATTTTAATTGTATTGATGATATTATTGTAGTTTTTTGCGACTAATTCATTATTACCCTTGCATAATGCAATTCCTAGATATCTTAAGGTAGAGTCTTGTTTCCCTATGATGTGATCCCCCTTAGCCTGCAGTTCTTTTTTTTTATTTAAAAATAAAAAAAATATTTTGATTCATAGAAATGGAGTCCTGAAGTCATGTGAAATTTGTCAATTAATATATCTAATTCTTCTGTCTCTTTTTTATTAGATAATGTTAGTAATATGTCATCAGCAAATAGCATTACTTTAGAATTGTATTGTTCATAAACTTCTATTCCTTTGATTTTTATATTGTTACAAATTGAATCTACCAAATATTTCAATAGCCAGAGGAGAAATAATCAGTGACATGGGACATCCCTGTTCAGTGCCTTTTGTTATATGTATAGATTCAGAAGTAAAATGACCTAACTTGACATATGCAAGCTTATTTGTATATATATATTCTTTAGGAGATGAACAAAGGATGCAGGGAATTTAAATAGCATTAGGATTTTCAATAAATAGTCCCAATTTAGGGAATCAAAGGCTTTCTCTATATCTAAGCCAATTATGAATATTTCTTTATTTCCTTTATTAACATAATCTATAGTAGAAGAGTCTTTATTTAATAATGATATAGGTCTATATGAGGTACAGAGGTTTGAGGATTTGTTTTCCTTTAGCATTGGTGTGATTAAGGAATATCTCCAAGAGGGTGGCAATAAAGCTTGAGACTGAATTTCTAATACAGTTTTATGGAAGAGGGATAGTATCTTTGAAAGAAAATGTTTATATAGTTCCATAATTATGCCATCTATACCTGGAGCTTTATTATTTTTATCCTCTTTTATTGTATCTGTAATTTCTTTGCAGGATATGGGCGCTTGCAGATCTAGTTTTAATTTTTCTGTTTTTTTTATATTAGAACATTTTTCATCTAGATTTAATTGATCAAAATATATATTATTTCTTTTCAGAAATGTTCCATATTGTGATTTCTATAAGCATCAAGAATGTCGCCTATATCTGAGACATTTTTCCCTTTCTTTTCATGGAAGATACTTTTAATGTTATTAGCTTTTGATTGTATTTTGATTCTTGTGGATAAATTATGTATATATTTGGGAGAAGTGGCCAAGGTATTAATATTTAGTTTTTCTAAAGCTAAACTAGTTTTATTTGTTAGAATTTCATTGTATTTATTGTTTAATACTTCTACTTTCTTTTTCATCTCCAAACAATTTTGATTTTTTTTCAGCTTTTACTGGCAAAAGTTTGGATTGAAGATCTAATAATTCAGAACCCCATTTTCTGATCTTTTTTTATACCATGTTAGGGTTTTACCATATATGTAAGCTTTTAATGAGTCCCATATCATTATTTTATTTATCTCTGTGGTGTAATCAATATCTAAGAAGAACTGTAATTCAGATAATAACCAGGGTTTGTACTCTTTAATTAGTAATATAAGTTGGAATTCTGGAGTTAAAGATTAAAGGTTTGTACCCCTTTTGAAGTTTTAGTATCAATTAATTGTGGTCTGAAAAGGGGCAGGGAGTGATTGAGAAATTAATGATTTTAGAGTGTAAGTCATGGGCAGCAAATATTTTATCTATTCTAGTTTGGGTACCAATTCTCTGATCTTGATGGGAGAACAATAAAGATGCATCTTTTTTTAATTTGAAAGTATATACAAGATGAAATGATTCGACCCACTTGTTTAAAGCTTTTGATAGAGCAGATGTGCATAGCAGTCTTTTATTTGTATTTTCAGAAATATCAAATATACAGTTAAAATCTCCTAATATTAAGTTGCATTTATAATTATTGGAAATAAAATCCAACTGTTTTTTAACAGTTCCTGTTCCAATGACTGGGAACCAGTATAGATTGGCTAGGGTCCATATTCTGTTATTATATT
Organism: Protopterus annectens; assembly: GCF_019279795.1. NCBI lineage: Eukaryota > Metazoa > Chordata > Ceratodontiformes > Protopteridae > Protopterus > Protopterus annectens. Next base: position 1,860,149,594 of record NC_056743.1, on the reverse strand, counting down.
TAACTATTATTAATGCCATAAGGCCTTCCTTATCTTCATACTTATAAATGATTTCTGTGTTAATCACATTTGTTTTCCATAAACTTGTTTTGTCTTATAAGTGGATTGCGCCAATATTATATATTCCATATATTCCTTAGGATTCCATTTGTAATTGTCATTTGTTTTGAAATGAGTTTCTTGAAGGAAGACAGTTTGTGCTTTGTTCAGTTTTAAATATTTCAGTAGATTTGATCTCTTGCTAGGATTGTTCAAGGCATTGGCATTTAAAGATAATAAAGTTATTTATTTATTTATTTCCATTTTGATTACTGGGGAGGTCCACTGGGCTCAAAGAGCCCATTTTCAGTGTAGGCCTGGGGAGAAATTACATACAAGTAAATAAAAATGAAATTATACTAAGTAATGTGAAAAAGTACAAATGCATAATGGCAAGACAGTTCTTAAACATATTTACAGAGATGTTTAGAGAACTATTTATACAATAATTAAGTTGGTAGAAGCAAGAGAATAGCATTTACTCAGTTAATAAGAGTTCACAATTATAGGGAAAACAGTTATTAGTTGAAGGTTAAAAATTTGAATGTTGTAGTATGTTGAAGTTTAGCAGAAATAGAGGAGATATAGGTGGGAAGTACACTGTTAGTAGAGCATTGATTATAGTTTCTGGAGTATTCTTAGAGAGGTGGTTGAACATTAGTAAAAGTGGAGTTCACACATGGAAGGTGTGATTGCCATAGTTAAACAGCATCAGCTTAATATAGGTAGTTAGTAAAGATTAATTGTTCTCAGTAAGAGGGGATGAGATCAAGGACTATAAACAGTATTTACATTGTACACATTTAAGGTAGAAAAGCAATATTAATAGTTTAGTATTGCATTTGAATTAGAGGGAGGCAGATGTTTAGGAGGTCTTTAGATTTAGAGTGAGGTAGCTGTTTAGGAGAACAGCCTGGGGTGGAGGAATATGTAGAGAATATGTACAAGGAAACATACATAGAAGAGAGTAAGTAGGTTAAGTAGGGAGAATACAGTTACCTTTCCAATGCTGGGAAAGGTAGGATTGAAGGTGAGTTTTAAAGTATTAGTAGTTTTCAGAGAGTCTAAGAGAACAAGGGAGGGAGTTCCATCTTTTGGCTAGGGAAGAAGATAGGAGAAGGTGACCAGCAGGACATTTATGTTTGTATACAGAGAGGAGATTCTGTTGTGCAGATCTCAGGGCTCTGTGGGGGGTATAAAAGGGTAAGATATTTGTTAAAGCAGGGCATAAAGTTGGTTTGAAAATTAGTCTGTGGGCAGTAGTGAGTTGAAAGAAGTCGAGTTGATTGGGAAGTTCTAGCCAGTTTAGCCGGTGGAGAGATGTGCAGTGGAGGGAGGAGTAATTAGCTTTCATTGCGAATTTAGCAATTTTGTTGTAAATGTTTCTAGTTTTGAGGAGATGGAAGAGGATAAGTTGGTAAGTAGGGAAGCACTATATAGAAGAGAAGGTAGTAAGTAGGTGGTGGCAAGAGTTTGTCTGGAAGATGAAGAGAGGAACTGGGAGTGTCTATATAGCATGCCAAGTTTCTGGTGAGTTTTTTTAATGTTTAGCTAAACATGTGTGTCAAATTTTTGGTGTTCATCTATGGTTACTCCAAGTAGTTTAGCAGAAGGGACAATTTCTATTGCAGAGTTAGTATGGCTAAAGATATTGAAAGATTGTTTGTCAAGGTGGAGGGTTTTTGAGGGGGAGAAAAGAAGAATTTTGGATTTATTAGCATTTAGGGAGAGATGATTTTGAAGCATCCAGTTTTCAGTAGTTGAAAAGGCTAATTGTGTTTCTGCTAGGAGGTCAGGGAGATTAGGAGCAGAGCAAACTAATGCTGAGTCATCTGCGTATTGCACTATTTTAGTATTAGGAATGGCAGCACGAAAATCATTAATAAATACATCGAAGAGCATTGGGTCAAGAATAGATCCCTGGGGACCTCCAGTAGGGGTGGGTAGGAAAGATGAGGTGCCAGTTTGACATTTCACAGCTTAGGATCTATTAGAAAGGTAGCTGTTGAACCATAATAGGGTGTTCTGTGAGAGATTAAGATGAGAAAGATGATTTAGAAGGTGGGTATGAGAGACAGTGTCAAAAGCTTTGGAAAGATTTATTTATTTATTTATTTTACATTTGTTAACCGGGAAATTCCGACTGGACCAGGTCCATTTTCAGTGGAGGCCCGGGGAGAAAAGCTCCAACATCAAGTTATACAAATATCTAGAAGGATAGTGGATACAATTTCTCCAGAATCACGGGCATGATTTACTAAGTCTAAGAAAGAGAGAAGAGCAGTTATTGTACTATGTCCAGAATGAAAACCATGTTGTGTTGGGGTGAGGAGGTCATTATCAGTAAGGTAAGGCATGAGCTGAAGGTGGATGCATTTCTCAAGTATTTTTGAGATTGGGAAGAGAACGGCTATTGGGCAGAAGTTAGAGATGGTATTATTTTTACCTCCTTTATGGAGGGGGAGGATAAACGCTGCACACCACAGTTTGGGGACATAAGACTTCTGTATGGATCTATTGATGAGAATGCTGATGGGGGTGGCAATACCATCAGCAGTGAGCTTTAGATAGAGAGAGGGATATTGTCTGGGGCTGGTGAGCATGGCTTACGTCTAGAGAGAAGTTTTTTTTATGTAGGATGTGGAGATGGGCTTTAGATGAAATGTGGGGGGGGCAGTTATGTTTGGGAGGTTGGGAAGATGTGGGGGATGTGGGTTTGAGGAAAGAGGAGTTGTGATTGGGGAAGGTCTTGGTGAGTTCAGCTATGGAGTTGGTAAAGAAGGAGTTGAATAGGGTGGCCAATTCAGTGTCAGTTTTACTGGTGTCAGGACAAGGGTTGCTTTTTGTAATGGGATTTAGTAGAGAGTTGATGTAGCTCCAGAATTGTTTAGGGTTTTTAGAGTGATTGGTCTGGAGTTTAGTGTAGTAAGACTTTTTATCTCTTATGATATGTTTTTTTGGTTAGGTTACAGATTTGTTTATATTTAAGAAGCATTAAGTTAAATCCATCTTAGGTTATTTAGACTATGTATTTTTTGTTTTATTGTGACTATTAAACATTTTCCTCTGATAACTAAAAAGTATATGTTTGAGCTTTTAAAGGAAATTATCAGCTTTATACTTTGAGTGTTTACCGGTAAAATAATGTTTTGGTCAGGCATACTAAAAATGTTTTTGTGAAATAACAAATTTAAATTAATAAATGTTAACAAAACTAAGATCCACACTAGCCATGGAATGAAAATCATTCCTAATCTGATGGTTAAACCTAAGTCCATCAGATTATCATTTGTACCTTGACAATCCAGAACATCTGAGCTCCATAAATTGAATTATCATATGGAGAATATTTGTAATAGGAATAAGCAATATTTATATTATTTTGAACATATATAGTACTATTGTAGATTAGACAGAATTTTAATACTATATAAATGTCTACTTATTGTATAAGCAAACAATATTTACATGAAAGATAGATGACAAACAATTCAGCATGGGTGGCTCATGCTATAGGACTGCTGGACGGCAGACCCCCACCTGTAGAAGAAATACAAAAATGAAATACAAAATTTAAAAAAAAATAGTGAGACCCAGAACTCCACGCATGCACACTTGGAGTTCCTGGTACTCACAGAACTACAGACTGCTGTGTTAGGCAGTCTGGATAGGGGAGAAAGGCATTTCTTCCCTGCAGCCCAAGAAGTCTGTGCGATGCCAGCTGCACAGAACGGAAGGACACCGGACTGCATCGCCCACAGGCTGGAGCCTACAGCCTACTCTCGCAGAGCCAACCAGCCGTTAGTTTGCATGGGTGGGCTAAGGAAATCAGCTGCTACAACCGGATTAAGGTGTGTGAATCCAGGGCTGCTGTGGATTATTCAGGTATGAACTGCAGGCTATGGGGAAGAGGTATGTGTGTGAGTGTGTGTGTGTGTGTGTGTGTGTGTGTGTGTGTGTGTGTGTGTGTGTGTGTGTGTGTGTGTGTGTATGTAACTGGTGGCTAGAAAACACATGGTGGTGGGTAGAGAATAGTCAGGCTTGAACCCTGTACCTTGAGTGCAGGTGGCAAGGGCCTGAATTCCCTACCCACCACCATTTGTAAAAAGTTTGCAGATTTTTGCCTCATATTTGTTCTGTTCCTCATAAAATCTGTGGTTTCTGTATGTTTGTGTTAACTTGCAAAGTCAGTAGTGCAGTGGTGTACTGGTAGCATTGTTGCCTAACTCCTACATGTTCTTTGGTTTGATTCTTGGCTGTGGTGCCTTCTGTGTGGAGTCTGCATGTCCTCCCATCTTACAAAGTCATGTGTCTGAAGTCAGACTTTCCTGGTCACAAATGTTAAATAAAAATAACTGGCGTTTGAATTTCAGACATCATATTCTTCAGAAAGTACATGGTAACACAAAAGCTTTTATTACAGCAATTTTCTAAGTTTATAACATGGATATTTGAAATTTGCCCCTATTTTGGGACTGTATTCCCCCATTATTGGCTTTGTCCAGTTTTTTGTGTTAAGGTTGAGAGCTATGGCGAGAACTGAATTCACTGAATATGTTTGGGGGCTGTATTCCTCCATTACTGGCTTTGTCCACATCTTTTTTGCTATGAGGTTGAGAGCTATGGTGAGAACTGAATTCACTAAATGATAGCCATTTAAGTTTCAGTCTTCCTCTCTTTCACAAAACAGCTGATTTGGCATAGTGGTATGTTGTTCTGACTGTTTTGCACAGGATCCCCTGGGTTCAAGACTTGGCAGTGAAATGTATGGTGGTAACACAGCATTTTCTTCTAGCAACTTTCCAACATTATACAAGCAATGTTTAAAATGTGTCCCTGGTTTTTGGGCTTTTGCCCCCCCCCCCAATAAATTTTGGCTTTTTCCAGATTTCTTGTGCTGCAAAGTTCAGAGATACAGCTGAGTGCCGAGTACATTTTACAAGGAGCTGAGAGCTGCAGGGTAACAAAAGTTTAGTGCTGCTTAAGCTGAATCTGCTTGCATTGTTAATAGCACAACAGGTAGTGTACTTGCTTTTGATGCAGAAGGGTGTGGGTTCTACTCTCACAGTAGGTAGATGCATTGCTGATACTATTCTGCCTTGTAAAGGTGTTGGATGCTGCAGTCCTTTTTGGTGAAGATACCTAGTAACTATGAACCTGTTATCAGTTTGCCATCCATTCCCTATTGCAATATTACTAGCTTTTCATTTTTTTAATGCAACATAGGTAATTCATTTCTCAGTGGCAACAGGCACTTTATTTGTAGATGAAACAATGACATATAAAGTTGTTTGCTAGCAGCAACATCTTCATTAGTTACAGATTTCTTTAATGTGGAATTATTTAGATGGCTTTTACTTCTTCAGAGATTGTGCATATTTACTGATACTGGTGGACTGTAGAAGTTTGAGTAGACTTTTATGATGGAAATGTTCTAAATTGGGCAGTTTTGTCATTACTGGTGCATGCATTTTGTTTCATTGTTTACCGGAAAAATGTTCAAAGCAATAAATTTAAAATGCCGTCTAACAACTGTACTGTATTGTGCAAGGTCAGGAAGGTGTATCAAAGAGCATGTGTATGTTTTGTGTTCAAGGGGCCTATGATTTGAAAACAGCCCAAAGTTAATCTTTATCTGCCACTGGCAAAATGTATTTTCTTTGAATGTGGGTTTCAATGCTGTTTCAATGAATGTGAGTTTCATGATCAGAGAAGTTTTAATGCTAAGACTATTTTCATTGTGAGACTGCATTGCTTTGTTTAGCAGATATCTATTTGGATTTGTGCTGTAAAATGCAAAGTAAAACTTTCAAATGAAATCCAAATCATTGCAGAAGTAAAACAGTATGCACATTACAGTGTTTATGGTAAATGGGGAGAAATAACCAAGGAATGGAACATTGGAATGGCTGCAGGGGGAGGCTTCATTTGACCATGAGTTTGTGAGGGGGGAAGGGCAGCAAACTCAGACAGCCCCAGCTGAACTATACCTCTCAACTGTCCAGATTTTTGCAGAATGAATAGATTTTTGCTTCTTATTTTTGGTTTGTTCCTCATAAAATTTGTGGTTTTCTGGCAAATCATTTAGGAATTAATTCACTAAATAATGACAGACATTGAGTTGCAGACATTATAACCTTCAGAAAAATGCATGCTAAAGCAAGACCTGTTATTCTATCAACTGTCTTAAGTTTATACAAGAGCAATTTTTAGTACTTTTTGTATGTTCCCCCAATATTTTTTGCCTTGTCCAGATTTCCTGCATTAAGAAGTTAAGAGGTATGTGCAAATAAATCACTTTATAGGATTAAGAATATCAAAACCTGTCAACCATCTCCAATTTTGGCTCAAAATGTTGCTCTACCCCTAATAATCCCTCTGCAAAATGGCAGTTTTGGAAGAAAATGTGGAGGGTTTAAAATTATAAATAAATGTAATGATCAGAGTTATAGTTTGCTTTTATTTCAGAAATGCATGCAGATGCTCTTATTTTGTCAGCTGCTCAAGTTAACAGTACTAATATTAAAAAGGTGTCCCTTCTTTGACAGGATCCCAGCTTTAGTGTGTGGCAATTTTATATTTTTGCATCACATTTTTGGTCTGTTTTTCATAAAATTGTGTTTTTCAGGCAAATTAGTGGCAAATCATTAAAGACTGAAGTTAGAAAATAATGGCAGACATTTGAGTTTCAGATTTCATACCCTTCAGAAAATTTATACTAATGCAAGACCTACTACTATTCTACTATCTTTCTAAGTTTATAAGAACAATATTTAAAAATTGTCCTTATTTTTGGGCCTGTGTCTCACTTCTATGTATGGCTTTTTCCATATTTCTTGCTCTGAGGTTGAGAGGTATGAGTGTCAAAGCCATCACCATCAGCCAGAGACATTTCAAATTGTGACATACTTGTTGCTCCCCACTCCCCATTGTAGTTGCTCTGGATGTGTCCAAGCAAGGCAGGGAGCAGTTATGCAGTTAAGTGTGTAGAGTATTCCCCCATCCAAGGTAGATCACAAGTATGACCGTGGCTTTTCATCTGTTCTTGATTTTGCATAATGTTCTGGTTTTCTGTCATATTTTTACACTGTTGATTTATGCTTCTTATTATTCAGAAAATGCATGCTGTCACAGTGCCCTGTTGCTCTGTGTTTAAGTAGCAATGCTTTAATGACCATCAGGTAAGCTTGTCAGAGATTGTAAGATGCAAGTAAGCTTTAATAAGCATACTGTTAAAGAATTATCAACATTGAAAGTCTTTTCGTTGTTGCCATGCAGAGAATATTTACATAACTAGATAACGTATAAGCCTTAGGTATTGAAATGCATATGATAGTATTTGTAATAAAGGACAGGATTACAGTATTTTCAGAAGCTCATTACATTTGTTGGAGACTTGCAGTCATCTTTGCAGGCTTTACCTGTAAACTAAACAGAATGCCAGTCTATCATGTGCTGTCCATAACCTGTGCAGTAATCCTTTAAGCAATTTATCTTGAGCTTGTTTCTTGTTTGCTGTTCATTTTTTACTTTGATCATGTCTTCCCCATGAAACAAAGTAGATAGTTGTTGTCAGGCAGCAGGTCTTTTTTGGATAAGAAACATTTTTACAAGTGGGGGTATCACAGAGATTGCTACTTTCAGCATGTTACTTGGTAATTTTATAAAGCTGAATATAAATTATAATTAGAAATGCAGTGCAAGGAGAAGAGACTTGAGTTGAGGGATGCTTGTTTTTTTTTATACTTGACTTTGACTGATATTCCAGTAATGTATTTAAAAAGTAATTTATTTGTTAATGCCTCACAACCTTTGTGTTTCCATCTAGATATTAAGCAAGTTGTCATGTAGCCAATGCATTGAAATATTTTTTCTTCTACATTTATTTTGCCTTGATTGGACTCTTGTAATGAAGGTTTGGCGCCCAGGGCAGCATTTTTAAAGTTCCTGTTGTTGTGGTTTTGAGCATAACCCCACCCCTTTCTGGTTAGCCCCACCCATTCCCATTGGCCCCACCCATTCAGCTGTCTTCTGCAGCCCCCCTTTAATTCGAAGTCACCAGCTGCCACTGCAATTCAGTCATAGTAAAGTAGGATGTATCATATATAAAACCTCAATAAAAGATTATAGCGCACAGTTATTTAACATATTCATCCTTATTGATGAAGTCTTTAAAAACTTATTACTTAATATAAATAGATGGTAATAATATTTATTCCTAATGTTTATAATGCAATGTATTTTACTGGATATATCAGAAGTCATATTTCATTGTTTTGCAGCATTTAAGTAATCACTTTGTTTGTTGCTAACTTACTTAAAGCATCAAGTTTGTTTTATGTGAACATTGATAAAAGTTAGTGCATTTAATTATCAGTGCATCCCTCTTCCCCCCATTTCCTACACATAAGGATTTTCATATCTGTCATTTCTTATTATAAAATGAGTGAAATTATAGGTTAAAAACAACAAATTCACTTATTGTGATTAATGATTATAAGTTCCCTTTCCACTAAATTGCCATTTTATGGCATATACTGAAAGTTTTTAGATTTAAATGGCAACATTCTATTTTGTATAATCAGCAAAGGTTAAACTGAATGATTATTGTCAATTTAATGCTATTTGTTCAGAATGTGATTGCTACATTCTGTGACATTCCTACTTCAGGCTTCTATTGTTTCTCTCAATCAACTTTGTCAGTTTGATTTCATGTATAAACATTAGTTACCTTGGTAACCACTTAAGTATTATATATGGTCAAGTTAAAGCAATTACATGACTTGTTATGCATATTTACTTATATAAGAAAATCATCATGCTTCCCCTTGAAGTTCAATTTAGTGTATGTCATTTATGACAAGTTAAGACAGCAGTTTTATTATACACAAGCCCATGTTATTAAATCCTGTCTTTAATATATACATTTAGCAGACTGCTGCATCTTATATGACAATTATATATTTTATGTCTAGATTTACTAAAATCATACATTACATAAGTATTGTGTGTGTGTGTGTGTGTGTGTGTGTGTGTGTGTGTGTGTGTGTGTGTGTGTGTGGAGACCACAAGCTGTAATGCTTATTCTTATTATTAGCTCCTTCCAAGCATGTTTATACAGTGCATAGACTTTAAATTATGAGACCCTTCTAGTTTCTTATTTGTTATAAGTATATTTCCATCCTTACATACACACATATCAGTACTGCAAGCACGGGCAACAATGCCCATCCAGTTTTGCCAGAATACCATTCACTAGTTCATGTGGTGTGATTCCAGGCTGTTCTTAAAATATCCAAACTGATATTTGTCCTGTTTCATTTTACCAGCCTGTTCCATGCAGTGGCCACTCTGCAGTAAACCACTCAACACACCTTTCATTCACACAGATATTTCCACAAAGGAAATCTGATTACTCTCTCTAGCACTTCCCGGCAACCCCAAACAGCCCTAGAATCAGCTATCCCCATATGCCCAACACGTCTGAGCAAGCTCACCTCCCAGACTACTGCAAAGGGTACTGCACAAGACCTAGTGCTCTTAGTCTTTCACAATAACTCAGACTTCCACTCTTATGTAAGTCCTTAATGTGTTTGGACCAAAATACATTTTAAATATAAAATTGTGCTTATTATTTTTTTTTATCAAGAATCAACTTAATGAGCTAAACAAAGTGTTGGGAGACCATCAATATGTCTACATGTGGTTTAAAACAGCCTAAATATATATATATATATATATATATATATATATATATATATATATATATATATATATATATATATATATATATATATATATATATATATTTTTTTTTTTTTTTTAGACCAAAAACGTTATTGTTGAGAATCATCTTGGAGGCTCCTCAGAGCCGTTAAGCATTATCATCACTCTGTCTCTATTACCATAGCAACCTAGGATCATCTGCTTCTGTTAGTGTGTCTGTGTACTGCATACCAGAGGCTCACGATGCACCTGAAGCAAAGCTTCACTTCACTGCAACTTCAAGCCTAAATTCCTTCCCTTTCAGTGAGGTAGCAGCGAGGAAAAGAACACAGAGCAAACAATAAAAAAAAAACTCCCAACAAGCCACCACAACAAAAAATAACACATTCTTCCAGCCTTCCCACTTCTCACTCAGCAGATGTATAAACAAACTATTCTCTGCCAAAATATCCCAAATCACAGTTTTATCCATCCCCTTCCCCTGGATCTAGGTTAAAACATCAAATGTCTCTTCCTAATACACAAACATCAGTAAACCTTGATCACAAGCTACAACCCACAGCTTCCCAGAGATGAAAATGGCAACATACAACAGCTGCCAGACACAGCTGCATCCATACACACCATGTCAGGCTTAATCAAACAACACTCAAAGCTTAGATACCTGCCATAAATGATATTAACTATGTTTAGACAGAATAATAATGACATTTGTACTATCTGCCAGACACAGCTGCATCCACGCACACCATATCAGGATTGATCAAACAGCACTCAAAGCTATGATACCTGCCATAATTGATATTAACTATGTTTAGACAGAATAATAATGACATTTGTACTAAGAGCTTGCTACTATTATTTAACCAGGATATACATGACATTTCTAAATCATACTTTAACTGAAGAAGGCATTAGTCTCCATGACAGCATTTTTTTCAAAACACTCTACTGTTACTGCTATTATATATGATGTTAATTTGTTACATTTGAGTCTAAACTCTGATGAATGGTACCTTGTTGAATTAGTTAATTAATTACTTAAATTATTAGAAGTAAAATCAATGAAAAATGAACAAGATAAGTATTCATTGAGTTCAAGTAGGGGAATAGAAACATCTATGTTTGTATTATATGTTGCTTTGTTTGGCTTATATATACTGTAAATAGCAACCCATCTTGGCCTACCTTTGTTTGTGAAGAATTATTGGACTCTTTGAACATTCTGAATAAATCATTACTGTTTCTCAGTTGTATAAGAAACCCTCTTTTTTAAATAAAAACAAATGACAAGTGATGTGCCATATCAGTTGATACTTTGAGAGATGTAATTGTAAGAGTTTTCTATTTTTGGGACAGCTATCTTGGAATCAGTTTTTTGTTTCTTCTTTCTAGCATCAGTCCAAGGATTTGTTTCTTTTATTCTTTTAAGAGTAGGGGCCATCCATTCCATTGCTTCTGGGATAGACAATATGTTGTTGTTTTTGATGAATATAGTAGCTTCTTCTAAGTCATTAAAGGTTCTCATCTCATTGGCAAAAAGTACTTTTATCCTGGCTGGAAAGGCCAGCTGTGCTTTAATGTTGTTTAGTTTCAACAGTTTTATTACTGGCCAAACTTTTTTTCCTTTGTTCTAGTATTCTGGAAGAATAATCATTGTCAAACCTTATCAGACTTTGATTGTATTTTAAGGGTGATTTTCTCCAAGCAGATTTTAATATTAGTTCCTTGTCCAAAAATGAAAGAAATTTTATAACTCTGGATCTAGGTGGTGTATTTGTTGAGTTAGAAGTAGGTTTCCTCAGTGCCCTATGCACCCTTTTAATTCCAAATGAAAGTCCCTCTTTCAAGTCTAAAAATTCAGGAATCCAGGTTAAGAATGAAATAATGTATTTTCCTTCAGTGTTTTCAGGCAGACCAAAGATCCTTATGTTGTTTCTCCTTTCCCTGTTTTCTAAGTCATCTATTTTGTTAAGCAGCCATATATTCTGTTTAAGCAGAAATTCTTTTTGGAATTCTTCCTCTTTGAGTCTCACTTTAATGTCATTTAGAGAAGTCTCTATATTTGTTATTTTTGTATGGTGTTGCTGTAATAGTTCCTTAAGAGTATCAGTCTGTTTTTGAGAATTTAATTTAAGGTTTTCAGTCTGTTTTTGAGAATTTAATTTAAGGTTTCCTAACTCATTTTTAAAGCCATCCATGTTCAAAGATAGTTCCTGTAAGGTAGATGTCATCAATTGCAGTTCTTTTTTCAAAACAGCATCTGGATGAGAATTTCTTGAGTTATTCATATTCAGTGACTCAATATATCTCCAAGTTACTTGTCAGGATAATTGTTGTATTTCTCCACCAAAATTGATATTTATGTAATTTAGACTGCGGTGGTGGTGCTGCGGTAGCATTGTCGCCTCACAGTTAGACGTTGCCTGTTTGATTCTCAGTTAGAGCGTTTTCTGTGCAGCGACATGCGTGAATGGGTGTTCCTTCATTGAAGGTTGTGCGTTAGGCCCAGTAAGCCAGTACGTAAAAATCTACAGCCAATCATTAGCGGACCGGAGTTCCGCTGTGGCGACCCCTAACCGGGAAAAAGCCGAAAGACACTTAGTAGTTTATCTATAGATTTATGATGTTTTAAACTTGAAAATAATAAAATTTTCCTATATTATAATACTAGTTTATGGAGCTCTCAAAATTCACTTCTCACAGGTGGCCATCTAGGCTCCACCTCCCTATATATAATTCTTAAAGCTTCTTGTGTAATGACATGCTGTATTTATTTCTATGAATCCAGACAACTTCAACAACTTTTTTTAATAAGTGTTTTCCATTTACAGACATATTATCCCTTAATAAGTATAACCAAACCATCTGACTCTAGTAGTCCTTGTGGATGTTCCTCATTTAGATCATTGTTGCAATAGTTCTGACTACGAAACATTTTGTAACTGAATCTTAGAAGTCCAGCAGTAGTCAAACAGCTGCAGCAGTGACCTTGAAACTTTACTGCTATGATTAGTTACTACAAAATTATACCTTTCTTACCATCAATTAAAGCATTTAACTTTTCAACTTTACAATAGCACAATAGCAGAAGGTAGACTCTATGATTCTTTCAGACAATCTACTGCATTGTACAAGTTCAAAACATACTTTTCATTGGTTAATGTTTTCACACATAGAACAATGTTAATATTACTGGTGCAAAATCTAGCTTTGTGTCCCTCCTTTCCACATTTAGATCATAATATGGGGAGAATTCCATAAAGCTTACATTGTCATTTTTTCCATGTGTGCGTCATGTCACAATACAAACACAGGCATGATGAGTTTTAGATTCAGCAAACTCCGTGTAGTGGCACGCAATCACACACACTCACACACAATTACAGAAATTTTCACGGAATGCAAATTTCAGCAATAAGTAGCTGAAATTTATGCAAATGAAGTGAAACAACATGGTGGAGTGATCCAACAACCTTAAATACAACTGTGTAGACTCCATGTCCATGCTGGTAGTGTATGTGGAAATATTCTGTGTACAGCAGTGTGTATGGAATCAAGGGCATGTAAAACTCTGGATATGTGGACAGAATGGCCATGAAAAGGTAATATAATGGCCAGTATTTGTTCCATTTTATGTTTGTTAAAACTCAGGAGTCTCTCAAGATAAGAAACGTGATTCTAACTTCATTATTTTATGGTTATAATGAAAAATAAGTTATAAACAAGTAAAAAGTGTTTTATAATTTAAATAGCAATATTTTATACACTAGATAGAGTTAATTTTGTAATTCTGTAATAGGGAAGAATAGTTTATTGGGTTAAATTGTTGACCACATGATTTGTTTTGAAAGGCTCTTAAACAGCTGATTTGTATAAAGTTTTTATCTGAAGAAGTTCTGGTCAAGAACCGAATGAAAAGCACTTTATTAAACAAGAGTAAAACGAGAATATACTGAGTGGATTGTGCTTTTGGTTGTGGTTTCTCAGTTTGTGGTGTGAAGTGCAGTGTTTTTATCCACTTACCAGTATAATGTCTGATGTATACACTGTGGATGTCCAAAAGCATCAGGGCTGTGTGTCAAAATAGTATACGTTTAAAATCCCTTTTTAATCGCATGTTTGTACAGTGTGGTGCTTGCCAAATAAGGCTTTAAATATGAATAATATAAACATTGAAAAGAGAAGTATCATGTAATGTCACAATGGGTACAGTAATGCCCTGATCTGAGTCTCTAAAGTAGATCCGCCATGCTATTGTACAACTTACATAGCAACTGACTATATGGTTGCAGGCATTCAGCATGGTTATTAGGCAAATGAGTACACAAATTAGTGGATTTTTTGAATCACAAACAGCAGGAACTGTGTAGGGCTGTTCACTTTGTGTAACCTTCTACGCTGTGTTTATGTTTCCCATGGATGTTGTTGACATCAGGAGGGTGTATCAGGTAACTTTGTTGTGTTTTGGGGTTTATTGCCTATGCTTGTGCAATGTGCTAGCTCATGCAAATGGTTATGGCAATGCATTCTTTGTTTGGGTGAGCAGAACACCCATGTATCAGACATGAGCTAGACATCCAAAAATGGAAACCGGAAGCATTCGATAAATATTGTTGAGCACTGCAGGACATCACACAATCCTGATAAGCAGGGCTATACTCTGCTCATTCCCTCTCATTCTGGGACTATGTATAACTACTCTTGTGGTGCTATGTCTTGGGTATTGGACTGGAGCGCAGATGGTCTGGGTCAAGTACAGAGTATGGCAATTTTTCTCATACTATTTCACACCACAGCTTACACAAATGAAGTGTAAGTAGCATTAATTATCATTGTTTGTATGTTTTCATGACATCAGGGATGACAATAAAAATCTTTACATGCCTTACCTTAGTAAGGCACACCTGTGCTCTGCTACACACCAGTGCACACAGTGCACTATTGCCCATGAAGGAGGACCTTTAAATCAGGTGAATTCCATCTTAATTAGCATATCCACATGGTGGAATTACCCAAGAAATGTATAAAGTATGCATGCAGCCTGCATTTTGCTTTTCCCTTGCTACTTCAAGACCACTGAAGTAGAGACTTGGAAATTTTATCTGAGATAATTCTAGAGACTGCTGCAGCTATTCTACATCTGCATGTGCTAGATGCTGAAGTCAGTGCTGCTGGTGCTGCTGACAATAAGCCTAGGCCAAGAAGGACAAGAGTGTTCAGGCCCAGGGTAAACTTCCAGTTGCTTCATGAGCTGGAGATTGTAGAGCACTACAGGGTGGACAGGGACATATTACAAGAACTCTGTAAAGTTTGCTACCCTCTACTCAGAGCCAGAGCCAACTGAGGGTAAGCCATCCCAGCGGCAACTAAGGCATGTGTATCCCTTAGAATATTAGCTACAGTTACTTTTCAAAGACCAACTGGGGACATGATGGGGGTGTCAAAGGCATCAGCATCCAGGATACTCCACCACTTACTGGATGGTATGCTCCTACATGCCAGTGAGCACATATCATTTTCCCTTACCGCTGACAAGAGAAACAGCAATATGCAATGGTTCTACAATGTAGCTCACTACACTGAAGTACTGGGTGCAATAGATTGCACTCATGTACATATTAAGGTACCTCCTGGTGAGCAGGGTAGAATTTATATTAACTGCAAGAGATACCACTCCATCAACTGCCAAGTCGTGTGCAATGCCCAGGGGATTACCTTGAATGTGTGTGCTGGCAACCCTGGGAGTTATCATAATTCCAATATCTGGCACAAATCTCAGTTGTAGCAGATGTTTGCTGGGAGGACATCCCACAGGGCCATTTACTGGAGGAAGCTGGCTATGCCTTTGAGCAGTGACACCCATCAGAAATGCACACTCACACCTATGGGGGAATGCCATAATGAGGCACATGTACAAACTAGGAACATCATAGAGCATGTGTTTTGGCTTCTGATGTCATGGTTCTGGTGCCTAGATATATCCACAGGAGCCTTGCAGTATACTATATGTACATGTACACAAATATTTACAGTATGTGCTATGCTTCACAATCTGATCCTGCGGAAACAGCTGCAGCAGGATCAGCAAGGGGAAGGAACACTCATCCCCCCCAACAACACCTAGTTCACCACAGTCACAGAAGGACTCAGAGGAGGAACCCTCAGCTGCTATCAACATGGGCAGATGTAGGTATGCTCAGTATGTCCTTTCTTAGGATAAGAGACAATGCATAGCACATTCACTGACTACTTAGGGTCCTAGGGGTTAATACCTTTCTCCTTCTCACATGCATACATTAAAAAGGATGCCGGGCAACTCACATGACCTGTACCTATCATGTATTGGCTATGTACTGCTTGTATCAGACATAGTCACCCCTGAGCTACAGTTCTGTCCTCTACTGCATTTGCAAGGTAGGTCTTTAACCTACATTGTAGTCTTGTGGAGTATTCTGATAGATCCTCTGTGTCTATGAACTTAGTACAGTATGCAAGTAAATAGTGGTGTATTTGTACAAAAAATTAAGTAACATGTGACTGCTGACACTATTTTGCTAGCATGTGTCCATTTGTAAGTAGGCCTCATGCATGAAACCTTCATACAGTCCAACTCCAGCAGATTACTGATACATAATTAAAGACAGAAGTTAGAAAGTGAGGCTACACACTGCAGTCTCTGACTTCAGACTTTTCTGTATCCTAACAGTAGATGTGACTTGTTCCCTCACCCACCAAAACAGGGGTTTCTCCTTATAAATGCATACCATTAATTCATTCATACTACCCACAAGCTCATGGTAAATGGGTGCTTGTCACAATTATTATCTCCAAATTTTCCAGGAGTAGTGTAGATTTCATCATACACTGTATGTGTTAGGTAACTAATGTATTGCAGTGTACATTGTTATTCAGGTGGTGGTATGATGAATGACCCCTTTTCTGGCAAGCTGCTTCTGTGGCAGAAAGGACTAATTCATCCATCCTGTCTGATGAAGGTGTAATGCTGTTGAGGGTTTGAACCCTGATATAGGTAGAGGTTTTGGATGTGCACTAGCAATAGGTTGTGTTTTACAGAGTGGCATTCTGTGTCCCATACTGTTATCAATTTTGTATTGTCTTAATTTCACATTTGCATGATGCGCCACATGTTTAAAACATCTTTGATAAGGCTTTGGCTGTTTGCGTGGAGTGCAGCATTGTCGAAACAGTGAAAGAGAAAATAGAATTTCTGTCACACCACCAAACACAGACACCAGATATATGCAATTATTGCCGTTAGTAATTGTGAAATCCTGGCCTGGAGTGGAGATAGGCCTATGTAGTAACAGCTATATATTACATAATGGTAAGTTTCAGATGTGAGCAATGTGCCTCTTGTTTGTACACTACTTACCTACATGCAAACAGGAAAAAAGGCAAATGTGCATGCATGTACACTTAGTCAACCATAGTGCAAATCCAATGCTTCTCACTCTATAGCACTCTCTCTCTGTCTCCCTGTCCCTGTCTCTCTTGCCATGCCTCTCACCTGAACAGATTTTTCACACAATGTTAAGATTTTTGTCTAATTTTTTTGGCCTTTTATTCATCAAATTTATTTTTTTCTGACAAATCACTGCCAAATCTTTGAGTACAGTAGTCAGAAGATAATGGCAAACATTTGAAATTCAGACTGCATGCCCTACAGAAAACCAGTTCTATGCCAAAACCTTTTATTATATAAAGTTTCTATGTTTGTAAGAGCAATATTTAAATGTTTCCCTATGT
>NC_056743.1:1859947059-1860129559 GCF_019279795.1 Protopterus annectens | reverse complement strand
TCCAACACGGCCTGCTGTTGTCATCTACCATAAGACTGCTTGAAATCCTGTTAGACTTCAGAATTGTGCTGTGGCACATGTGTTAAGCCAGTTGATCTCCAGTTCATAAAGTTGCATAGGTAGGGGTTCTATTTTCAATGCAGTCAACTGTGTTTGTATATGTGTGAATTACTGCTGAATGTTATGCACAGCATTTTAAAGCAGCCTAAGGGACACTTCTACAGAAACTGCTGATGCTATCAGCTATATCAGATTATTGGATCTTTGTACATCACAACAGACCATAGTCACACATTGGCATGACAGACGTGTAGATGTCACCTCATCCCATATAAGACAGACAACAGTAACATTACAGTTATTTTATGTACAAACATCATGACATCTGTTTGCAGTGGTGATGTACAGTTGACACATTAGATCTCATAGGAGTCAATGTGGACTATGTTTATTGTGGATGATATTGTGGTCTGTATCGGAAGTAGGGTACAGGTGTATGAGACCCTAGTGAGGTTGAAATATTCTTTCTAGAGGAGAGGAATGAAGATCATCATGACTAAGACAGAGTATTTGTGTTTGACTGAGAGGGAGGATACAGGAATGGTTATAATTCCGGGAGTACAGTTGGTGAAGGCATATGATGTGAAATATTCTGGTCTATTGGTTCAGAGTAATGGTGAGTCTGGAAGACAGGTGTAGAAGTCAGAGCATGCAAGGTGGAGTGTGTGGAGAAGAGTGTCAGGAATGATCTTTGACCGACAGGAGGCAAAAACTCTCAAAAGGGTGGTCTACAAGATGGTACTCAGACCAGCTATGTCATATGGGTTACAAATAGTGCCACAGACAAAATCTTCTTCTTCTTAGGTTCATAGGTTCATACTAGGCTATCTGTCCTGAGGCAATTATAAGCCTAGCCCGATTCTGTATGGCTTACGCCACCCCTTGATTTGAGTATACTGTGCCCTTTAAGGTTTAGTTTACTGTGCCTCTGTCTAATAGTGACACGGGAGTAATCCCTGGGACAAACCTACGATCCCCCATCCACCTATCGAGATTCTTCTTGAAGAGATTCAGTGAGGTGCTCTGCCTCACATGAACTGGAATTCTTTTCCAGAGCGAAGGGAGCCTCTGGGTTATGAACCTGTCCCTCCAGCAAGTTCTATTTATTTCTGTGCTGAGGTTCAAGTCCCTAGAGCATGTGGCTCTAAGGGATTTAGATTTACTGAGGTGGAGCATGTCCATTAATTCTGGATTTGACATAGCTTTGTATGTCAGGCATAGATCGCCTCGAAGTAGGCGGTATGCAACTGAGTAGAGCTGGAGTTTTTTTTAACCGAGCAGCATGTGGCATCTGTTTGAGACCCTTGATCCTCTTGGTGAGATACTTTTGGGGTCTTTCTAATTGCTGCAGGTGTCGGGTAAGGTACATCCCAAAAGGGGCATTGTATTCTATGATGGGCCTGATGAGGGATGAATAAAGGGGCATGATTACCTTTCTTGATCTAGATGTGAAACCCTTCGTGATGAGGTGGGCTATGTAGAAGGTCTTTCTAACCACTTTGGCAATGTGGTTTTCAAAGGAGAGATTGCTATCAACTTGGGTCCCCAGGTCCCTAATAACTTTCTCTGTACTTAATGGGTTTCCGCCTATGTGGTAATTTGTGGGCACATTGTTTTTGCCAAAGGGAATGACTATACATTTTTTGGCATTTAGCTTTAGACCATGGTGCTGGCACCAGTTATCTGTCTCTGTGAGACCTTTTTGAAGGATGTTTGTGTCAGCTGGAGAGTTGATTATGGCGCCCAGTTTGCAGTCATCTGTGAACTTGGTGAGCCATAGTCCTCCCACGTTTGCCTGTCCCTGTACCTCGGAAAAGTATATACCGAACAAGAGTGGTCTCAGGACAGAACCCTGTGGGATGCCACTTGTGGCTGGTTTCGAGTCTGATATGGCTCCAGCAACTCTCACTCTGTGGGTTCTGTCTTCGAGCCAGTTTGTGACCCATCTTGTGACACAGGGGTTTATATTTAAGCTGGATAGCTTATCTATGATGCCCGAGTGGGGTATTGTGTCAAATGCCTTTGCAAGGTCCAGATAGGCTGTGTGGACTGCCTTCCCTTCATCTATGGTTTTGGTTACTGTTTCAAAGAAGTCAACCAGGTTCAAAAGGCAGGATCTGCCCTTGACAAAGCTGAACTGGGTAGGATCTAGTGTCTGTAGGTCCCCAATGTCTTTGTTTATGAGCTCCATGATGATCCTCTCCATAGCCTTGCAGACTAAGCTAGTCAGGCTTATGGGGTGATAGTTTCCAGGGTCCGTAGAGGCTCCACCTTTGTGGAGTGGGACCACTGTTGCTGTACGCCATTCTGTGGGCACATATCCTGTAGTGAGGCTGAGACTGTATAGCTGTTTTATTTGAGGCATTAGTTCCTCTTGGAGTTCATGTAGGATGCAACCTGGGATGCCATCTGGTCCCATGGAAGCAGTGTTTTTTGCTTTGGAGAGGGCAGCCTTCACCTGAGCATCAGAGATGTTTGGGAGGCAGCCCGCTGCTGGGATGGATACTTGCTCTTTGGGGGGGGAGGGGGTGGAGAAGTTTGCACTGAACCTGTCTGCCAGGATATTGGCGATGTTTGTGGGTTCAGTGTATTTTTTGTTGTTTAGAATCAACTCAGAACAAGTCTGGGAGTTGCATCCCAGGTTTCTAATATAACTGAAAAAAGCCTTATGATTGTCTTTGGTGTCCTGTGCAATTTTTCTCTCAAAGCTGGCCTTGGAGGATTTTATGAGGGATCATAATTTTTTGCTAGTACTGATCAGAGATGCCTTCCCTATTAGGGATTTTGCTCTATCATGTAGTAGCTTCCTCCTTCTGTTGTACAGTTTATTTATGGCAGGGGTCCACCAGACTGGATGCCTGCCTTTGGATGATTGGGTCTTGGTTTTGTTTGGGATAGCATGCTCCATGCATTCCTGGAGATGTCCGTAGAATGCATTTATATAGGATTCTGCAGTTTGGGCCGTAGTTTCCACTGGCCCTGGGGCCCTGAAGGATTCCACTTCAGTTTTGAGAAGTGAGAAGTTCGCTTTTGAGAAGTTTTTCACTGTGGTTTTCTGGGCTGGGGGTGGGGTTGGGATGTGGAAATCCAGTGAGATTAATTTATGGTCTGATCTTACCAATGAGGGATATACTTCTGGTGTGGAGCATAGAGTCCCCATGTTGGTAATGATCAAGTCTAGTATGTTGTCCCATCTTGTGGGAGTGGTGACTAGTTGTTCCATAGCATTTGAGTTTATAATTTCCAGGAACCTTTGGGCTAAGGTGCTGGGGCTTGAGTAGTGCTCCCAGTCAATGTTTGGGTAGTTGAAGTCGCCCAATATAATGGTGTTTGGAGAGATCTTCATGTTCTCCAATGTTTTCAGGAAAGCCGAGTGGGATTCCTGACTTTGAGAGGGTGGTCTGTAGGATGCTATAAACTGAAAAGCAGTCTTGCCCACTGTTAGTTGCACATGGATGGTCTCTGATACTTTGTGCAAAGCCACTAACCTGGAGGTGTGGATATCCCTGATAAATATGGAAACTCCCCCTCCTTTTGTGGTTTGGTCTGGGTTTTGGACCCGAAAAGCATGATATGAGGTATAGCCTGGTAGTGCTTGGGTGCTCTCTGGAGCCTTGAACCAGGTTTCTGTCACTGCACAGATATTGATGTTCTCCATACTGAGGAGAGCTTCGAGTGCGTGCATCTTGAGGTTAAGACTTCTGGCATTTAGCAGCATTACCCTTAGTTTCTTGTTCCTTGTGCTGTCTATGGGGGTGGGTTTGACTTTTGAGCCTTGCCTAAAAAAGGCACTATGGGGGTGGCAAGAGCCTTTGCCAATATCTGAAAGCCCAGTGGTGACAGGTGCAAGCCGTCCCTAGCGATGCAACGTGGCTTGTCGAGCATATCATCCCAGGCTGAAAGACACTGGATCCCCTTTGAATGACACCAAAATTTTAGCCAATTGTTAAAATCGATCATTTTGTCTTTGTACTGTGGCATCATTCTAGGTGAGGGTAAGATGCTGCTCAAGGTCAGGGTCATACCAGCCTGGGCTACATGATCAGAGAGCTCCTCTATGTCTCTTTTCATGTAGTCCAGGGAGGTACGTCTCAGGTCATTCACACCAGCATGTACAATGACTGAGTCATATTTGTATTTGCTTTGGAGTGACCTGAGTGCTTGCATTATGTGGCGGATCCTAGCACCTGACAGGCAGCTCACCGTGACCTTCTCTTTATTCAGCCTGGTGAGTGGGACGTCAGTGTGTCTGACAATAGAGTCACCTATTACAAGAGTAACAGGTGTGTTATTCAGCCTTAAGGGCTGTGGCTGCTTGGCACACTGACTTTGTGGGCTATGTGTTGTGCGTGTTTTGTTTTGAGGTAGCATTTGCTGGATGTCTGCTTTGGAGGTCTCTGTTGCTTAGGTAGATTTTTATTTAGAGCCTCCGAGTATGTTTTTGTGTATTTATGTGTTTGGTTCGCTGATGTGGTGGGACTATGTGATACTGGAATTGTGTTGTGTGAGGTTACCTTCTCCTCCTGACTGGTTACACCAGTTTTGAGATGAGAGAGCTCAGCCTCCAGTTTGGCTAAATAGTTGCATCTCTCACATATATTTGAACCTGTTTGGAGGAGGAGAGGGTTGACTGTGTACATGAGACAGTTGTAACATTGCCTCAAAATTCCCAGATTCACCAGCTGGACTGGAGAGGAAACCATTGACTGACCTTTGGATATGCTAGAGTAATATAGGGAAACTGAATTTAAGACGGACCAATAGGGGACTGGGTAATCGTAGAGGGTATAAGAGTAAGTAGTGCTTATGGTTTAATAGTGCTAACTTGTAGCATTACTTAATTGGACCAGTGAAGGACCTTAGAATGAGAATATGGTGTTTAAATTGAGACATAGAGCAGTTCTAAGGGAAAAAGTGAAGAGCAGACTTTGTGGAGCCAGGAATAGTTTAAACCCAATTAGGCGGCGCTGCCCACTGTTGCGCTATGCACAAAAACGTGCAAAACCGCACAAAAGAGGGTTTTAAGAGAGGAAGATGAAGGAGTCTTGGAATTGACAAAAAATGGCCAATAAAACTACAGTTTCAAGTCAGTAACCACTCCCACAGGGGCAGGCAGGCTGCTCAATGTTTTTCACTGCCACTGATCAACAGAGAGACTTCCCTTTAGCCCAAGCAAAAAATGGCCTCACAGAAACTTACAAACAGTTCAAGAACAGCAAGCCTGTAACTGAACTTTTTTAAATCTCAGAAAAGTGGGAAAAAAGCAAGATTTTTTTTTGTTTTTTTTCAGAGATAGCAGAGGTTCACAAGTATTAACAAGTTATAACAGTGCAGTAAATGACCCCACACAAGAGTGCTAGGCCAAAGACAGATAAAATACAAGTTTTGAGAAAAAACGATTTTAAAAATAAATGCAAACAGGAAATTCAGTAAACAGCTTTAGGTTGTGCTCTAAATACAGTTACTAATGCAGAAATCAAGTTTAACAAGCCAGAAAATGCTCAAAATAGGCGGCTATGCCAAAAAACTTAGCAAATAAACAGAGGAAAAATACTTAAATCTCAAAAGTGGCTCCTTTCTTCTCTCAGCGTTTTCTCCTCTTGGTGGGTGCTTCACCAACAGCCAACAAGCCTGAAAAGATGCCCAAACCATGAGGCAACCAGGTTTTAAGAGAGGAAGATGAAGGAGTCTTGGAACTGACCCAAAATGGCCAATAAAACTACAGTTTCAAGTCAGTAACCACTCCCACAGGGGCAGGCAGGCTGCTCAATGTTTTTCACTGCCACTGATCAACAGAGAGACTTCCCTTTAGCCCAAGCAAAAAATGGCCTCACAGAAACTTACAAACAGTTCAAGAACAGCAAGCCTGTAACTGAACATTTTTAAATCTCAGAAAAGTGGGAAAAGAGCAAGATTTGTTTTGTTTTTTTTTTTTTTTTTTCAGAGATAGCAGAGGTTCACAAGTATTAACAAGTTATAACAGTGCAGTAAATGACCCCACACAAGAGTGCTAGGCCAAAGACAGATAAAATGCAAGTTTTGAGAAAAAAATGATTTTAAAAATAAGTGCAAACAGGAAATTCAGTAAACAGCTTTAGGTTGTGCTCTAAATACAGTTACTAATGCAGAAATCAAGTTTAACAAGCCAGAAAATGCTCAAAATAGGCAGCTATGCAGAAAAACTTAGCAAATAAACAGAGGAAAAATACTTAAAATCTCAAAAATGGCTCCTTTCTTCTCTCTGCATTTTCTCCTCTTGGTGGGTGCTTCACCAACAGCCAACAAGCCTGAAAAGATGCCAAAACCATGAGGCAACCAGTTTTTAAGAGAGGAAGATGAAGGAGTTTTGGAACTGATCCAAAATGGCCAATAAAACTACAGTTTCAAGTCATTAACCACTCCCACAGGGGCAGGCAGGCTGCTCAATGTTTTTCACTGCCACTGATCAACAGAGAGACTTCCCTTTAGCCCAAGCAAAAAATGGCCTCACAGAAACTTACAAACAGTTGAAGAACAGCAAGCCTGTAACTGAACTTTTTTAAATCTCAGAAAAGTGGGAAAAACTTCTTCTTCTTCTTTCGGCTGCTCCCATTAGAGGTCACCACAGTGGATCATCTGTTTCCATTTCTTCCTGTCCTCTGCATCTTGCTCTGTCACACCAACCACCTGCATGTCCTCTCTCACTACATCCATAAACCTTATCTTAGGCCTTCCACTTTTCCTGTTATACTATGCATCCCTCCTCAGCACATGTCCAAACCAATGTAATCTTGCCTCTCTGGCTTTGTCTCCAAACCTTCCAACCTGGGCTGACCAGCTAATATACTTATTCCTAATCCTGTCCACCCTCATCACACCCAGTGCAAATCTTAACATCTTTAACTCTGTCACATCCAATGCCAATGTCTCCAACTCATATAACATAGCTGGTCTCACTACCCTCTTGTAGACCTTCCCTTTCACTCTTACTGGTACTCGTCTGTCACAAATCATTCCTGACACTCTTCTCCACCCACTCCATCCTGCCTATTCTCTCTTCTTCACCTCTCTTCCACACTCACCATTACTCTGAACTGTTGATCCCAAGTATTTAAACTAATCCACCTTTTCCACCTCTACTCCCTGTATCCTCACCATTCCTCTGTCCTCCCTCACATTCACACACATATATTCTGTCTTAGTCCTGTTGATCTTCATTCCTCTTCTCTAGAGCATATCTTCACCTCTCCAGGGTCTCCTCCACCTGTTCCCTACTCTCACTACAGATCACAATGTCATCTGCAAACATCATAGTCCATGGGGACTACTGTCTGATCTCGTCTATCAACCTGTTCATCACCATTGCAAATAAGAAATGGCTCAGAGCTGATCCTTGATGTAATCCCACCTCCATTATAAACCCATCCATCACTCCCACTGCAGACCTCACCGCTGTCACACTACCCTCGTACATATCCTGCACCACTCTTACATACTTCTCTGACACTCCCGACTTCCTCATACAATACCAAAACTCCTCCCTAGGCACCATGCCATATGCTTTCTCTAAGTCCACAAAGAAACAGACCAAATGCAGTAGTCATAACAGGTGTTGGCAGAGTACCAGATGTTATGGTTTATATTGTGTGGGCCAAGGATGGAAATGAGTATTGACCATATACTACAGTGTCAGTTCAGGTTGTATGGTTTGGAGATCAGGACCAAGTGGTGGGATTGTGTTGGTTTGGACATGTGGCGAGTAGTGTTATTTGGTATATTGGGGGGAGGATGCTAAAGATGTAGCTGTCAGGTAAGAGGAAAAAAGAAAGGCTCAGGATAAGGTGTATGGATGCGGTGACAGGGGACATGCAGGTGTTTGTTGTGACACAGTATGATGCAGAGGATGGTTAGAAATGGAAGCAGAACATCAGCTGTGGTGAGCCCAAATAGTACTGTCCAAAAGAATAGGTAGAAGATGACATTTCTATCTGCAGAAATCCTATCTGTAAACTTTTGGCATGGGTGTACAGTTGGCGTATTTAATTGATTGTTACTGTGTCTGGACTCAATTTGGGCTTTAACAGTGTATATTGACACTACCTGCTCTGGATTGTATAGAAGCTGTAACAATTTGCCCTCATACCTGCAAAAACATTGATAGACTTGCTTTCAAATACAACTGGCTGCTGCTGTTTCCACTAAGGTCATTGACAGCTATAGTATGTTACTCCATAATGCCGTGTCTACACTTCTATGCAAATGTATATACACAAGCCTGATAGGCTCACACAAATATCCTCTAGAAAATACAAACCACAGTGGTGTATGTCTGTAATAACTACATTATACACTAAGTGAAGGATGCTGCTGTTTAAAAACACAACACTGAGAAACCAGGTGTGGAAGACAACTCTCCTTAGTGTAACCATGCAAATAAGATACCTTCAAAACCCACACAGACTATGCTAAGCCTTTCATATCCAGGGATAATCAGAAGCCTTTCTTCATGTACATCTGCAAATTGATATAACTCAGTTGTAGTTGAATCAAATTGTGGATGTTAGCACACACACTGCCCAAGTGTAACTTCCAAACCTGCTAGCAGACATGTTTGGCTGAAAAGAATGCCCTCTGCCACCACCATACCTAGTACCAACCATGTGTGACACATCACCTCCAAGCTATGGTTTGTACAATGAGGAAGTTATCACTGCCCTCTCCAAGGCTAGGAGCACAGTCTTCATGGCACCAGATGGAATTCTAGCCTATGTTCTTCATGTGCTTCAACAGAGAGCTACTCCCCTAGGCACCATATTCAGTCACAGTCTGAATACTGCTGTTGTCCATGTTGAATGGAATACAGTCACTGTTTTCCAACCACACAAGAGATAACTGGTAAAATACAAGAATAAATAAGAACCATAAATGTATGCAATCTCTGCCATAAGGCAATGGATAGAGGTTGCATGCACCTCAGACAAAAAGAAATAGGTGACCTCCAAACACTAGATGTGTTCCAGTTAAGTAATCTCAAGGGTATATTGTCACTGCAGAACTTGGTGGGATCATGACTGTGACCAGAGACATACACAAGGTCAAAGATATGCACACATACTATAACTTGGCCAAGGCCTCAGCACAATCCAACATTTGTTGCAAAGTGGAGCACTAACCACATTGAATATGAAATTCTAGGTTAGCAGCTGTTTTTTCAGTGGGATCACAGACCAACTACATGCAATCACAGTACAAGAATTCACCTCAGGCAGCAGACATGATACCTGTGTGGTAACAGAAGTGTCAGTGCTGTGGCCCTTCATGTTTGACATAAATGTCTCAGATGTCATGAGCAAAACAGAGGTTCTGTGGCAGTCATGACTGCTGAA
Source organism: Protopterus annectens (assembly GCF_019279795.1). Taxonomy (NCBI): domain Eukaryota; kingdom Metazoa; phylum Chordata; order Ceratodontiformes; family Protopteridae; genus Protopterus; species Protopterus annectens. Next base: position 1,860,120,134 of record NC_056743.1, on the reverse strand, counting down.
AAAGGCATGGGAGTTACATGAATTTCAAATAAATACATCAGTATACCCTGTGGTAATAATAAATGTTCCTGCTTATTATAAAATAACCATTGGTACACTATTCCACATTTCTGTAATGATAGACCTTGGAACACATGTCAACTGCAAGCTGGGTCTACTGTGGGAAGATACACATTCTACATCATACATCTGAGTAGAAACCACCATTACATCAATAGCATAACCAAATATGGTAGCAATCCTCTATACTCATCCCTAATTGGCTGTATGAAAAAATATCAACTACCCTTAGAAATGTATTTTCTTGGACACATCCACCAACTTGACAGACCTCAGACATGTCTGGTAATAAAACATCAGAGGGTCTCCAACATGTAGTGAGAGTAGGGAACAGGTGGAGGAGACCCTGGAGAGGTGGAGATATGCTCTAGAGAGAAGAGGAATGAAGGTCAGCAGGACTAAGACAGAATATATGTGTGTGAATGAGAGGGAGGATAGAGGAATGGTGAGGATGCAGGGAGTAGAGGTGGTGAAGGTGAATGAGTTTAAGTACTTGGGATCAAAAGTTCAGAGTAATGGTGAGTGTAGAAGAGAGATGAAGAAGAGAGTACAGGCAGGATGGAGTGGGTGGAGAACAGTGTCAGGAGTGATTTGTGACAGATGAGTACCAGTAAGAGTGAAAGGGAAGGTCTACAAGAGGGTAGTGAGACCAGCTATGTTATATGGGTTGGAGATAGTGGCATTGACAAAAAGGCAGGAGTCAGAGCTTGACGTGGCAGAGTTGAAGATGTTAAGAATTGCACTAGGTGTGACGAGGATGGACAGGATTAGGAATAAGTATATTAGAGGGTCAGCCCAGGTTGAAAGGTTTGGAGACAAAGCCAGAGAGGCAAGATTACGTTGGTTTGGACATGTGCAGAGGAGAGATGCAGAGTATATTGGGAAAAAGATGCTAAGGATGAAGCTGCCAGGTAACAGGAAAAGAGGAAGGCCTAAGATAAGGTTTATGGATGTGGTGAGAGAGGACATGCAGGTGGCTGTTGTGACAGAGCAAGATGCAGAGGACAGGGAGAAATGGAAACAGTTGATCTGCTGTGGTGACCCTTAACGGTAGCAGCCGAAAGAAGAAGAAGAAGAAGGGTCTCCAACATGTGTTCTCTGTGGACAGATTGATGTATTTGTCAATGTATACCATATCATATAGATAGCTTTGAGGCAGGTTATGTATGTCTTAGAGGGCTAGCTGTGGCCCAAATGGGATGGAAATGTTGCACATGTGTACATAATGTTGGATACCAGTTACTTGTCCCAGGGATCTCAATGTACAGTATGACATATATAGGACATGCTGGACAGACAGCTACATCTCTCAAAGGTCATCTTTCCCTTGCAGTAGGCATCAAATCTGTGTCAAGCAAAGTACTCACATTACCCTGTTGAAGGACATGCTGGATGACTTGCTGTAAAAGCATTATCTACCAAGGGTCACTGTTGCTTCACTCCTGGACTTGGGTGCTCCTTGCTAGACAAAATTTGTTTATGCATTATATCTGACTGCTAATATTATATTGTTATGTAATGGCTATGCTTCTAAATACCATCAGGTCAATACCCTAGTCACATCCTATGACCCTCGAACCTATGGCAATGTACATGCAAATAGGAATATTATACTGTATTACTGTTCTTTTGAGATTTGTCTTCAGTTGTAACATGCAATCCTGAGATTTGAATCAGATGGGTTGACTTTGGCTTTGCACCTCTATGTTTGCACTTAACAATCCTTCAAGAGAAAGTTAGATGTATTAATGAGACAAATTTAATTGTCAGAATTCTTAGCCATTACAGAAGCATCTATTATAAAGTAGATTAATTATTACACTAGCAAATGTCTAAATGACAATGTACAGTCTACATGACATGTACAATTATAAGTCCAACAGCACAAATGGAGGCTAATAATGTCATATTAATATGGATTGTCACCCTGTGCATCAGACAAATAGCTTTAGTATCCCTGAATCCAAATGATAGATGTCAGGGATGTGGCAAAGTTATCATCACTTGCACAGGATGTTGTGGGGGAGGGCAGGAGGCCTAGGCTGACACAAAAGGCTGCTGAGTGTGTGTGTGTGTGTGTGTGTGTGTGTGTATGTGTGTGTGTGTGTGTGTGTGTGTGTGTGTGTGTGTGTGTGTGTGTGTGTGTGTGTGTGTGTGTGTGTGTGTGTGTGTGTGTGTGTGAGTAAGCAAGGGAAGCAGGCAAAATGGACCATGTAAATGTTGCATGTGTATCTGCAGGTGCCCTCAATGTGACATTGGTGTGTGAGTGGTGGCATAAACACTGTCAAGCTAAGTGCTAGCTCATAGGATCATAGGATCATAGGAGGTTACTAGGCTAATGGCCCTGGGACCCTTACAAGCCTAGCCAAAAGTTTATCCCCCAAAAAACCTCAGTCAGCACCTGTTGCTCCTGTCAATGAGGGGCACAAATGGAACTCCTGGGACAAATTTGTGTTTTCCCATCCACTCATCAAGGTTGGGCTTGAAGAGGGTCAGCGAGGTGCTCTGTTTGATGTGTATGGGAAGTCTATTCCAGAGATGGGACAGCCTCTTGGAGAGAATCCTGTCTGTCCGGCAGGTTTTGTTAATGTCACATATTAGGATCAGGCCTTTTGAGCGGGTAGTGTGTGATGAGTTATACTTTCGGGTATGGAGCATTTCTAGTAGGGCAGGGTCCAAGATTGCCTTGTAGGTGAGACACAGATCACCCCTGAGCAATCTGTATGATACAGAGTAGAGTGATAGGGATTTGAGCTTCTCTGCATAGGGCAGGTGTTGGAGGCCATGGATTCTCTTTGTGAGGTATTTCAGTGGCCTTTCTAGTTGATGCAGATGTTGGTGAGAGGTACATCCCAAACAGGGAGTTATACTCAATTAATGGTCTAATGAGGGAGGAGTATAGAGAGGTAATAACCTCCTTTTTCTGGATGCAATCCTTTTACTTATGAGATGAACCAAGTAAAAGGCTTTTCTGACTGCTGCTGCTACATGATGGTTGAATGCGAGGTTGTTATCAACCTGACTGACCAGGTCTCTCCCCACAGGTTGTGTGCTTCGAGGGTTGCTGCTGATGTGGTAATCAGTAGGGGTCATGTTTTTGCCAAAATGTATGATGATACATTTTTTTGCAGTCAGCTTGAGGCCATGCTTTTGCCACCAGTCATTAGCTGCTGTGAGACCCTCTTGCAGTATATTAACATCATTTGGGGAGTCAATGACACCACCCAACTTACAGTCGTTGGCAAACTTGGTCAGCCACAGGCCTTTTATCATCATCTGTACCTCCAAGAAATAGATGCCAAACAGTAGGTGACCCAAGACAGATCCCTGGGGAACTCCACTAGTGACAGGTCTGCTATCAGAGGTGGAGTTGCCTATTTTGACTTGGAGGGTCCTGTCAGTGAGCCAATTGTCCACCCACCTGATGAGATAGGGATTTATGCCAGTTTGTGTTAGCTTTTCAATGATGCCCAAGTGGGGGATTTTGTCAAAGCTCTTGGCCAAGTCAAGGTTAGTTGTATGTACTGACTTACCCTCATCCAGGGCCTTGGTGACAGTCTCAAAGATGTCAACCAGGTTCAACAGGCAAGATCTGCCCTTGGTGAATCCAAACTGGGTGATGTCAAGTGCTCAATGGCTTTACAGATCAGACTATTCAAGCAAATGGGGCGATAGTTTCCAGGGTCAGTAGTGGCACCACCTTTGTTCAAGGGGATGCCAATGGCAGTTCTCCACTCTGCTGGAATGAAGCTAGTACTTAGGCTGTGGTTGAGTAGGGTGCTCAATGCCAAAGCCAGTTCTTGCTGTAGATGGTGCCGAATACATCATGGGATACTATCAGGTCCCTTGCAAGCTGTGTTTTAGGTTCATAGGTTGATACTAGGCTATCTGACCTAGGGAATTTACAAGCCTAGCCAGAGTGTGTTTGGCTTTCGCCACCATTCTTAGATTAGTTGACTGTGCCTCTGTATAGTAGGTCACAGAAGCTAGCCCATTTAAGGTTAGTTTACCATGCCTCTGTCTAGCAGTGACACAGAAGAGATCCTGGGGTAAATTTACGATATCCCATCCAAACGTCAAGATTCTTTTTGAAGAGGGTCATTGAGGGGCACTGTCTGACATGGATTGGGATTTTGTTCCAGAGTTAGGGGAACCTCTGGGATATGAATCTGTCCCTCCAGCATGTTCTATTTATTTCTGTGCTGAGGTTTAAGTCACTGGAGCGTGTAGTTCTGATTGATTTGGATTTCTTGAGGTGGAGCATATCCATTAATTCTGGACTGGACATGACTTTATACGTCAGGCACAGATCGCCTCTGAGTAGGCGGTAAACAACTGAGTAGAGCTGGAGTTTCTTTAGCCTAACTGCGTAGGGCATCTGTTTGAGTCCCTTGATCCTCTTGGTGAGGTACATTTGCAGTCTCTCTAGTTGTAGCAGGTGTTGGGTAAGGTACATCCCAAATGGGGCATTGTATTCAATTATGTGCCTGATGAGTGATGAGTAGAGGGGCACAATGACCTCTCTTGATCTAGATGTGAAGCCCTTTGTGATAAGGTGGGCTATATAGAATGTCTTTCTAACCACTTTGGCAATGTGATTGTCAAAGGAGAGGTTGCAATCTACTTGGGTCCCCAAATCCCTAATTACTTCTTCCGTACTTAATGGATTACCACCTATGTGGTAATTTGTGGGCATTTTGTTTTTCCCATAGGAGATTACTATGCACTTTTTGGCATTTAGCTTTAGGCCATGGCTCTGGCACCAGTTATCCATCTCTGTGAGACCTTTCTGGAGGATGCTTGTGTCAGCTGGTGAGTTGATTATGGCCCCCAGTTTGCAATCATCTGCAAACTTTGTCAGCCATAGTCCTCCTGTGTTAGCCTGTACCCCAGAGAAATATATACCGAACAAGAGAGGTCCCAGGACTGAGCCTTGTGGGATGCCACTTGCAACTGGTCCAGAGTCTGACATGGCACCTGCAATTCTGACCATGTGTGTTCTATCCCTAAGCCAGTTTGCAACCCATCTTGTGACATAGGGGTTGATAATTAAGCTGGTGAGCTTATTTATGATGCCCAAGTGAGGTATTGTGTCGAAGGCTTTTGCAAGGTCAAGGTAGACTGTGTGGACTACCTTCCCTTCGTCTATGGCCTTGGTGACTGTTTCAAAGAAATTGACCAGGTTCAAGAGGCAAGATCTGCCCTTAACAAAGCCAAATTGGGTAGGATCCAGTGTTTGGAGGTTCCCAATGTCTTTGTTTATGAGTTCCATGATGATACACTCCATAGCTTTGCAGACCAGGCTAGTTAGGCTTATAGGGTGATAGTTTCCGGGGTCCGTTGTGGCACCACCTTTATGGAGTGGGACCACTGTTGCTGTACGCCATTCTTTGGATACATATCCTGTTGTAAGGCTGAGACTGAACAGTGATTTTAAGTGAGGGTTCAGTTCTTCTTGGAGTTCATGTAAAACACAGCCCGGGACACCGTCCGGTCCCATTGATGCTGTGTTTTTTGCTTTGGAGAGGGCAGCTCTCACCTGTGCATCTGTGATGTCAGAGAGGTTACACTCTGTTGGGATAATCATTTGCTCATTTGGGGGGGGGGAGTTTGCACTGAACCTGTCTGCCAGGATGTTGGCAATGTCTGTGGGTTCAGTGTATTTTTTGTAATTTTGCACTAACTCACAGCATATCTGGGAGTTTCCACCCAGGTTTCTGACATAACTAAAGAAAGCCTTGTGATTATCTTGAGCGTCTTGTGCAATTTTTCTTTCAAAGCTAGCCTTAGATGATTTTATGAGGGATCGTAGTTTCTTGCTAGTACTGATCAGAGTTGCCTTCCCTTTCAGGGATTTTGCTCTATCATGTAGTAGCTTCCTCCTTCTGTTGTACAGCTTATTTATGTCTGGGGTCCACCAGACAGGTCTCCTGCCTTTGGAGGAGTGTGTCTTGGTTTTATTTAGGATAGCACGATCCATGCATTCCTGTAGGTATCCATAGAATGCGTTTATAAAGGATTCTGCGGTTTGGGCCGTATTTGCCACTGGCCCTGGGGCTTTGAAGGATTCCACCTCGGTTTTGAGAAGTGGGAAGTTTGCTTTTGAGATGTTTTGACCGTGATTTCCTTTGCTGGGGGTGGGGATGGGGTATGGATATCCATAGTGATTAATTTATGGTCAGATCTTACCAATGAGGGGTATACCTCTGGTATGGAACATAGAGTCCCTATGTTGGTGATGATCAGGTCCAATATGTTTTCCCCTCTTGTGGGAGTGGTGACCAGTTGTTCCATAGCATTTGAGTTTATAAATTCTAGGAATGGTTGGACTAGGGTGTTGGGGCTCGAGTAGTGCTCCCAGTCAATGTTTGGGTAGTTAAAGTCACCCAATATAATGGTGTTTGGAGAGACCTTCATATTCTCCAGTGTCTTCAGGAAAGCCGAGTGGGGTTCCTGAGTTTGGGAGGGTAGTCTGTAGCAGGCTATAACTGGAAGGCAGTTTTGCCCACTGTTAGTTGCACATGGATGGTCTCAGATGCTTCGTGCAGTGCCACTAGCCTGGAGGTATGGGTATCTTTGATAAATATGGATACCCCCCTCCTCTTGTGGTTCGGTCCAAGTTTTGGGGCCGAAAAGCATGGTATGAGGTATAGCCTGGTAGTGCCGGTGTGCTCTCGGGAGCCTTGAACCAAGTTTCTGTTACTGCACAGATATCGATATTCTCCATACTGAGGAGAGCCTCGAGTGCGTGCATCTTGAAGTTTAGACTTCTGGAATTGAGAAGCATTACCCTTAGTTTCTTTTTCTTTGTGTTGTCTAAGGAGGTGGGTTTGTCTTTTGAGCCTTGCCAAAAAAAGGCACTATGAGGGTGGCAAGAGCCTTGGCCAGTATTCGAAAATCCAGGGGTGACAGGTGCAAGCTGTCCCTAGTGAAGCAACGTGGCTTCTCAAGCATGTCATCCCAAGCTGACAGACACTGGATCCCCTTTGAGTGACACCAATACTTTAGCCAATTGTTGAAATTGATCATTTTGTCTTTATACTGTGGTATCATTCTTGGTGAGGGTAAGATGTTGCTCAAGGTTAGGGTCATACCGGCCTGGGCCACATAATCAGAGAGCTCCTCTATGTCTCTTTTCATGTAATCCAGGGAGGTACATCTCAGGTCATTCACACCAGCATGGACAATGATGGAGTCATATTTGTACTTGCTTTGGAGTGACCTGAGTGCTTGTGTTATGTGGCGGATCCTGGCACCTGACAGGCAGCTTACAATGACCTTCTCCTTGTTCAGCCTGGAGAGAGGGACGTCAGTGTGTCTGACAATAGAGTCACCTATTACAAGTGTATTATGTGTGTTGTTTAGCCTTAAGGGCTGTGAATGTGTGGCACACTGACTTTGTGAACTATGTGATATGTGGGTATTGTTGTGGGGTAGCAGTTGCTTGGATGTCTGCTTTGGAGGTCTCTGTTGCTTGGGCAGATTTTTATTTAGAGCATCTGAATATGTTTCTGTGTGTTTATGTGTTTGGTTTGCTGTTGCAATAGGTCTATGTGAGACTGGATTTTGATGTGTGTGATTACCTTCTCCTCCAGGCTGACCATGCCAGTACTATGTTGAGAGAGCTCAGCCTCCAGTTTGGCTATATAGTTGCATCTCTCACTTATATTTGAGCTTGTTGGGAAGAGGAGGGGGTGGTCTGTGTACATAAGGCAGTTGTAACATTGCCTCAAGATTCACATATTCACCAGCTGAACTGGAGAGTAAACCTGAAACTGACTTTTGGACATGCCAGAATAGTATAAGGAATTACTTTTTGACTTGATCAAAAAGGACCAATAGGGAGCCAAGTACTTAAAGGAAGAATAAGAGGGTGTAGTGCTTTCGATTATTAGTGCTTAATTATAAGACACTTATCCTAGTTACTGCTGGGCTTAGAAGGAAATAGTGCTTACTCTGAGATTTGGAATAGTTCTAAGGGAAAAAGTGAAGAGCAGATTTTGTGGAGCCGGGAATAGTTTAAACATGTTTAAGTGGTGCTGCCCGATGCTGCGCTATGCGCAAAAACGCGGAAAAGAGGGTTTTAAGAGAGGGGGATCAAGGAGTTTGGGATTGACCCAAAATGGCCAATAACACTACAGTTTCTAGGCAGTAACCACTCCCACAGGAGCAGGCAGGCTGTTCAGTGTTTACCTCTGCCACTGATGAACACAGAGACTTCCCTTTAGCCCAAGCAAGCAATGGCCTCCAAGAAACTTACAAACAGTTCAGAACAGCAAATCTCTAACTGAACATTTTTTTAAATTTCAGAAAGTGGGAAAAAAGCAAGATTTTTTTTTTTTTTGTTTGTTTTGTTTAAAGATAGCAGAGATATGCAAGTAGCAACAAATTAGAACAGTGCAATAAATGACCCCACACTTGAGTGCTAATCCAGAGATAGGTAAAATGCAAGTTAAGAAAAAAAACGATTTTAAAATAAATGCAACACAGGAAATGCAGTAAACAGGTTATAGATGTGTTCTAAATACAGTTCCTAATGCAGATATCATGTTTAGCAAGCCAGAAAATGCCAAAAAATAGGCAGCAATGCAGAAATCTTAACAAATGATCTGAAGAAAAATACTTAAAATCTCAAAAGTGGCTCCTTCTTTTCTCAGCGTTTTCTCCTCTTGGTGGGTGCTTCACCAATAGCCAACAAGTCTGAAAAGACACCAAAACCACGAGGCAATCGGGTTTTAAGAGAGGTGGATCAAGGAGTTTGGAATTGACCCAAAATGGCCAATAAAACTATAGTTTCTAGGCAGTAACCTCTCCCACAAGGGCAGGCAGGCTGTTCAGTGTTTACCACTGCCACTGATGAAAACAGCGACTTCCCTTTAGCCCAAGCAAGCAATGGCCTCCAAGAAACTTACAAACAGTTCAGAACAGCAAATCTGTAACTGAACTTTTTTTTAAATTTCAGAAAGTGGGAAAAAAGCCAGATTTTTATTTTTTTTTTGTTTAAAGATAGCAGAGATACACAAGTAGCAACAAGCTAGAACAGTGCAATAAATGACCCCACAATTTAGTGCTAGGCCAGAGACAAGTAAAATGCAAGTTTTAAGAAAAAAACAATTTTTACATAAGTGCAACACAGGAAATGCAGTAAACAGGTTATAGATGTATTCTAAATACAGTTCCTAATACAGATATCAAGTTTAGCAAGCTGGAAAATGCCAAAAAGTAGGCGGTAATGCAGAAATCTTAACAAATAATCTGAAGAAAAATACTTAAAATTTCAAAAGTGGCTCCTTTCTTCTCTCAGCATTTTCTCCTCTTGGTGGGTGCTTCACCAACAGCCAATAAGTCTGAAAAGACGCCAAAACCATGAGGCAATCGGGTTTTAAGAGAGGGGGATCAAGGAGTTTAGAATTGACCCTAAATGGCAAATAAAACTATAGTTTCTAGGCAGTAACCACTCCCACAGGGGCAGGCAGGCTGTTCAGTGTTTACCACTGCCATTGATGAACACAGAGACTTCCCTTTAGCCCAAGCAAGCAATGGCCTCCAAGAAACTTACAAACAGTTCAGAACAGCAAATCTGTAACTGAACTTTTTGTTTACATTTCAGAAAGTGAGAAAAAAGCAAGATTTTTTTTTTGTTTTATTTAAAGATAGCAGAGATACACAAGTAGCAACAAGTTAGAACAGTGCAATAAATGACCCCACACTTGAGTGCTAGGCCAGAGACAGGTAAAATGCAAGTGTTAAGAAAAAAACAATTTTATAATAAGTGCAACACAGGAAATTCAGTAAACAGGCTATAGATGTGTTCTAAATACAGTTCCTAATACAGATATCAAGTTTTTTGCCTTGGATAGGGCCGGTAATGCTTGATCTATAGAGATGTGGGGTGTGGGACAAGTATCGGGCATGTTGAAAGGGCCTTTGCAGGGACAGGCGGGTGAAATTTGCACTGAACCTATCTGCTAGCAGGTTGGCTAAGTCAACAGGATCAGTGTATGTGATACTATTAAGTACTAGTTCGGAACAAACTTGGGCTTTGCCACTGATGTTCCTGACATAACTGAAGAAAACTTTATAATTTCCCTTTGTTATGGAGGCTAGTTTTGATTCATAATTGGCCTTGGAGGATTTCACTAGTGATCTAATTTGTTTGTTGATTCTAAGGAGGGAGTTTTTATAATTTGGCATTTGTTCCCTTTTACCCTTGGACAGCAGTTTCTTCCTTTTGTTGTAAAGCTTGTTGAAATAGGATGTCCACCAAACAGGTCTCTGTTTCCTTGAGGAGCAAGTTTTAGTTCTGTTGAGTATGGCTGCATCCATGATGTTGTACAGGTGCTTGTAAACTGCATTTGTGTACTGTTCAGCATAGTTGTCTGCATCCTCTGGGGGGGGGGGTCGGTGGTGTGAAGCTACAGACACCCTCCCTTGGGAGGTTTTAGTCAGCTTTTGAGAAGTTTTTTAGCTTGATTTCAGCTGGGGGGGTTGGGTGGGATAGAAACTTTGAATGAGACAGTCCAATGAGCTGATCTAACCAGGGAAGGACATACTATGTGAGTGATGCAGTGGTCACCCATGCTGGTGAGGACCAAGTCCAGAATGTTATCTCCCCTTGTGGGGGATGAGACAAGCTAATCAGGTGCATTAGAACTGATGAAGTTGAGGAATCGTTGAGACAGTGTGTTAGTGCAAGAATAGTTCACCCAGTCTATGGTGGGGTAGTTGAATCACCAAGGATCAGGATGTTAGGGGCTACCTTGATGGAGTCTAGTAGATCTAGGTAAGAGGAGTGGGTGTCCAGAGTCATGGAGGGGGGTCTATAGCTAGCTAAAATTTGAATGGGTGTCTTGCCAACATACATGCCTGTATGTCAAACAGCTGTGAGATGTGCACGGTAGAGCTGACAGTTCATCATTTCCACCCCGAACATGAGAACTGGCTCTGCCAGGAGGTACACTGTGACCTCCACACCCGAGGTCAGATGCAGTGCTACTAGCTGAAGGTGACTGATGTCTGCTGGGCTCCCTTCACAGGAATGCCCAGGACCATGACCCCATGGTCTGCCTCATATGGGTGTGGACAGCACACTCACTGCTGCGGCAGTTGATATACTGCCACTCTGGCAGTGTGATTGGGTATGGCCATGTTGGCTCTCAGCAGATGTAGTTGCTGACCTATGCCCATGAGGCCAAAGCTCCCCTCTCAGCAGACATTCCATCACAGACAATGTGTGTTCCATGACAGATACACTGCTTTCACTCACAGACACATCCCATTCCAACTTGTCATTCAAATGATCCAGGGACTCAACAACACAGTGGAGGCAGTCACGGATGTCAGACTGTGCTGCATCTATAACCCTGAGCCTTCTCTTAGAGTTCCTTTCTGAATGTGCCTGTGCCTCCATGATGGCCCTGACCAATCATCAATTGACACATTGAGACACATGCAACAGGTTGGGTAGGGACAGCAGGTCTCCTCAGAGCACCCCCATTAATCAGCCTTTGTGGCATCTCACCAACAGCTTGGCTATGGCCAGTGTGAACAGTCACTGAAGAAGAAGAAGTAGCAGCCATACCTCCCTGGTCAATGTGCTTGCCATCCAACTGTCCAGTATCTATGGCCTCGTTGGAGGGTATGTGTAGGCATATTGGCTGTGCCTTGTGATAATGAGGGGGGTCAATGGATGCCAACCTCTCTGTCAGAATAAGCTGCTTCATACCCCAGCTGTGCCTCACTTTGGCAAACATCATTATCAGAGTCTGATTAGACATTGACATTAGGTGGCTTAGGAGACACAGACCAAACTCCATGTTCACCTGTGATAAAAGGAAGGAAAACAGGAATATATTAATACCTGCATTACTATGCTGCAATATATGTTAAGCAATTTACACTGCTGTCACTATTACAGATATTCATACCTCTCAACCTCTTATGGCAAGGAATGTGGACAAAGTCATGAATAATGGGTTTACAATGGCCCCAGAATAGGTATCATTGTGACATATTGCCCTTACAAACTGAGAATGGTGATATAAAAGTAGGTATTGCTTCACCATGACATTAATGAGTGGTATGCATTTTTAATGTGAGATCTATAATTATATTATGTTTGTAATTTATAATGACCTGCCAATAGTCTGCAACTCAATCACTATGATCTTAGATATGGGACAGAGATATGAGTCATGCATCTGAACATTCCGCAAATATCTGTATAGTTGGCAAGTATGCAGACAGTACAGCAAGCCATACAGTAGGCCTGAGTTGACACTTTAGCAGATATGTTTGAATATTTCATTACTGACATAAATGGTTTCTGCTTACCAATTGCAAGAGGCCTAGCTCTCTGCATTCCTGATGGCCCTGGACCAACATATGGGACAGGTAATGGCAACAGCAACACATTTAACAGTATGGCATGGTGTAATACATTCAATAATCAATACCTACAGTAACTGCAATATTAACAAGAATGTGGCTGACAACTTCTAAATGACCTGAAACCTGCATTTAACTTAAATACACCCACCAAAAAAGCAACCTGCCACACATTAAAACTAGAAACACTATTACACAATGAATGCAACAGTATTCTATTGATGATTTAACAAAATCTACCTGGAAGCTCCTCTGGAGATGCAGGGTGGCACCCATGTATAGAACATATTAGCTGGTGGACTGTTGGGAGCTTTCCTGAGTGGCAATATTTACCAGGAATTCCTCAGTGACAGTGGGTGGTTGTTCTGCTGCAGGCTCACCATCGGTGACCTGATGATTAAGTGTCACTTCAGCAGCACGCCTCCTTGCAGAATGAATCATGTCGGTGGCTCTGTCACACCTGCTCATAGCTGTGATTTTGATGACCAGCAGCATTTACATTTTGGACCAATTCATCCCAAATGGCCATATGTTGAAACATATTGACCTGACAGCTAGACATAAGGATGGCATGATGTTGCCTTAAAGCTTCAATGATGAGGTCATTCTCTGTCTCCGAATAAGGTGGCCTGTGCCAAGCGGGTATATTGTTTACTGAACAACAAAATTAATATCACACATAAGGATCACACAACTAGAAATAAACTGTGTACAGATTAGGCAGTACAGAAAAGCTCTCAGTATTCACCACATGATTAAAATGTAAAGAATCCACAGTGGTCAACAAATAACATGGGGGCTACAAAACAAGGACAGTAGCATAACAAACATATCCCTGTGTGTGCCATAGCAGACAGTCACTTATGTTCACACACCACCAGTCCGTTATACATTGTCCCATTTCAGGGACTCATTCCCCCCCAAATAAATATTATAACAGGCTAAGGCACAAATGTGTTAACCAAACAAGAGTGTAAATTCAAAAGTGCTGTCAAAGGAACAATCCATGAAACGTGTGTGCACAGTTATCACACAGCATTAGACATTCAGCCTACTCTACATCCTCTGTACCTCTCAAATAGATGAGAAACAAGGCCATGTCATTACAGTTCAAACAAATGCTTACTGATTTACTTCACATAATTCCTAAGTACATTCCAAAATATGCAATATTTTGTCAACAAAATGGATACATACTTGATGGAGTGCAATACTCGTCTGTCGAAATATGTTTTCACAAAATAAATCTGTCACTGAGTTTGAAACAACTCTCATCCAGACTAGTTTGTCTAGCTACACATGTGCCTTTTTATAACAGTGTACAAAAAGAAATCAATTGCATCTGACCTAATTTGTGCCTCATACATACTAATTGCAACATGCACAGCTGAATTATACGCTAATCAACCAACCCCCCTAAAGCTACTCAACAATATACAGTATAATGAATCAATGTAGACAACATGCCCTTTTTATGTATGCATTGAGGAAATAGTAGAGTAAAGACACAATGTAAGCACTGACAATTTGTTAGTAGCAGCTACAGTTTACATACATTTGCATGTGCTACAGGCTGAAGATGCTGCTGCTGCTACCAATAGCCATAGACAGACAGGGTGAAGACTTTGCAGGCCAACAACACAGGAGAGGAACTGTGAGACCTCTGGCAGCCTTGAGTCAGATACAAAGTCAAATGCAGGGAACCCATCCCAGTGGAATATAAGGTATGCATTTAAATTTGTATGTTAGCCACAGGTACCCTTAACAAACTACCAGGCGACATGCCTGGTGTTACATGGGCATCAGCATCTGTGATCTTCCACACATTACTGCATGCTATGTTACAACATGGCAGAGAGAACATATATTTTAACACAGTTTCAGAGAAGAAGATCACAGGTATGCTACAAATGTAACATATATATCGCACTATCCTTCAGTAATGTGTGCTATACATCACAGTAATGTACACAAAAAAACAATGCATGGGGAACAGGGTAGGGTCTGCATTAACCATAAGGTCAACCACTCTAACAATTGCCAAGTCATGTGTAATGTCATGGGAGTCATGTAGTATGTGTGTGTTGGCAACCCATGGAGTTGGCACGACTTCCATATGTGGCACATTCCCCAGCTGTACCAGATGTGTGCTATGGGGGATATCGCCAAGGCTCACTTAGGTGTGGATGCATGCTATGCACTAGACTCATGGCAGTGGAATCCCATGGTAGATGTACCCACACACACACACACGCACACACACACACGCACACACACACACACACACACACACACACACACACACACACACACACACACACACACACACACACACACACGCACACACACACACACACACACACACACACATGCGCACATACCCATAAACATGCATGTAACTTCAGACTGGATGCTAATCAGCATTCCTCCCAGTCTCCACCAAACACATAATATCTCTCATATTAAGTGACTCCAACATTCTAAGTATAACCTTCTCCACAAATACTACCCCATCTCATAGCAAAACTACCACCTAGTTCATCTCATAGCAAAACCGCTACCTATTCCATCTCATAGCAAAACTACCACCTACCCCATCTCATAGCAAAATTACCACCTATTCCATCACATAGCAAAACTATTACCTACCACCCATACTCTAAACACTGAAGCATTCCTACTAGTTAGCCTTGCTCGAACTGACTGTACTCCCATAACATTGGTAAAGGACTCCAGTAAAGTACTCTGATACTTCATCTACATACTCTACCCATCTCTTCAAAACAGATGTTTAGCACAATTAATGATTAAATAAATAAAAATGAATGAAAGCCCAGACCAACATAATACACTCTACACCTCAAACAAGAGTCACAGTTTGAGTGCAACATAAATAAGCAACAAGGTAGATAGTTGATAATATTTCTAATAAAAAGTAAAGTTCACCTTTTTGAAACTCAAGCTAAACTCCATTAGTAGCAATCCTGAGGAACTATGAAGAGGAAAAACTGTCTCACTGGTATATCACAGGAATAATATAAACCTAAACACCCATACCTTTCCTCAGCTAAACGCACTCTCCAAAGCTAAGAATACAGCATCCATGGGACCAGATGGCATCCTGGGCTGTGTACTACATGAACTACAAAATGAACTGGCACCTCACCTAAGTGTCATGTTTAATCATACCCTCACCTCAGGCTTCATGCCCACTGAGTGGCGCACAGCTACAGTTATCCCACTCCACAAGGGGGGATCCACCTTGGATCCCGGGAACTACCGCTCCATCAGTCTGACAATTCTGATCTGCAAGGCTATGGAATGTATTATCATGGAACTTATAAACAAAGACATTGGCAACCTTACAACACTGGACCCCACCCAGTTTGGGTTTGTGAAGGGCCAATCTTGTCTCCTGAACCTTATTGACTTCTGCAAATCAGTCTCCAGAGCTGTGGATGAGGGTAAGGCAGTCCACACAGTCTATCTGGACCTCACCAAGGCCTTTGACACCACCCCCCACTCTGGAATCATAGATAAACTTACTAAGCTGGGCATTAATACCTACATCACTGGATGGGTTGCCAACTGGCTTACTGACAGAACCCACATTGTAAAAGTAGCTGACTCCAAATCCAGCTCCAGACAAGTGACAAGTGGAGTACCTGAGGGTTCAGTCGTAGGACCTCTCTTGTTTAGCATCTACTTCTCAAAAGTACAGGCCAACACTAAGGGACTCTGGCTAACAGAGTTCGCAGATAAATGCAAACTGGGAGCCATTACTGAATCCCCAAATGATGTGGATACTCTACAAAAGGGCCTTAAAGAAACAGTTGCTTGGTGCTAGAGCCATGGGCTCAAGCTCAATGCCAAGAAATGTTTAGTTATCCCCTTTGAGAAAAAACATGCACCCATGAATTATCACATAGGTGGCAGTACACTAAACACCAAAAGTGTGATAAGAAACTTAGGGACACAGGTGGACAGTGGTCTCACCTTCAATAACCACAGTGCCACAACAGTTAAGAAATCCTTCTATGTGGCACACCTCATCACTAAGGGCTTTTCATCCAGAAAAAAGGAGGTCATTGTCCTACTGTACTCATCCCTCATTAGACCCATTATAGAATACAATTACCCATTTGGTATGTACCTCTCAAGACATCTGCAACAACTGGAAAGGCCACAGAAATACATCACTAAAAGAATCACAGGCCTAAAGCAGATGCCCTATGCTGACTGCCTTAAAAAACTCCGGCTATACTCTGTCGCATATCATCTACTCTGAGGCGATCTCTGCTTAACATACAAGGCCATGTCAAACCCAGAGCTGTTGGACATGCTACACTTAAAGAAATCCCAATCCCTCAGAGCCACATGCTCCATGGATCTAAATCTTGTCATCACAATAAACAAAACATGCTGGAGGGATAGGTTCCTGACCTAGAGACTCCTCAGACTCTAGAATAGACTGCCTATGCATGTCAAGCAGACCCTCTTCAAAAGAAACATTGATGATTGGATGAGTGAAAGGGAATTCACTCCGCGGATCACGTCAGTCGCCAGGGGTCCAGAGAAGTAAATAGTGTGTGAAGAAATAGCCAGGGAATTGTTATGGCTAAGCTTGTATAAGCCCTAGGGCCGATAGCCTAGCACCAACCTATGAACCTATAATCCCAGCACAGAAGATTAAATGATTGAGCTGTTAACGGCCAGCTTCCTGTAGTCCAGGGTTTGGTTTCCTCAGCATCCAATTGCCTCTATTGTGACTTTGAGTAAGACATTTAACCAGACAGTGATCCCAGGCTGAGGCTGAAAAAAATTTGAAGTGGATCAGCTCTGTATCCACCTCAATAAATATATAGATAATAAATAAAACCAAAACCTTAAGTAAATATCTAGTCACAAAAGACTCAATTCTATCTGACTTCCTACTTTTTTGTAAAACCAATAACCCTACAAGCATCCACACCCTGAATGTCAGTCTACACCATAAACAAACAAACTCATTCCTAACTCATTATATTCCCAACATATGGAATCTGTTACCACTACACGTTATACAAAATATTACTTTCACTACCTTTAAGACTAGTCCTGAGGATAGGATGGGTAAACACCAATTCACACCAGGATTTTCATCTACAATCCTGCTTGATTTATAAGGTGAGCACTATTAAGAAAAGTATGGTAAAAACGTTACATGTGTCTACTTAAAGGTGGATATGCTAGGCATATTATGGACCCCTGATCACTTGCCTAGTGCTGTTCCAAAGTTCCAATGTTCCTCCAGAATCAGCAGAAATGGACACTTCATCAGAACAGGATCAGCTCTGTAAACTTCATATACACACTTACAGCTTGGTACTTATACAACTCAGTAATGTACAGAGGTATTGCTGATTTTGTGGATGTTATTAGCCAGGCTGGTAAATTTTCTATACTTAGAAATGCTTTCCTTCAGACAGAATGGTACCTAGCATACAGAAAATGTTAATGACTTCTGCTGGTTATTTAGATTTTTGTATTGATCCATGGGAATTTAGTCCATTTGGGAAGAAATGTGTCAGGCCCACACATGCTTTATAATGGACTAGCAATACTTCTCCTCAAAAGGGGTTACAATATTAAATAAACAGTTTTCTTCCCCATTTTGTGGCAGGGTCAAATTAATGAGCATTCCAAGCTACAATTTAAAATATAATAAGGCAAAAATGAGATTCATAAATGCCTAGCTTAAAAATAAATAAAGCTAACAAATTAAATAAATAAATCTAAGCCACCTAAAGGCTTCTCTTGCCTTAGAAGATGTCAGAAAATCTGCCATCACAGAGATATGAATCACAGACTGGTCCTGTATTCCACAAGGAAGTGGTATATATATATATATATATATATATATATATATATATATATATATATATATATATATATATATTAATTTTTATAAGCAAATGTTTCAAAAATGGATCATAAAACAAACTGGATGTGTGAAGTAACTCCATACACTAGTTACAATAAACAACACAATTATAGTTCTTCATGCCTCCTCAAGGACAGAACCACTTCCTGATAAACTTATCTTCACTGTATTCAAAAAATATGTTTGCATTCAGGGGCCTAAATTAGCCCTCCGTTGAGAGGGATAACTATGCCTTCACCTAATAATGACACAAAAAACATTAGACTTTATTAACTTTAACAATCTTTAAAGAACTGAAAAAGTACCATCAAAGGGAAAATGTACTGGATTTTATTTTGACAAACATCCTTGCCAACTATACTAAGTTAAACATTGTTCCTTCCCCCTTCAGCTTGGAATACAATTTTGTAATATTCCTTATGTATACTAAACCAAACCTACTAAACTGTGACACTATCTCTGAGCGTTTTTTCAAGCACTGAGTGTGATTTACCAAGAAAAATCACCTTACATCAATCAGCTAGAACTATATATTAGCCCCCTCCAGAAACCTATTGGTGAATCATTAACAGCTCCCCACAACTCTTTAAATAAGTGCATTGATAAATTCATTCTTGTGAGGTATTTTTTTCTTGTGTTCTCCTTTTGTTGCCAGGTGTAGTGCACGGATCAGTTTTGACCATTTGTAGACTCAGCACCAGTGAGAGAAATCATTCACTCAATAGCAATGCAAACAAAAAAACAAAAATGCACACTAAAAAAGCAAACAAACAAATTAACATATTTGGTATATAGAGTGATCAATATCCCTGAGACCTACAGATCTGAACAATTTGTATTAAGCATAATTTACTGGAATATTCTATAGTAAACCTAAATGGTGAAATTAGAAAATCAGTTCATTCAAACAAAAGAAGCAACATGCAAAGCCTTCAAACTTTTCTCAGTGCTATGTAGCAAGGTTAACGTAAATTTGATCCAAAAAGGACACACCAAAACTTTCAAAATAAGAAAAACTTCTTCAAGGTAAAACTTTCCATCAAGACGGGTGACAATTCTAAAACCTGTACAAATACATTCAAAATATGAAAAGGAAGTAGCAAGAATGTAGTATGATAGACCAAAATAGTATTCGCATTACAATCCCAGCAGATATAGCTACCACACTGACATGTAGATTTGTCCCAAATGTCTGGTCATAGAGAGCAGCTCCATCCTCCATTTCTCCTTGTAATGTGATCCCACCTGGAATTACATCTGCAATGGTTAGCAATGTTGTCATTAATGCCAGAAGCACTAGTTCCATAGGACCAGATAAGACAGCCGAAAGTAAGATTTGTGCGATAAAAATAACCCACTGTACCCACTTATACATACTGTAATAAGATCATTAAAAATTGACTGCTTTTGTGACATTTGAAAGCAGTCCATTCTGGTTCCAGCCCATGAAGGAATCCCTTCTACCGACACTAATAAATACAGTCTGGCAAGCCCTGCAGACGCCTTATGGAAGGTGATGGATAGGATCATCATGGAAAATCATTTTCTCTGTGACCTAACCAAGTATGGTTTTGTTAAGTAATAAGTAAAATAAGTTAAGTGACTACATGGATAACCACAAGTTCCAACATGGGATGCAGGGTGTTAAACTTCTCAATGTTCAATAGGCCTTGAGCTTCTTCAACAAACCTATAGAACTTTGAACACCAACTTTCCTCTAAATGCATTCATTCAACTAAAACCCATTTCTAATGCCAGCTAATACTAAGAAACATTAACACATGGATGAAAGGCATCAAGCCTGACAGCCTTCTCTGCTGTTTTGGGATCTGTCCTAAATTTCTACATGCTTGCAGTACTTTCATGGCAATAGGCCTTCAACAAATCATAAACAGCACCTTCAATACATTATTTTTTCTGAATTATAAAAAATGCCTTCTTTATACCTATTAAAGTCCCTATTCCCAACCCAATATAATGTGACCTGTTTTGACCCATATCGCTAAAACCTAGCCTGTCATTAATCCTGTAAAAAGCTGTACTGATGAAGAAAAAACACAGCTGCACTGAAACAACTACAGCAGACAAACTGACCAGTCTTAACAAAAAGGACATAATACTACTACAGCTCTATTCTGTTTCTCATACTAGAACATCAGACATGTTGGAAAGGGCAAGTTATGCCTTCCATAAACTTACCAAAGCCTTTGACACAGTCTACTAACACAGGGGGATGATAATTCTACAATACTGTGAATTATTTAAAGTCAGCATAAACTGGATTCATCAATACCTACAAAGCTGTCTTTTGAGTGTATCCGAAAACCTAAACTCAGATTTCCAAGACTCAGTTCTTGGACCTGTTGCATTTCTACTTTAGCAAAATATCCAGTATCATAATCATAGTCATCTTTCTGCTGTTTTCAGAGAACACAGTAATTTCACTACAGTACGCTAGTAAGCATTTCTTAGCTATTCAGTGTGAGCTCACCTAAAACCCTTAATTCCTCTGAAAACTGCAACTTACAAAGGTCTAACAATCGTCTATTTTAAAACTAAGTTTGTAGTTCTTGTAATCCATAGAAAATCAGCTCCTCTTACCTCATTCCATTCCATCCCCTGTACTAAGGACATCCTATTAGAATATATATTCCAAATAAATATATCTAATCTTCTGAACTGATCCAACATTATCTTTCAAACTTTATATCTGCAAATCCATACATGAATTTGAAACACACACACACACACACACACACACACACACACACACACACACACACACACACACACACACACACACACACACACACACACACACACAATTACTCTCTTAGGCAACAGCTCAGGGGAGAAAACTGTCAGGAAACTGAATTATATCCCCTACCCTAACACATGATTGGTTCCTAAAAGCCATGTTTATAAAAAACAATACATTTATTGGAAATCTATCTCAGCAAAGTTTATAGACTGTTGTACATCACCCAGAAATGAACATCACTTTCCAAGTAAGTCATAACAACTTTTCCCACACACCATAGCCACTGTTTCCATACAAAAACATGTAATTTTTAGCCTAGTCATTGTAAAGTACAAGTTAATCAGCCTCAAGTATTGTCCTTCACTAAAAGCACTTCTGTGGCCCACAAACTACCAGGCCTATATTCTCCATGTGTTAATCAAACTTTCAGACTTCATTAACACACTTAACTAGTGCTATGCATTGCAGATCCCAGACACTGAACCTCACTGCCTTCAGTAATCATACAGACACTTAACAAAAATCCTTCAAAAACACATGCCGGTGTTAAATATAGGACCTCTCTTTTGAATCACAAATTCCCTGGCAACACCAAATAATTCTAGACATTTCACAAAATGCTCATTGTAGTGATCACAGTAGCATACAATAATAAAATGTCCAAATGAAGGACGCATATTCATCTGTCATTATTATGTGTTACAGCTCACTCATTTTATTGCACCTCCTTTGTATTTGTTTCACTGAAAATCATAACGTGGCGTATGTTTTACTTAAATGATATTGTCATAGCTTCTATTTCAACAATGTGACTGAAACTTTTAATCTTCTAAAAATGTTTGGGGTATCTGATAAAAAGGTAAAGACTTAAAATGGACCTCTGTTTTCTAGCAAATCTACCTATCAAGAAATAAATAATTTTAAGACCCTACCCAGGCAATTTGCCAGTGACTGATTCCACATCTGCCCTTCATCCATTCTAGGAGTACTCAATCAGCCTTGGTTATCCCATAACACTTTCTGTGTACAATACAAGTGCCCTGTCTATACTCATATTACAATTTGGCTACAAGACAGGTGTCCTTCCTATGCTCATATAACTTTCAAGCTGTGATAAAAGATCACCTCTGTTTTCTTGAGTTTCCCATTTTGTCTAGTATAAACTGCCCCCCACCCCACCTCCTTCAGTCATTTTTGTGGTTTTAGTAAACTAAGCACAGTACAGATGCCAAAATGTCAGGCAAATATTAGAAACAAATTCATAAATACAATAGAAATATAACAGCAGTAAAACACTGGCATTTATAAGCAGAAAAATTAATCATATATCTGGCAAAGGTCATTAAAAGTTAGGTCAAACGTTACAGTTTTCGAAACATCTTGAAGCTGATCAAAGTGAATCTGCCCTTGAGCCACTATGGTAATAAATAGAAATGGGACAGTAAGCCAAAGAATTCATGTCAAACATTTTAGTTCACATCCATACATGGAACCATTAGCAGCCCAAGAGTAGAAAAACAAATTTACCAAAAAGCAAACACATGCCATACTGACACCCGAACAGAGGCACGCCCTACCAGTAACTATATACCACCTATACACTAATGTTTAGCAGAATGATTTTATAGCAAATATATGTTTATATAACTAGAGCTTGAGTCATCTTGTAAATGAAGTTAATTTTATCTGTCAGTGTCATGCTGCTTTGGAAAAAGATAGAAGGCTGATCTAATACATAAATATATTACCATTTAAGGAATGAGAAATGTTTGTCTTTATAAATACTAAAAAAATGTATAAACCACAGAATAAACAGGAAAGTGTGCAGAAAGGGAACCTGGATCACCATCATGTCTTATCTCAGTGCACAGCAGAACAGGCTCATGCTACATAGATAAACATTATAGAAATATCAGCTCAGTGATTGTCATGGTCACTCAGTTACAGAAAATAAATGTGCAAATTTGCAGATGTGTTCACTGAGAGAAGGAAAGTTAAACGTTCAGTTATCCGGGGAAGAGAGCAATCATTTCAAAGTTGGGTGATAGGTAATATTAAGGAAAGCTAGATAACTTTACACTAATTTGTCAAAATACTGAGGACATTTCATTAAAACAATTAATAATAATGCCCCAAGATCTCATATAATACAGGCTATCTGCTTACACTGCTGATAAAGGGCAAATATGACTACTCAAAGGGGAAATATGCAATCAGAGTAGCAGACAAACAAATTTCAAGTATGGATGAATATTAAAGACAATGGAAAAAATGTCACCATCTCTATGGGTGATAGAAAGTTTAAAGCATATGTAATATCTGTAATCTATATGATCATGTTCAGTAAAGTCAGCTTTGCTCATTGGACAGCCTCCATTATGTTCTTCCTGTGAATGCTAGGTACTGAGGCAATGATTGGGTGCCATTTATACCCAATAAGAATTTATCCCATTCTTAAAGGTATACAGCACTGTGTCCCTCCTCACCGTTCCTTAATAAAAACAAAAAAACAAACATAAATAATATATTAAACAATCAAGTAGCTATTACTAACATGCATGAGCACAATATAATTCAATTTATCATTATGCTAGCATTTTCCTTTTAAGATGTGTAAATTATACATGACCTTAACATTTGAATTAATTATTGCAATTATTTCTTTTTAGATTTAGATTCTAATGGAACTCTGGAGCATCTATAACCATTGTTCATATATAAGAGTCATTTTCCAAACCTCAATATTTATACTGATCTACATACATTCAGATTAATTTCAGTTCTGGACTGACTCTGGGACATTTCCTGTTACCCTAATACTGGTAAAGATACTGGTATTGTGCAGTGGAGTATTCCTTTATTAAAATGGTATTGTGCAATGGAGGATTCCATATTGAACTGGTATTGTGCATTGGAGTATTCCTATATTAAACTGGCATTGTGCAGTGGAGTATTCCAGGTGTATATCATAAGTCCGAATGCTCACAAGTTCGAACGCCAAAACTTCGAACTGGGAAGTTCAAAGTCTAAAAATAACAAAGCCACGGAGCATTGAAATCTTTCCCAGGGAAAGAATTTGGTGAGCCGGTTCTGTGGCTTTGCTATTTCCTCCACTGTGGTGCGATCTTGGAGTTGGTATATTTAAGTAGAGGGAGTGTGGGGGGCACAGCTCCCCATGTTGGGGGGGGTGTGGGGGGTGGCAAAGCCCCCCACATTAGAAACAGTATTTAGTGTTCCACCACTGTGGGAGGTTGGCATAATGGTTAAGGTGTTTACCTTACAGACACAAGGTGCAGGGTTTGATTCTCACATGGGGTAATTGGCTAGGCTTAAAATGGACCACAAGGGCACTTAGCCTAGTACTAATCTATGAATCTATGAAATCTGTCTCTCTAAGTGACTGTTCCTTTATGCATTAACACTGTGCTTGTTTAGCATGACTGCATTTTATATCTGTAAAATTACAATCTTTGTGTTTTTTCAGTTACTATATCAGCCTTATGTTGTGCTTTTTATTCTACCTGCCCTGTCTAATAAATCTTTAGGGTTACTAAGAGTCTGTGTATAAAGTGTGAATATGCATTATAGCACTTTAACAGAAATGTAGAGCCTTGCCCTTTTAAGATGTAATAAATATTTAGGGCTGCTAAGAGTCTGTGTATACAGTGGTAATATACATTATTGCACTTTAACACAAATGTACAGCCTTGCCTTTTTATGATGTACTGTATCCTAAACAAATGTACAGCCTTGCCCTTTTAAGATGTAATAAATCTTTAGGGTTCCTAAGAGTCTGTGTATACAGTGTGGATATGTATTATATCACTTTAACACAAATGTACGGTCTTGCCCTTTTAAGATGTACTGTACCCTAAACAAATGTGCAGCCTTGCTCTTTTAAGATGTAATAAATATTTAGGCCTGCTAAGAGTCTGTGTATACAGTGCGAATATGCATTATAGCACTTTAACACAAATGTGCAGCCTTGCCCTTTTAAGATGCACTGTATCCTAAACAAATGTACAACCTTGTCCTTTTAAGATGTAATAAATCTTTAAGGCTGCTAAGAGTCTGTGTATACAGTATGAATATGCATTAAAGCACTTTAACACAAATGTGCAGCCTTGCCCTTTTAAGATGTAATAAATCTTTAGGGCTGCTAAGTGCCTGTGTATGCAGTGTAATTATGCATTATAACATTTTAACACAATTGTACAGCCTTGCCCATTTAAGATGTATTATATCCTATAATGCATTCAGCCCTCAGCAAGCGTACAGTGTATTTGTGATGAGTGAACTGTTAACATTGTTTTTACACTGCTGCCATAAAGTTACTATTTTTTTAATTGCTGGTATAATCTGTTGTTATTGACACTGTCATTTGATATTACAGTGTAACCAGTGGTGTCTATCATGACAGATCCTAAACAATAATCATGAATTGCCTTCTTAACAGCTTCTAGCATTTAAGTTGCTTGTAAAACTGCTGTTTGAAATTGCTCCTGTGTTGGATGAGATAAAAAGTGAAAATCCTGAGAATTTATTGTTTTCTAAAGACATATTTAAGTATACATAGTGTGAAGATAGGTAAAGGCTGACAGCCTAGCCAGATAGAATTTTGTAAATATTTCTGCCATTTGTAAATATTAATGTAAGCCACAGGCTTGTTCTCTTAAATGTGAAAAGACTGCATTGGATATTGAACTGCAAAAAATGTAACAACAGTGCACTCTGCTGTAAGAAAGCTAAGTCAAGCATTTCATGACTGCCTTTGATGTCAAAATTTGGAGCTGATATGTCTAGAGGGAGGCATCCTGCCTATTGTTTTAAGACCAGAGTTAATGGCTAGAATTTGCATGTATAAATGTCCTTTATTGCTCTGGTTTCTGACAAGGTGTAAAGAATGTAAATGTAGTTTCTGTTAGCCTGGGAACACCAGAGAAGTATGAAGAATGATGCCATGTGAAGCAGCTCTGTGTTATCAATTTAAAGAGAGAGAATCAGACAGCTCACAGCATTTTGTCTTGATAACATCCAACATCACCAGCACTGCCTGTTTCTATATATAAGTTATATAGAACTGTGTTTTCACTTGATATAGCTAGGAAATAGGAAGATTAAACTAATTTTTTTTCTGGGATGTCAGAAATTTTCTACGGTATTATTTTAAGTATTTCTCTGTGATCTCTGAACTCTTGACGGCCCTGTGTAGAAAGAAGTATTGTCTTTTGTTTTTATTATTTATTATTAAATATTTTTAAACCTTTCAACTCTGGCTGTTTTATGTAGAGTTAATTTAAGCTCTAGAGTCATTGCATGTATATAGTGATACTGTACCAAGTCACTCTAATAAGCCTTGACTGTTCAGTCACACTTACCATTTGGATAATAATATTGCACAGTAATAACTGACACCCTTACAGAAGGGCCTTTGAGTAGCTGATATCAGTGGGTGGTGGCAGCTGGCACTACCTTTTAGACTGGGCAGAAAAGGGGAACAGCTGGAAAACCTGTGCCAGCCTTCCTCAGGAGTGTCTGTGTGGTTGTATGTAACTCTTATCTCAAACTGTGTGTGTGTGTGTGTGTGTGTGTGTGTGTGTGTGTGTGTGTGTGTGTGTGTGTGTGTGTGTGTGTGTGTGTGTGTGTGTGTGTGTGTGTGTGTCAGCTACTTGGGCAGGGACATGAAGCACTGGTTGGACAGAGAGGGTGCTGGAGGTTTTAGCTTGCCCACTAGGCTGAGATCTGGACCCTATAGCTGTGCCAGTGGGGAGTCTTATTAGGGACCTGGAGAGAAAGGTAGAAACCAGCCCCAGACTGAAGATGATCTTTGTGTGCTCTTAAGGGAAATTCTAGTTTACTGTGTGTGAATTTAAAATCCTTTCCCTATATGGACACCCCTCACTGGAATTAGTGGTAAGGACTGAGGCTCCTTGATTGCTGGGCCAGGGCACGGGTGACACATACTAATTGGTGGCAGTGGTGGAATATCCACATCACATATTAATTGGTTGACAAATACTAATTGGCTTGTAGTGGTGTGGGCAGAGGACATTCCTTTAGCTTGTGTATAGGGATCTCTGAAGGTATTTTTTACTCTAAATCAGCCACACAGTGAATACTCAGAGCTCAAATCACAATTGTTTTATTTCTTTTGTTAGCTTAGTTAGTCAGGGAGAGCAGGCATCATGTCAGCAGAGGAGTACAGAAAGCTGACAAGAGCCAGCTGGCTGAGATGTGCCAGGCTAGGGGACTGGTGCATGGAAACCCAACTAAGGCAGGCATGATTGCAGCTTTGGTCACAGCTGCATCAGAAAACAGCAACCAGGAGGATGATCAGACAGGCAGTGGAGGTATACCACCCTCAGAGAATACACAGCTCAATCTTTCTGCAGAGGACTTAAAAATCCATCTGGAGCTAAAGAGACTTGAGTTGGAGGCCAGGCATTTGGAAATAGAAGCAGCTGAGAGACTGAGATGTCTGCAGGCTGAGGAGAATGAAAACTGCTTTGCCTGGAAGCTGAGGAAAAGGATAGGCAGAGGCAGCATGAAAGGGAGATGCTGACTCTTTTCCAGAGTCATGAGAGGGTATGTAAAAAGTATGATGTTGACGAAAGGCTCTGGGTACTATGTCTGACCCCCGTACTCAGTGGTAAAGCTCTAACTGTGTTGTCTAAACTTGCTAATTGTGAATATTTTTATTGTACTGCTATTAAAAATCACTTGTTACAATGTTTTAAGCTAAAACCTAAAATGTATAGGAAAAAGTTTTGTAAGCATAGACACAAGGTGGATGAAAATGTGTGTGAATGTGTTGCTGAACTGAGCACTTATTTTCATAGGTGGGTGAGTGGATGTCAGGTCACCACTTTTGAAGGGCTGTCAGACCTTTCGATGAGGGAACAAGCTCTTAGCACTTTGCCTGAGAACATCAGGATCTGGTTAGCTGATAGACAATATGCTACTTCAGATGAGTTGGGGAAGAAGGGAGACCTATACCTAGCAAGCAGGGCTTCCCTGCACAGGAAAGGGGCCCCCAATACTGCTCCTGGGTCTAAAGGAACCCATGGTGGGCAGCACAGACTGCCCTAACAGAATCTGCCAGTAGCAGGGGAAGCCACTTGTTCAGGTACATGTCCAGGACCTAGGGTTAAACGTTTTGAATGCAACCAATATGGCCATGTAGCATACAGATGTCCATGGAGGCAAGGTGGGGAACAAAACGTGAGAGAGCCAGTAAGTGGGAAAGACAAAATGCCAATAGTAGGTTGTCTTGAGACAGCAGGGTTACAAAAATACCATCCTATAGAAGTTCTGATAGGTAAACATTTGGATGAGGCAGTGCCATGTGTTTATGCGGTTACATCTAGTCAGGCTAGGAGACAAGCATGTGGGTCTGGTAGCCTGGGTGAGACCTGGACAGACTTCATACATGTAGCCAGGACTGCTGAGTTGGTTACTTCAGGGAGGGATCTACTCCATAGCAGTAAGACTGAAGGTGAGCCACAGCTGCTTGTGAGTACTGATGTTCCCTTGGACAGAGTGACTGTAAATGAAGAGATGAGTAGTGTACTCAGGCTGACAGTGAGGCACCACTGTCAGAGGATGCCAGACTTCCTGTGGAAGGGGAACTGGGAAGGGTTACAAAGAGTGCGTTGAGACAGGCTCAGCTCTCAGACCTTACTTTGCACAGCCTGAGGCAGGTAGCTAGTGAGGCACCTGATTCTCAAGGGAAGGAGGAATCTGTATACTGGGACAAAGGTTACTGTATAGGAACTGTACCCCTGAGGCATGGCTAGAAGGTGAGAGGGTACAGCAGTTGGTAGCACCTAGAGCCTACCATCTGGCACTTCTATCCGTAGCTCATGACATTCTCTTTGCAGGTCATATGGGCATAAAACATACAAAGAGATGTATTATGCAGACCTTCTATTGGCCTGGAATTTCCAGAGATGCAGCAGGGTACTGCAGGAACTGTGAGCAGTGCCAAGAGGTAGGTAAGGCAGGAGACAAGGTGAGAGCTCCTTTGATGCCTTTGCCTGTGATGGAGGAGCCATTTCAGAGGGTAGCTATGGATATTGTGGGGCCTCTGAGTATGCCACGTTCCACAGGGAAAAAGTATATCCTAGTGGTAGTAGATTATGCTACAATATACCCTGAGGCAGTGGCTCTGTCCTCCATTGAGCCAGAAAAGGTGTCAAATGCTTTGTTAGAGATTTTCTGCTGGGTACGTTTCCCAAAGAAAATACTGACTGACAGAGGTGCCAGTTTCATGTCAGACCTGCTGGCTTGTCTGTGGAAGTACTGTGGGGTGAAGCACATGAAGAATACCCCTACCATCCCAAGACTAATGGTCTTGTTGAGAGGTTAAACTCTACAATCATGTCCATGCTATGGGCATTTGCAAACCAGTTTAAGAGGGAGTGGGATAAATATTTGCCCCATCTGTTGTTTGCTTACAGAAAGGTTCCCCAGGAGACCACAGTTTTTTCACTCTTTGAGTTGCTGTATGGACCTAGGGTGAGGGGACCTCTAGATTTAACTCAAGATGAGTAGGAAGGTGAATGTGAATCTCACAAGGAGTCTGTTGTGGCATAAGTCCTAAACCTCAGGACAAGGTTTAGGGAACTCATGGGCTTGGCCCAGGAGAACCTGGCAGAAGCTCAACAACAGAAAAAGGTATGGTATGACAGGAATGCTCGAGCTAGAGAGTATGCTGTAGGGCAGCAGGTAATGGTTCTCATTGTTGTCAGACACAACAAGCTGCAAGCAGCTTGGGAGGGACCCTACAAGGTTGTAAGAAAGGTAAGTGATGTTAACTACATGGTTAAATTGCTAGGCGGGAGGCAGGGGCACAAATTGTACCATGTTAACATAATGAAACCTCTCCATGATAGGGAGGCCCTTGTGCTGAGCATTTGCCGTGGATTGTAGGAGGAGTCTGAGTGAGATCTGGTGACTGATTTCCTCAGTGAGACTCGGACTGACACCTCAGTGGAAGGGGTTGCAATTTCCCAGCAGCTATCTCCTACCCAGATTCAAGAAATCCAAGCAGTCTTCCAGGAGTTTGGGGACATGTTCACTGGGAAACCAGGGTACACCCACCTAGCACAGCACCAGGTGGATACAGGACCCCAATGGTCTATTAGGCAGGCCCCTTATAGGTTGCCTGAGAGAGTCAAATAGACTCTGATTGAGGAGATTCAGGAAATGTTGGAACTAGGGGTAATTGAAGAGACTAACAGCCCCTGGGCCTACCCAGTGGTGCTGGTGCCAAAGAAGGATGGCAGCACCAGGTTCTGTATGGACTACAGGAAATTAAGTAGTCACACAGAGTCAGATGCTTACCCCATGCCTAGGACAGATGGGGGCCTAGAGCAGCTGGGTAGGGCTAAGTATCTTACAAACATTCATCTTACCAAGGGTTACAGGCAGGTGCCCTTGACTCCCATTGCTAGGGAGAATTCAGCCTTTGTGACTCATTTTGGTTTGTATGAGTTCACAAAGATACCCTTTGCAATGAAAATGCCCCAGCGACTTTCCAGAGGCTGGTAGATTATATCCTAGCAAGAGCAGGAGGGGTTGCCCTTGCTTACCTAGATGATATTGCCATCTACAGCCGTTCCTGGCAAAAACACCTTCAACATGTCAGGGATTTGCTGGGCAGAGTTTACCATTAAGCCGAGCAAATGTCAGGTGGGTATGGGAGTGGTGAGATCCGGCCAGAACCTGCCAAACCAGAAGCCATGGAGGCATGGCCTGAACCTGTTACCAAAAAGCAGGTGAGGGCATTCTTAGGGACAGCAGGGTACTACAGAAAGTTTGTCTCCAGTTATAGTACCATAACTGCTCCCTTCACAGACCTGAATAGGAAGAACAGGCCAGATAAGGTATCATGGACCACAGCATGTGAGCAGGTATTCCAGACGCTTAAATAAACTTTGGAAAGACCCCCTATGTTAGCCAGTCCAGATTACAGCAAATAATTTGTTTGCAGGTAGATGCTTTGAAGCATGGGGTGGAGGCTGCACTTAGCCAGATTTCTTCAGAGGGAGAAGAGCACCCAGTTGTTTATCTCAGTCATAGCCTCTAACCCAGGGAGAAATGCTATGCAGATGTCAAAAAGGAATGTGTAGCCATAGTGTGGGCACTGCAGAAATGTCAGCCTTATCTGTATGGAAGAAAATTCACTGTAGTGACAGATCACAAACCTCTAACATGGTTACACAGAGCCAGCCAGCATAATGCCAAGTTGCTAAGATGGAACATAGGGTTGCAAGCATATATGTCAGTGCAGCACCGCAGTGGATTTAGCAATGCCAACGCAGATGGGCGCTCATGACAGGGAACAGGGTAAGGTATACTCAGATAGACCTAACCCTCTCAAGCAACGTTTCTCAAGGGTCATTTGAAAAACTAGCTTGAGTTCTCCAGGGAGGGGGGAGGAGATGTGTGAAGATAGGTAAAGGCTGCCAGCCTAGCCAGATAGAATTTTGTAGATAATTCTTTCATTTGTAAATATTACTGTACGCCACAGGCTTGTTCTCTTAAATGTGAAAAGACTGCATTGGATATTGAACTGCAAAATATGTAACAACAGTGCACTCTGCTGTAAGAAAGCTAAGTCAAGCATTTCATGACTGTTTTTGATGTCAAAATTTGGAGCCGATATGTCTCAAGGGAGGCATCCTGCATATTGTTTTAAGACCAGAGTTAATGGCTAGAATTTGCATGCATCAATGTCCTTTATTGCTCTGGTTTCTCACCAGGTAGAAAGAATGTAAATGCAGTTTCTGTTAGCCTGGGAACACCAGAGAAGTGTGAAGAATTATGTCATGTGAAGCAGCTCTGTGTTATCAATTTAAAGAGAGAGAATCAGAGAGCTCAGAGCATTTTGTCTTGAGAACATCCAACATCACCAGCACTGCTTGTTTCTATATGTAAGTTATTTAGAACTGTGTTTTCTCTTAGATATAGCTAGGAAATAGGAAGATTAGACTATTTTTTTTCTGGGATGTCAGAACTTTTCCACGGTATTAATTTAAGTATTTCTCTGTGATCTCTGAACTCTTGACTGGCACTGTGTGGTAAGAAGTATTGTCCTGTGTTTTTATTATTTATTATTAAATATTTATAAACCTTTCAACTGTGGCTGTTTTATGTAGAGTTAATTTAAGCTCTAGAGTACATTGCATGTATATAGTGATACTGTACCAATTCACTCTAATAAGCCTTGACTGTTCAGTCACACTTACCATTTGGAAAATAATATTGCACAGTAATAATTGGACACCCTTTCAGAAGGGCCTTTGAGTAGCTGATATTAGTGGGTGGTGGCAGCTGGTACTACCTTTTAGACTGGGCAGAAAAGGGGCACAGCTGGAGAACCTGTGCCAGCCTTCCCCATAAGTGTCTGTGTGGTTGTTTATAACTCTTATCTCAAAGTGTGTGTGTGTGTGTGTGTGTGTGTGTGTGTGTGTGTGTGTGTGTGTGTGTGTGTGTGTGTGTGTGTGTGTGTGTGTGTCAGCTACTTCGGCAGGGACATGAAGCACTGGTTGGAAAGAGAGGGTGCTGGAGGTTTTAGCTTGTCCACTAGGCTGAGATCTGGACCGTATAGCTGTTACAGTGCAGATTCTTATTGAGGACCTGGAGATAAAGGGAGAAACCAGCCCCAGACTGTCTGCGGTCTCTGTGTGCTCTTAAGAGAAATTGTACATTACTGTGTGTGCATTTATTATCCTTTCCTTGTATGGATGCCCCTCACTAATGTTAGTGGTGAGGATTGCGGCTCCTTGATTGCTGGGCCAGGGCACGGGCATCACACATAGTGCAGAATTTTATTCATCTTATCTTTTTTTGAGAGTGCTCCCGTTTACATCCGATACTGAAAAGTACTTAGTATTTGGTGCAGCTGAGACCACTTCCTTGAGTATAAGTATTCAAACATATTCTTTCTGAATCACTTAATTTTCAGTTCGTGTAAGTTAATACAAATGTCAACCTTGTCCTGATTCACTGCAGGACATGTACAGTTCATCTATTCTTTTTAAGATGTCTGCATCTTCATAACACTAGACCTTCCCAGTCACCTTAATTCCTGCTCATGGCTACTGCTGACAGCCATGAGTACTTAACATAGAGTATACTTTATCTACTGTATGTTTTACTTATATAACACCAGACCTTCCCAGTTACCTTAATTCCTGCTGATGTGTACTCTTGACAGCTTCTGGTACTTTACACAAAATATGCTTTACATGTATAACAGCTGAACTTATCTAAGCTATCCATGGTTACAATCAAATCAGTGTAGTCACGAGATATATATTTTCTGTGACTTTATAAAGTTATTCAGTATGGTCCAGTGACTGTTTGTTCCTTAATGCATTAACAATGTGCTTGTTCATCATTACTGCAATTTACATCTGTGAATTGTTTTACAAGCCAGACAGCTGAGAATACTAAGAAAATTACCTTCTTGATTGCATTCTGATTTGTATGTTCATGTTAATGGATTTTTGCCCATTGGTTTTATGTCTCATCCAGACAACTGATATGCATTGTGCATTTCTTTCAGTGCCTTTCAGCTCTAATGTTTCAGAATGTTTTTTTCCTGAAAAATGTATAACGCTCTGTTTCAAACTCTACTTTAAACTTAATACTTCCTTTATTAACAGGGAGCTTTTCCTAGCAGTCTTGCCACACTATTTATTTTCTTTTTTATATCTCAGAATGGGTTTTTTCCATTTTAATAATTTATACTAGATCTACTTGTCTGCACTGCCCATTTTTTGTATTACCTCAAAAACATGCAAACTCTTCTGAATATTCTTAAATTTTCTGTTGCACATCCCTGCAAAATGATACTCTATAACAGTTTCTACACATCTGATTAAATACCAGATTTTATTTCTCTTCATTCTTTTGCCCACACGTAGCACATAAGGCTTGAAATTCAACTGTGTTTTATGTCTTGTGTACCTCATAGCACTGTTAATCATTCCCACCAATGCCACTGTGCAGTTACATTTTAAGTTTTATTTCACAGGCTGTCATTTCCTCAGGTTAACTTTAACCATGAGCTTATAATTTCACTTACTTTTCATACATGCAAAGCTTTTCGTAACTTCAAGTCTGCAAAATGGCATGGCCTTTGTCTTATTATTTTCAATACTGACGTTTATTTTCATTCTTATCAGAAGATAAGCAACTCACCAAATTCATATTCTTTAACTCAGCCCTTTAGCTCGATTACAGCAACATATGATTTCCATCAAAACATTCCTGGAAATAATAATTGACAAATAAATGGAAATTTTTTTCTGGGCTGACAAAAATTCCTGAAATTCTCCCTTATTGCTACTATTTCATGTTTTTCTTCTTTTTAAATGGTAAAGTGCTAATTATAACCAACCTTTTTTTCCTTACCAGTGACGTACAAAAACATTTGGTTTACGACCTAGAACCTAAAGAATACTACCACTATAAAATAGTTTGTGCTGAAGAGTTTGCCGTTTATACTTCTTTCATAATCCTTATGGTTCCAGAGATATGAACATTTGTTTGAAATGTGAGGACTTCATTTGATTCTGTCAAAAGGTTTAGGTTTCCACCCATTGGAAGTTACAGTGCAAACTTCCTGAGCTCCATTGGAGTGAATGAGTTAAAGGAACAAAATACTCTGTTCTTGCAAGTTATGTAAGTCAAAGGCAAAATGGTGACTAACAAATGAAGAAAACTCAAACTGTAAATCACATTTCTGCACTACAGAATGATAACTGGTTTAAATCTAAATACACATTACCATTAATGCGTTTGACACTGAGCAATATTTGTAATGTGTAGGTGGATCAGTGGTAAATTATCATAGGTGTGTGGCTCTCATGATGGCATTTCCAACCACACAATATACTTTTGCACAGATCATCTGGCTAAAATGAAATAATTTAATATAAAAGGCTTTTGTTGTACTTAGCAATGCTAACTTATTTTAGTTAGTTTAGCATAGTCAACAAAGTAGACACAGTTGCTGGCTACAGGTGGGCTGTCTGAAGATGCAAATCACTGACTGCTATCATTTGGTCATTATCTAGATTTGCAGGACTAATGTAATCTGTGTGAAACAAGTCAGAATAATGTGATCAGTGTTTGTGCAAAATAAAGTTAGAATACATTTACTACGGCTGTTATTTTTAATTACAGCCATGTTTATGGTGTACACGATCAGCAAAGTAGCTATAACTGCTAAGTGTGGGTGGAGGTTCTCTCAGTGAATGAAGAAAACGTACCATCTTGTCATCTACTAATTTTTAACAGTCTTTACACTTTTTTGCAGGACTACTGTGTATTTGTATGGAAGTATTGGAATAGTTTGCTGTGGCAACTGAGTGTGCATTGTTAGGTATGATTCTGGCAAGAGGTAGACTGTGATCTTAGTATCTTTATGTTACTAGGCTGGAGCTTGGCCTCATGCTTTCCTATGTACTGTCATCTTTTAAAGTGCCAGAACCAAAGTGATGAATGTGCCAACATCATAGAGGATCAGAGGGTAGGAACCACACCTTATGAGGTGTGATTTACCATACCCAACTCATGCAGCCATACTGGCTGAAAGTGATATTTTTTCATGTTATGTTTACCAACTGCATTTCAACAGTAACATGGAGATAATTTTTTTTAAAGTTAATATGTAAAAATTATATTGGTATGACAGGGGCAATCAACAATTAATGCATTACTTTGTCATGTACTTATATGTAGATTTGCTTATGCAGTTTAATGTTTTGACGTGAATTGTAAAATTCTTTTTTTTTTTTCAAAAAACTTTTTATTGAATTTTAAAATACTGAAATAAAAATACAACAACAGCAAAATTAAAATACATATTGAAAAAAAAAATGAAAAGTTAGGAGATATTTATGATAACACAATTTTGTATGATAAATGTTTTATCTCAATGCTGTCTGAGAACATACAATAACTATCAACATCATATACAAATGTTAACCAAAGAATATATCAAAGTAGGTATAGATCTAAAATAAAGCAGGTATGAGGATATAAAGGAGACTGAGGTCTATGAATCCCAAAAGGAGAGTAGCCAACTATACACTATTAATAATATGTAACACCTTTTCTATAGCTTTGTTGATATGTGCCGACTTCTTGGGACTTTTCACTATCGTCTTCTGCGCACTAATATATGTACAGGCTAGAATTTTAAAATTATTCCAATTCAGTTTAGTACGATCTAACCAATTTTGGGTGATATAGAGTTTTATAAGTGAACATATGTATATTAGCACTTGTGTATCCAATTTGGAGAGATAAATATTTGGTATGTGTAGTAAAGCAGTCTCCCAGGATAGGGTGGATTTATGATAACCCATTTTCTGTAAACGGACTTTTAGAGAAGTCCAAAGTTTATGTGAATGATAACAAGACCAAAAAATATGTAGAAGATCTGCATTAGGGTGAGAACAGCAAGAACATGAGGCCGATTTATTGGCATCAAATTTGTTAAGTTTAGAAGGAGTGAAATATGCATTATTATTAATCATTAGTTGAGTGTAAAAGAGTTTTTTGAAAGGCGAGTATTCTAGTGTATTTTAATAGCTGAGAGTTTCTGATTTATAGATATATGAGAATTGTGTTTGTCCCAATAATTAGAAAAGAGGCAAACTGTATTATGAATTATCTGATTTATAAGATTATAAGAATTAGATAACATTTTCTCTGGAAGCGTAAGGACTTGTATAACCACTTTATAATTAGTGATATCTGTGTTGTCTACTTTGGTGTGTAAAAACTTAGCATTGACAATATCTCTCATTTGACGTAAAATGGTTAAATAATTAGCATTAACCTTAAGAATTTTGCGTATATTAGTGAGAGTTTCATTTTTGTATTGTATCAGATCCCAAACAGTGAGATCTTTGATCAGGGGGAAATTTGAAAGATTAATAGAAGTATTATCAAAGTTAATATTAGGGTTTAAATGAAGAGGTTGCATTAATTGAAATATATTTTCTAAATTGACAAGTTTTAACAGTTCTTGAAAAGCAATATTTTTTTGTTTTAAAGAGTTAGGAATTTTTAACTTATTCATGACACCTATTGAAAGAAAAGGAAGAGCTAATGGATTAATATTTTTAGTTAAAATGTGTTGATACCATAATTTTGTCCAAATAGGGTATTGATTATATTTCTCAGTATTTATATTCAAAATAGATAATAGTTTATTGGCCGAGATAATCAAATAATAAAGATGAAAATTCGGGAGACCAAGTCCTCCCCTATTTTTAGGAGAAATTAACTTAATGTAAGAAATTCTTACTGATTTGGGAAACCATAAGAAACTAGCCAGAACTTTATTAATTTTTGAAAAAAAAGATTTTGGAATCAACTGATCCACAGTATTGAATTGAAATAGCAGTCTGGGGAGAATATTCATTTTTATTATTGCTGCTTTTGATAGAAGTGATAAATTTAGCAATTTCCATCTATTCAAATCAAGTATAATAGACAACCATACTTTAGTTAGATTATTTTGAAATGTGGAGAGACCATTATGATTTATAAGAATCCCCAAATATTTAAAATTCTGAACTATCCGGAAAGCGGAGTCTGGAAACAAATATGATTTGTGAGCAAGTGGATTTATGGGGAGAATATGTGTTTTTTGAGTGTTAATCTGATTTCCTGAGGCCTCTGAGAATCTTTCAATAGAACCAATTAGTTTTGAAAGGTCTGAGCAAGGTGTTTGAAAATATATTACAAGATCATCTGCAAAAGCCGACAAACAAACTTTAGTGTTAAGAATTCTAGGAATCTTATGGAAGGTATTTTGTGTTATATATAATAATAAAGGCTCTATATATAGATTAAATAAAAAAGGAGATAACGGGCATCCTTGCTTTGTGCCATTAATGATCTTTATACTTTTGGATACTTTCCTATTAATATAAAGAAAGGTATAGGAATTTTTATATAAAATTTTAATAAAGTCTATATAGGTAGATGGTATATTGAAGCAAGACATAATGTGAAAAAGAAAATCCCAATTAACCCTATCAAAAGCCTTAGCGGCGTCAAGGATCAGTGCATACATTGGGTTTGAGTCGTTTTTAGCAAAGTGTATAAGAGAATCAATTGTCAAGGTATTATCCCATGAATGTCTATGTGACATAAAGCCCGCCTGCTCCGAAGAAATCAAGAATGGTAAAACATTTTTTAGTCTAAAAGCAAGTAAAGAAGCTAAGATTTTGATATCAATGTTAATCAAAGAAATAGGTCTATAATTATTAGGATCAGTTTTTTCTTTGTCCCTTTTCAAAATTAAAATGGTTTTTGAGGTGTTCCAATACAAGTCGGATATACCATAAATCATTATGTAATTAGAAATTTCAAAAAGAAGGGGTGAAAGCTCAGATGAGTAAGTTTTAAAAAATTCAGGTGTGAAGCCATCTGGTCCCGGAGATTTACTAGTCTTAAGTCTACTAATGGCTTCCGATATTTCTTTAATAGTCAATGGGGCAGAGAGTGCATTCTTTTGTTGATCGTTTAACCTAGGAAATTTAATAGAGGACGCAAAGTTCACTATATGCTGTTTACCCCTAGGTTTATTTTCCTTTGAGTATATCTCTGAGAACAATGATGTAAAAAGCTGCATAATTTCCAGATCAGTATTATAAATCTTGTTGTTATATTTTAGTGACGAAATTCTAGGAAGAGATTGATTACCTTTAATTATTCTGGCTAGCACTTTAGAAGGAACCTGTGCCCATTCAGAATATGTAGCTAAGAGCCTTTGCTCTGATATGGTAAGATTATGTTGATGTAGAAGCAATAATTCTTTTTGGGAACTTAATAATAATTCATATGCAGAGGAATTAGGACACATTCTGTATTGATTTTCCAAAATTTGAATTTTTGATTTTAACTGTAATTCTTTATTTCTATATTGTTTTTTAAAATATGATGCTTTGTTAATTAATATACCTCTAAGGGTAGCTTTACATGCAGCCCATTGTATATCTAAAGGAATATCTGATGTGACTAAATTAAGATATGTTTCCTTTATTGTTTCAGTTATTAATTTATGTGTATTTTCATTTGATAGTAAATTGTTATTCAGTGTCCAACTATTGTATGAAGATGAATCTAGTGTATTTGAAGCCAAACTAATTCCAAGAGATATTCTAGAGTGGTCAGAAAAAAATCTGGGTTCAAGAGAGTAATCAATTTTCCTATGAGTAAGAAAGTTAGAAATAAGGAAAAAATCTAATCTTGACCATGACTTATAACATTTTGAGTAGTATGTGAAGATGTCTTTTCTGTCATACTGTGTTATGAGAGAAATAGGGTCTGTAAGGTTGAGGTCCATTATTATTTCTTCCAAAGCAATGGATGCTTGGAAATTATACGAGGAGGATCTACTAGTACGGTCAGTGTCAGGATTAATGATAGCATTCCAATCCCCCCCTAAAATAAAATAATGATCTTTAAAAGAGGAGAGAATATTATAAATTTGTAAAAAGAAGATATGTTGTTGTTCACAAGGGCCGTAAAGATTAAAAAATATAATTGCTTTATCAATGTTATGGAAACAGGAGATAATGTAACACCATCTTCCATTCACGTCATATTTCACATCAGAAATAGTTCCCTGAAAATTGTTTTTAATTATAATGGCCACCCCACTTGATTTTGTACTATTACCAGCTGCTACTATCATTTTAATCCATTTCTTGTTTTTTTCTTTATCAAGGTCTTCTCTATT
This sequence comes from Protopterus annectens, assembly GCF_019279795.1. Classification (NCBI taxonomy): domain Eukaryota; kingdom Metazoa; phylum Chordata; order Ceratodontiformes; family Protopteridae; genus Protopterus; species Protopterus annectens. The sequence goes on along the minus strand of NC_056743.1, from coordinate 1,860,080,225 downwards.
TAGGTGTATCTCTTGTTGGAAGCAAATATTAGCCTGGGATTTAAATAGAAGATGAAATAGTAGGGATCTCTTGTTTTTATTTTGTAATCCTCTCACATTCCATGAGTCAATATTTAAGGTCATACTATTAAATAAAAATAGATGTATAACATATATCTAAGGTTTGACAAAATGTAATATTAACTATAAACCTCAGTTCCTTATATTTATTATAATGTATCTTGATGTCTCCCAAAAAGATTGTTATAAAGATCCTATAATATTCCTTCCCAAGTACCCCGGTGCCTAACCACCCACCCCCTGCTAGAGAAGAAAAATATAAATGATTCAAGTAAGTGATTTTGGTTAACACTATCAATATCAATTGCATCAAATTAGCATAATAAACTTTGTATAAAAGCCTAACTAAACAAAAAAACATTATTATAATATCAAACATATTTACATATCTAACTAAATTCAAGATGTCCAACATACTCAATCCCTACTCACGTATTTAGTATACAAGCTCCAATTTTAAGTAAAATATACAGCAATTTAAAGAATTTCCTCAACATCACATTCCAGATATTAAAATGAATCAAATTTATATAAATTACCGTGTATGAAAAGTATAAGAAAGATAAATTTAACATTACTCTATATATATAATACCTTCTGTAAAACTAATATTGATTGTATCAAACATAAAATGATGTTTTGGTTATGTAAGAAATAACTATATATGTAGCAGAACAAGATGAATTAAATTTAAGCAAATAATCATACAGTAAAATACATCATATTTCACTTTAATGATATTGTGAATAAATATGACAGTAAAATGTAACTCACAGCATAAATATATGAAACATGGTTCCAGAAACAGACATGTCTGTATCTCAAGAAACACATTTCACCTATCAATCCCAAAATAAATAAATGTGTCAATCAAAAAAAAAGATTAAAAAACTGTAACACTATGAATTGTATAGTTGAGAGACATTTCTTAAATTTAAAAGAGCAGTAAACTAGCAAGAAATGCACTCTACAATTCTCCTGTATGCACACATAAAATTATTTAAACAAAACATTTAAGCCTGAATAGGAAGACAGAATTATTATACAGTACATATATATACATCTATATCATGTTCCTATTACAACACATGACCCATTATATATTTGTTTAGCGTTTTATCTAAATATTCACGTGTGAAAATCAACTTGCATATAATACCCCCGTATTGCTTTCATACTATGCGCATGTTATATGAAAAAACAAATTATCTTACCAGATATCAAAACAGTTCACTTTGACTTGAAAATAAACTAATATATACATTAAATATAAATTGTACCTTGAAAATAGATGTAGCAGAGCTATTTCTGGACCTATAAAGGCAATTTCCACCATTTCTTCCATAAAAGTAGAATCACGCTAAAACGAGAAAGTATCATGTAAACAGCATTTGACTAGAGCGAAACATGCCTTTTTAACTGAAGAATAGATCCATTGTGTATGCCCAGAAATTAAATAGAACAAAAAACAAAAAAAAAGTACATAGTTTAAAGCATTAGATCAAACAAACGTTATATTCAAGAGCCAGCTTTAAAACGAAACTAGCGAGTGTCCTCTGCGAATGATGACGTCACCGCCGAACTCCGTAGCTTCATAGAAGGTGCGTGGCATAGTAAAAACAGCAGCTGATGAGAAAAACAGAAGATTTTCGCTCTGTCCAGCCTCGAGAGTCGCAAAAACTCCCTCCAAAATGCTTATAGCTGAAATAGGGCACTGTACTTATTGAAACTAGAAAATAACATGTACGCTACTTCGCAAAACATAAAAGCAACTACAAGGTTTATTTAAATTCAAAAGCTAGCTCCATATTCCTGAAGAAATATATTTGTTCACAGTAAATCAGTATCTCTTTTCTTTTTTTTCCCTTTTTTAAAAAAAGGAAAGAAATATAATATATACATATAAACACTCTGCACACCCTTGGTAAAAATAAATTGAAAAATAGATGACAGATTTACAGAAAAAACATCACATTTGTAACCAACAGATAAGTGAAATATTAGGAGACAGATTCCGGAAGCTTTTTAAATGCTTTAAAAAAAATATGTTTTGCTCCCTTAGGATCAGAACACATAAACCTTTTTTCATTAAATGTAAAGGACAAGGTATTTGGATAAGACATACGAAATCTTATCCCTCTTTTTATCAAGTCTGCACAATAGGGAGAACGTTTTTGTCTATTTAGTTTTATTTGAGAAGGAAGATCCTGTGAAAATGACAATTTGTGAGATTTCCATAAAAACTGTTTTTTACTTTTAGCTGCTTGCAAAATTTGAAAAGTGTCTTGGAAGTTTAATAACTTAGCATAAATAATCCTTGGTGAAGAAGTATCTTGACTTGCACGCAATGCTCTGTGTGCTCTCTCTACAATTATATTTTTTGAGGATGCTTCACAGTTTAACAATGCTTCAAAGATGCTCTTAGTCACAGACAGCAGATTTTTATTATCATAAGATTCTGGCAAACCACGAATAATAATGTTGTTTCTGCGACTCCTGGCTTCTAAGTCTATCAATTTAGTTTGCATTTCAGAAATAACTTTATCTTTAGACTTTAGATCACTTTCCAATGAATCAGTTTTTATCTCTAAAGCTGAATTTCTATTTTCAATGATATCCATTCTGTCATTTATTTGCTTTAAAGTTTTACTAAAGTCAGCAAATTGCTCTGAGAAGTTTTGAATAGCACTTTGTATAGGTTTTAATGCTAGCTTTAGTTCATCTAAATAAAAGTTTGAGTCATTCAAGTCTTTGTTACTTACTTTGGAAGTTTCAGGAGATTGTTTAGATGTTCTCAATCTTTTTGAACTGGTATCTTTTTCAGGTGAGAGCACTGAAGAAAATTTGGCCTTTGTAGGCTGGGTCTCCATGGAGTCAGATTTAGTAGCCATGCCCAGAGATAAGATGCTGATGACAGAATGTCAGGTTCCAGGAAGATTCTGAAGCAGCAGGTGACCAAATCAGATAACACCACAAACTATTCTGAGGTAAAATATATCCCAAAGTAAGATTTCCGAAGATAAAAATATTCCAAATGTATGGAAAAAGATTTGTAAAATCTTTTTATGAAAAAAACTGAGGAAAAAGATTGTTACAAAGTTGTAAAAAAATAAAGATGTTACAGATCTGTGAGGAGCTCAAAGAATAGGGACTAGTCTAGTCGGCAGCCATCTTGGAATCCATCGAATTGTAAAATTCTTATTATGATCTTGCATTATTAACACGTTATGGAAGCACAATTTTTGAAGTAGTGGTCTCGTATTATTGTTTTGCAAGTGAAAACTATTAATAATCTCCATTCAGTGTTATATTTCTTTAGTCATTGAAATTCACTTTTAGCAAGTGTTATGGTGTATCATATTGTGCAGGATGACTATGGATTATGTCTTTTTAAACTGCAAGCTAAATACTGAATTGGTCCATTTTTTAAGTACAGTGGGATTCTTAAGTTTCATTTGGACATCTTTTGCTCTGGGACTCATTCTCATGGACTGTGCATCTAAGCACAGCTCTTCCACAACAACCAGAAGTCTACCTATGCCTATCTGACCAGATACACTGATGTGTTTCTGCAATTCATAGAGATCAGCACTTTTGCATAAAAAAGTATAAATGAGACAGAATTTCCACCAAAAAGTATAAAACCACTATATTTCACTGCAATCAGTCAAGTTCAGTGGCAACTGCTGTAGGGAAGCAAAACCTTTTTAAACTAAGCTAAAAACAGCTTTACATGTATAAATTATTGTCAAAGTATAAAAATTCAGCTTAATGGATAATTTACTTTCATGAATATTTTTTTTACACTGAGGTCAGTGTTATATTGGTTTATTTTTACCAGGCTGAGGAGTGGTGCGTCATCACTGTGACAAAGCAGAAAATCTGAGGCTCCAGTAGCAGAATAAGTTTTTTCTTACATTTATTTCATTGAATTGTATTTCTTAACACTTATAGTTGTGCTATACAGCTAATCTACTACATTTTGCACTGTTATAAAGCTTTTTTACTGTTTCACTGTATTTTTGTATTGTTTTATACTGTTTAACTGTATTTTCATTGCTAGATAGTGTTCAATTACTGTAATTGCATTTTTATTAATTTACTTAACTGTAAACTGATTTTTCATATTGAGAGTTGTATTTTCTGTTTCTGAGTGCTATATCTGTGCTTTTCTGTGCATGTTTTTTGACGTTTCTGTGTTCTTGTCAGGTAGCATAGTCTGGATAGAGGCCTGCTGTTATCCAGGCCTGGTTGTTTTGCTTGTTGAGTTTCCTGTGTTTCTGGCAGCCATCTTCTACTGGGAGTGTCTTGTCTTCACTGTTAGCGAGAGTAACAGGGTTGCTTGACCTTCTTTAGCATGAGTGATTGGTTGAAAGAGCAGGGGCTAGCAGTATTGGGTAGTAATTCGAGCTTCTAGATTCTTATATCTTTTCTGGTATTTATACCCTGTGTTTGCAGTGCGTTTGCTCATTGCGCACTGCTGCTGTGCTGTTTTAACCCATTGTGAGGTATCTCTGTTGCATTTTTCCCTTACCAGCACTCCTGTGTAAGTGACACCATCCCTTGCAACTACTGTAATTTTATTCATCCCTCCTCACACCTATCGGTACTCTATTTTGATAGTACCCACTCTACCACCTTTTACCTCTCTTCCACAGATTCTGACAACCATGGATGGACAATTTCCTGTGGTTTCTCCTGCTAGTCCTGTTGATATGAGCATCCTGAAACAGTGTAGCAACTGCCTCATGTACACAGACAACCCTCTTCTTTTACCATGTAGGAACACAATATGTGAGAGATGCAATTACATTAAGAACCTTGAATCCTTGCTGTCTCAATCACAAGCCAGTACATCTGGAACTGAGAAAGTTGTCTGCACAAACACCACACTCAACATACCTCTAACACCACCCACACCTGCACAGTACATTCCTACATAAGTGGAGGTTCTCAACAAATACATACCTAAACAAAAGAGACCACTGTGGCAAAAACACAGACACACATCACAACCCACCGTACCAAGCACCATACAGTACACATGCCTTTGTTGCACAGCTTCTAAGGCCCAGCCACAAACCCAACATACTAGTCATACGCTACTCTATCGTGAGACACAGAGATGTGCCCCTCACCAGGTTAGACAAGGGGAAAGTCATGGTAAGTTGCTTGTCAGGTGCTAGAATCCACCATATCACTCACGCACTCAAGTCTCTCAACAACAGGTGCGGTTATGACTCTGTCATAGTCCATGTTGATCTGAATGACTTGAGATGTACCTCTCTGGACTACATGAAGAGAGACATGATTGAGCTCCCAGGGAGGTATGTCCCTAGCATTAAGCAGCACCCTACCATCACCCAGAATGATTTCTCAGTACAAAGAGAAAATGATTGACTTTAACAATTGGCTAAGTTTCTGGTGTCATTCCAAGGGGATCCAGTACCTGACAGCCTAGGAAGACATGATTGACAGGCCATGATGACCTTCATCTGTCTTGCCTGGGCTTCAGGCTTCTGGCAAAGGATCTTCCTTCCCCCCATAGTGCCTTTTTGGCAAAGTCATGAGGACAAAATTGCCAACGTGAAAAATTCTTCTAAATGAAATTTAAAGGTCATGCTGCTAAATGCTAGGAGTCTTAACATGGAACTGCACCTATTGCAAGTATTCCTCACCCTGGAAGATGCTGACATTTGTGCAGTCACTGAAACCTGGTTCAAAGCTGTGGAGAGCACCCTAGCCTTACCAGGTTACTTGTCCTACCATACTTTCAGACCCCAAACAGAGGGCTACAAAGCCAAAGGGGGTGGAGTTTCAATATTCATCAAAGAGATACACACTTCTAGGCTGGTCAAACAGTATGACACACAGGAGACACTTCAGGTGCAGTTAACTATTGACAAAACACCTATGCAAGTCATACCTTCCTACAGACCCCCAACCATGGCTCAGGAGACCCACTCCACCAGTCTGGACTTACTTGCATCCATCAATATTCAACCTTCTACCCTGATCCTAGGTGACTTTAACTACCCAACCATAGAGTGGAAGATTTATTTTAGCTCAAACACAAATGCCCATAGATTCCTCGACTTCATAAATGCCAATGCATTGGATCAGCTGGTCAACATCCCCACAAGAGGTAAAAATATCCTGGACCTGGTACTAACCAACATGAGTAGCCACTGTAGTACCCTTATAGTGTCATCCTCCTTCATATGATCTGAACATAAAGCAATCACTTTTGAAGTCACCATCTCCCCTGACCTGCCCTCCCTTGCCAGGGTCAAACAAAGCTCAGCAATACCTGACAGAACCAAATAATCTTCCTCAAGGAAGAGTAAACCCATCTGGTAGACAGCAGCAATAAACCGACTCTATAGTAAAAGGAAAAAATTGCTGTCCAGGATCAAGAAGAAGCAGGTGCCAAGTTGGAAACAATCTCTCCTCTGTCTGAACAAGCAAATAAGGTCACTGGTGAAATCCTCTAAGGCTAACTTTGAGTCCAAATTGGTCACATCCACTAAGGACAATCACAAGGCCTTCTTCGCATATGTCTGCAATCTGAAAAGTAACTCCCAAATTTGCTCTGAATTGATGGTCAAGAATACCACATACACAAGCACAGTAGATATAGCCAACCTGCTGGCAGACAAGTTCAGTGAAAATTTAACCTCCCCCCACCCTCCATCAGTAAACCAGAACATCCCCAGCACCTGCACCCCTCCCCTCATCACCAGGGAGCAGGTTAATAATGCCCTCTCCAAGGCAAAAAATACAACCTTCATGGGACCCAACAACATCCCTGGCTGTGTCCTACCTGAACTCAGGCAAGAGCTCTCAGCACCACTAGGCACCCTATTTGACCAAAGCTTGTGCACTGGCTTCATCCCAGAAGAATGGAAGATAGCCACTGTCATCCCTCTGCACAAAGGTGGAACATCCAGTGAACCAGGCAATTATAAGCCAATAAGCCTAACTAGCCTGATCTACAAGACCATGGAACACATTATCATAAACCTTATAAACAAGGACATCGGCAAGCTCCAAATGCTAGATCCCATACAGTTTGGTTTTGTCAAAGCGAGATCATGTCTGTTAAACTTGGTCACCTTCTTTGAAACAGTCACCAAAGCCATGCATGAGAGCAAGGCAGTGCACACCACCTACCTTGACCTAACCAAAACCTTTGACACTATTCCCCCTCAGGCATAATAGATAAACTCTCCAAACTAGGCATCAATCCATATGTTACCAAATGGGTAGCTAACTGGCTCACTGATAGAACCCACTCAGTTAAAATAGGGGAAGCCACCTCTAGTAGTAGACCCGTAACAAGCAGTATACCCCAAGGATCAGTCTCGGGGCCTCTACTGTTTGGGTTATGCTTTTGTGAGGCACAGGCCAAAACCAGTGGTCTGTGGGTGACCAAGTTTGCAAATGACTTCAAGCTGGGCACTAATTGCCCTAGTCATGTGAACATCCTCCTAGAGGTCCTTAACCAAATTAATGACTGGTGCCAGAAGCATGGCCCCAAACTGAATGCCAAGAAATGCATCATTATCCCCTTTGGGGAAAATGGTGTCCCCACTAAGTATCACATTAATAACAACATACTAAGCACACAATCAGTTGTGAGGGACTTGGACACCCAGGTTGATAGCAACCTGACTTTTGACCACCATGTTGCCTCCATTGTACAGAAGGCTTTCTACATGGCCCACCTTATAAGGGTATTTCATCCAGGAATAAGGAGGTCATAACATCCCTGTACTCCTCCCTTATCATAGCCATTATTGAGTACAATACCCCCTTCAGCATGTACCTTGCGAAGTACATGCAGCAGTTAGAGAGACTACTGAGTTCCCTGACCAGGAAAATCCAGAGTCTTAAAGACCTATCCTATACAGATAGGCTAAAAGCCCTGTCCCTCTACTCAGTCTCATATAGACTGCTCAGAGGTGACCTGTGTCTGGCATACAAGGCTGTCTCAGACTCAGCCTTGATGGAGTTGCTGCATATCCATAAGTCAAGCTGCATGCAAGGTCTGAACTCATCTGTGACATTAATAGAACTTGTTGGCAGGATAGACTTATGTCCCAATGACTCCCCCATCTGTGTAATAGATTTCCTCTCCATGTCAAGTGGAGTACCTCACTAGCCCTCTTTAAGAGGAACCTGGATGACTGGATGGGAAACAGAACATATACCCCTGGGATCCCACCTGTGTCCCTGCTGGATAGGGAAAATAGGTGCTGACTTTGTGGGAACATGGGCGAAATTCTTAGATAGACTTATAAGGGCCTTCGGGCCAATAGCCTACTATCATTCTATGAACCTATGTGTTTGATATATGCTGATAGTAATGACAGGAGATGGGAACATAAAGTGTTATTTTTAGGTTGAGCACCCATAGCAGTGAAATGTAGATCTGTTTCTATAAACATATGATGATAGTGGAAATGGTAAACACTTGCATTACTTTTCTCAGTTGGGGTTAATGACTGACCCAGTTATAGGGCAGTGATGGTGAATCCATAACACGCATGTCAAAGGTGACACACCACGATGCTTTGGGTGACACACCAGAGTTCAACACCCAAGTTACAAAAGAAACTGAATGAACAAAAATACAAGAAATTGGAGACCCACCAGTTATCTATTAAATCTCAGCAACAAAACAAGTCATTAAATGATGTTAATCAAATCAAATACAGTGGGTTCCATATTTTTTCAGTTCATTTCAAATTTACTATTAAAAGTAAGGTAGTTTTTTGGTGCACTATTTTAAGCCCAATTATCAGTGCACATATCGTTTTCTCTGTTGTAAGACACTGATTTTTCTTTTACCTATATAATACATAGCAACACACATGACTGGACTGTATTTTTTTAAATAAATGAATATGTTAAGAATTGTTTCTCTTTTGTTCTGTGTGTGTGTGTGTGTGGGGGGGGGGGGCAGTGACATGCCAGTAGAGTCAAGAGAGGCATACTCCAAATTTTTGACACGCTGAGCCCAAAAGATTCACCATCACTGTTATAGGCCAACAGGTTAAAAAAACATTGTTCAGTTCTGAAGTCTGTGTTACTTTATTTATATGAATTTAATGTCTAGTCAAGTGGACTTAATAACATTTTACTTATGTTGTACTTAGATCTTTTCTTATTGATGCTATGATTTTTGCTTTGAACATAAAAATTACATATTTCTTGTTATGGTACTGCAGACGTGATTTGGAAATGTATTTAGGTGTAAGGAATGCAGAGACACCCTTTAATGCCAGACTGATGAGTGGATTTCATTATTTTTAAAACAGCCATCACCAGAGTTACTCATGCATGTTGTCTCAGATTAATGTATCATGCAGCAGCAGCAGCAGAGATCACAACAGAGAAAACACAGTTTCAGCCCTGAAGAGAATTGCATCCTCATGATGGCTCACAGGACATATGAGAAGAGCCTTTTTGGAAAAGGAGGGCCAAAACAAGCTGAGAGAGCAAAGGTGTTGAATCAAGTGGTCATGGATATAAATGTTGTTGGGGAAGGAGCCACACATTGACACAGTGCAGACAAAGGTCGACAATATGATAGGACATGCCAGAGCAAAGACATGACAGATTAGAACTGTCCATAGCAGTAATGGTGGGGACCTCCTACACTTATCCCTTTATCACCCAGTGAGGAATAAATCCTGTCCATAATGGGAGATGATAACAACACCAATGAGGATGGCATGGACATAATCAGTGATGGTGTGAACACTGGCAATTGCCAACCTCAGTGGCATCCACAGACATCCATTCGGGAAGGTTAGTGCCGCCACTGTGACATTTTCACATTATAACTATGACTACCTACCTACAAAAATCAGCTGATGCTATTGCTTACCCCGTCTCAATACTAATCAATCGAACCATAGTAGAAGATAAAATTCCCACCATCTGGAAAATATCCTATGTAATCCCACTTCACAAAGGAGGCAGCTCTACAGAATTCTCCAATTATAGGCCAATAGCTATACTCTCTCCACTTGCAAAGATTATGGAAAAATGTATTCATAGACAACTCATGCACCACCTAATCCAAAATCGCCTTATGGCAGACACTCAGCATGGCTTCCGTCCTCATCACAGCACTACTTCAGCCCTCCTAGCCTTTACTAACACCATAAACCATAATCGCAACAATAATTATATATCCTCAGCCCTCTTTTTGGATCTTTCCAAGGCATTCGATATGGTTGATCACCAACTTTTAATCCACACCCTGCAAACATTCTGTCTAGATACTGGAGCCCTCCAATGGTTTCAATCCTACCTGAATGGTCGACAGCAGGCTGTCCTCTGGCAGAACAAACTCTCTAACCTTCTACCTAACACCCTCGGAGTGCCACAAGGCTCTATACTAGGGCCCTTGCTGTTCTCCATCTTCATTAACGACCTTTATACTGTCATCCCAAAAGTCAGCTGTATCCAATATGCTGATGACTCTACTCTGATTTGCTCAGCCACATCTCCAGTAGAGTTATGGTCAGCTACCCAGACCACCTTTAATACAATAGAAAACTGACTTTCTGAACATCGTCTGATCCTAAATCCCAAAAAACTAAAATGCTGTTATTTTCACCAACACGTAGGTCTACCGCTTTCACCTTTACCATAAAATCAAATGATGGCACAGTAATCTCCCCTGACCCATCTACAAAACTATTAGGTATCATCATAGACAATCATCTCAAATTTGACCTACATGTTAACCAAACTATCAAAACCATCAATAAAAAACTAGGGTCACTTTACAGAATAAAAGCCTTCCTAACCCCTCCAGCTAAAATTGCCATAGCTCGCTCTCATCTTCTTTCAACCCTTCTGTATGCATCCCCTCTACTCTCGAATTTGAACAAGACTGTCCTTAACAAACTCTCAATTTGCTACAACCACATTGCCAGGTTTGCCACTGTGCTGCCTTTTAGGACACATCATTGCATCAATCTAAATCAGCTTGGTTGGCTTGAACTACCTAGCCTAATCCAGTATAACCAACTGATTATGGCCTATAAAATCCTCTATAATCCGGACAATACTCCTGCACTTAAAAATATTATCACATCCTATAACAATCCTAGACCGCTTGATCCTCTAACAAACTACTAATTCAGACTAGCAAAATTAATAACACAGCCGGTGATTCTCTCTTTGCAAACTCTGTAAGTAGATCCTGGAACTCTCTTCCAGCTGATATTACCTTACTTTCCACCTTAGGTCAATTTAAAACTAGACTCAAACAACATTTGTCACTTAACTGGCTATGTCAATGTTTCAAGCCTGGCTAACTCGAATGTGTAAAAATCTGTTAACCAGTTTACTGTGTAATTTAATTTAATCCTGACTTGTGCTCAGGACTAACTTTAACCTGTGGAAGTTGTTTAACTTGCCTACTTATGTAATCTCTGTAAATAGTCTGTTTGTAATATGTAATGCTGTATTTGCTTACCCTTGGAGCTTTTCTCCCCGGGCCTCCGCTGAAAATGGACATGCATCCAGTCGGACTATCCCGGTCAACAAATGTAAAATAAAAATAAAATAAATAAATAAAATAAAATAAAACTGTCAACAGGTGAACCCTCTATTTATGCTAATCATTTAGTAAGCATCTCCTACACCTCATCACACAGCAGTCAGTACTGTGCTCCATTACCTTAGTAATAATGTAATCAATTTATTATTCACATAGTCAAAAACAATAATGAGCAGTTCCATTGTGCCAGTACAGCTGGAAGATGTCAGCAACAGAATGGTTGGTGATGATTATAATATAATTTTATTTATGAGACTGCATGAAGAGAATGTCACACAGGTGCCAAGTTTAATGGCAGGGTCACACACCCCAGAGCAGTTGCATAACTCTGCAGGTCATGACACAGGATATCAAATTCAAGTGCATGGGGATATTGCATTACAGGCTGTAGACTGAGAGAACCAATGCACTTCAACACCACTACCTCCTCAACCACAGGAATACCTTCTGGTGGATGGCATGATTTCAGAGGTAACAGTGTCCACTGTAACACCTGTGCAAAGGGATGCCACATGCAGGGGCATGTAACAGCTACCTCCAGAAACACAAAAAGCACTGGCTGCCAGCAGAAATGTGGTGTGACGTTGTTTAGGTTCAGTTCACTGCTACAGAGAGTTGGCTAAAGATGGTCAAGAGAACTCCAGGGTATACATGAGGATTTTCAGCATTACATGGTAGACAGTAGGGATACTGCCTGCCATGGTCACACTCATGAGCAGTTTAATGGCACACACAGCAGCCATCACTGCATCCATGCATACCTAAGCCTACCAGATTTAAATAGGAGTCAGTGGTGGAATGGGATGAGGACAGGGTACTGTCCAGACATGGAAGTCCTATTATGTCACACTCCATCTGCTTCTCAAGAGAATAGAAGTCATGCAAGCCTCATCAGCATTCATCCACACATAGCAGAACCTGTCATTCAAGGTCTTAGTCATGCAGGCCTCTGAGATCAGTGTCTGTAGGATCACCTGCATCCAGTGGATGACATTATCACAGCAAGTCAGCATCAATCTCACATGCAAATTCTTCCTCATGATCACAGGCACCATCACCCACCTTATTATTAGAGGACATTGTGTATGATAAATTTGAGTTACTGTAACTCAGGGTTAACATTGCAGTTAATGAAAATATCACAAATGAGTCAATTGACAACCATGCATTTCAGTTGACTAATGTCATTGTTTAAAGTCAAAGGAAATGTTAAAAAAGAATAAATTATGTGTGTGTGTGTATATATATATATATATATATATATATATATATATATATATATATATATATATATATATATATATATATATATATATATATATATATGCGCTACAGAATCCTGAAAGACCAAAATCCTGAAGCCCAAAATGGTGAGACCAAAATCCTGAAAGTTCAAAATACTGACAACTGAAAATACTGAAAACATACAGTATACAAAAACTTACCATATTCCAGCACAAGTACATACAGAAACATATTACCTTTCAACTACATGCAAGGGGCAAGCCCCCTGCATCCCCCACACCACCTGCTACTTAAATATATAAACTCAGAGATTGTACTTCACTACACTAAGTGCAATCTCAGAGTTGACATAATTAAGTAGCAGGGGATGTGGGGGGTGCAGGAGGGCTTGCCCCCAGCTTATACTTGGAGAGAGTAATATGGTTTGTCTTTAATTTGTGCTGGAATATAGTTAAGTGTTGGTATCCCATATGTTTTCAGTATTTTGAGTTTTCACTATTTTGAACTTTCAAGATTTTGGTCTCAGGATTTTGATGTTCAGGATTTTGGGCTTTCAGGATTCTGTAGCACTCCTATATATAAATATTTATATGTATATATATATATATATGTATATATATATATATATATATATATATATATATATATATATATATATATATATATATATGTATGTATGTGTATATATATATATATATATATATATATATATAAACCTAGATAGCTATTTACATATGTATACATACAAACATGTACAAATATGCAGAATGGGAACAAGAAGGGAACATTTCAGAATGCAATGTACATTAGTATTAAGAGGCTTTTCATTCGTATATATTTTGAGTAATTCTAATGCTTACATTAACAGAAAAAAATGCAGAAAAGGGGGGAGGGGGAGATGCAGACTGCAGTGTGCAGCACTGCAAAACACAGCAGCATGAGTTTAGGGGGGAGTGGGAGATACAGACTGTAATGTGTAACACTGCAATACTCAGCAGCATGAGTTTGGGGGGGGAGATGCAGACTCTAATGTGTAACACTGTAATACTCAGAAGCATGATTTTAGGGGGGAGGGGGAGATACAGACTCTAATGTGTAACACTGCAATACTCAGCAGCATGAGTTTAGTGGGGAGGGGGAGATGCAGACTCTAATGTGTAACACTGCACTAATCAGCAGCATGTGTTTAGGGGGAGGGGGAGATGCAGACTCTAATGTGTAACACTGCAATACTGAGCAGCATGAGTTTAGGGGGGAGGGGGAGATGCAGACTGTAATGTGTAACACTGCAATACACAGCAGCATGAGTTTGGGGGGAGGGGGAGATGCAAACTGTAATGTGTAACACTGCAATACGCAGCAGCATGAGTTTAGGGGGGAGTGGGAGATGCAGACCGTAATGTGTAACACTACAATAATAAGCAGCATGAGTTTAGGGGGAGGGGGAGATGCAGACTGTAATGAGTAACACTGCAATACTGAGCAGCATGAGTTTAGGGGGGAGGGGGAGATGCAAACTCTAATATGTAACACTGCAATACTCATCAGCATGAGTTTAGGGGGGAGGGGGAGATGCAGACTCTAATGTGTAACACTCTAATACTCAGCAGCATGAGTTTAGGGGGGAGGGGGAGATGCAGACTGTAATGTGTAACACTGCAATACTCAGCAGCATGAGTTTAGGGGAGGGGGAGATGCAGACTCTAATGTGTAACACTGCAATACTCAGAAACATGAGTTTAGGGGGGAAGGGGAGATGCAGACTCTAATGTGTACCACGTCAATACTCAGCAGCATGAGTTTAGGGGGGAGGGGAGATGCAGTCTGTAATGTGTAACACTGCAATACTGAGCAGCATGAGTTTAGGGAAGAGGGGGAGATGCAGACTGTAATGTGTAACACTGCAATACTGAGCAGCTTGAGTTTAGGGGGGAGGGGGAGATGAATTCTCTAATGTGTACCACTGCAATACTCAGCAGCATGAGTTTAGGGGGGGAGATGCAGACTGTAATGTATAACACTGCAACACTCAGCAGCATGACTTAAGGGGGAGGGGGAGATGCAGAATATAATGTGTAACACTGCAATACTCAGCACCATGAGTTTAGGGGGAGGGGGAGATGCAGACTCTAATGTGTAACACTGCAATACTGAGTGGCATCAGTTTAGGGGGAGGGGGGAGATGCAGTCTCTAATGTGTAACACTGCAATACTCAGCAGCATGAGTTTAGAGGGTGGGGGAGATGCAGACTGTAATGTGTAACACTGCAATACTCAGCAGCATGAGTTTAGGGGGGAGCGGGAGATGCAGACTGTAATGTGTAACACTGAAATACTCAGCAGCATGAGTTTAGGGGGGAGGGGGAGATGCAGACTCTAAAGTGTAACACTGCAATACTGAGCAGCATGAGTTTAGGGGGAGGGGGAGATGCAGTCTCTAATGTGTAACACTGCAATACTCAGCAGCATGAGTTTAGGGGGGAGGGGGAGATGCAGACTCTAAAGTGTAACACTGCAATACTGAGAAGCATGAGTTTAGGAGGGAGGGGGAGATGCAAACTGTAATGTGTAACACTGCAATACTGAGCAGCATGAGTTTAGGGGGAGGAGGAGATGCAGTCTCGAATGTGTAACACTGCAATACTCAGCAGCATGAGTTTGGGGGGGAGATGCAGACTGTAATGTGTAACACTGCAATGCTGAGCAGCATGAGTTTAGGGGGGAGGGGGAGATGCAGACTGTAATGTGTAACACTGCTATATGAGCAGCATGAGTTTAGGGGGGAGGGGGAGATGCAGACTCTAATGTGTAACACTGCAATACTCAGCAGCATGAGTTTAGTGGGGGAGATGCAGTCTGTAATGTGTAACGCTGCAACACTCAGCAGCATGAGTTTGGGGGGGAGACGCAGACTCTAATGTGTAACACTGTAATACTCAGCACCATGAGTTTAGTGGGAGGGGGAGATGCAGACTCTAATGTGTAACACTGCAATACTGAGCAGCATGAGTTTAGGGGCAGGGGGAGATGCAGTCTCTAATGTGTAACACTGCAATACTCAGCAGAATGAGTATAGGGGGGAGGGGGAGATGAAGTCTGTAATGTGTAACACTGCAATACTGGGCAGCATGAGTTTAGAGTGGAGGGGGAGATGCAGACTCTAATGTGTAACACTGCAATACTGAGCAGCATGAGTTTAGGTGGTGGGGGAGATGCAGACTGTAATGTGTAACACTGCAATACTCAGCCGCATGAGTTTAGGGGGGAGGGGGAGATGCAGACTCTAATGTGTAACACTGCAATACTCAGCAGCATGAGTTTAGGGGGAGGGGGAGATGCAGATTGTAATGTGTAACACTGCAATACTCAGCAGCATGAGTTTAGGGGGGAGGGGGAGATGCAGACTCTAATGTGTAACACTGCAATACTCAGCAGCATGAGTTTAGGGGGGGATGCAGACTCTAATGTGTAACACTGCAATACTCAGCATCATGAGTTTAGGGGGGAGGGGGAGATGCAGACTATAATGGGTAACACTGCAATACTCAGCAGCATGAGTTTAGGGGGGGAGATGCAGACTCTTATTTGTAACACAGCAATACTGAGCAGCCTGAGTTTAGGGGGGAGGGGGAGATGCAGACTCTAATGTGTAACACTGCAATACTGAGCAGCATCAGTTTAGGGGGGGAGATGCAGTCTCTAATGTGTAACACTGCAATACTGAGCAGTATGAGTTTCAGTTACATTATGGTATTCATGGTAGTTATGTAAAAGTCAATAAAAAACTCTAATAAGTGGGGGTAAATGAGAAGCATCATGGAATAGAATACACTATCAAGAGCCTAATGCATACTGTGAAAAATGATTCCATGAGGAGAGTAATTCTGTCATCAGCATCAGCACTGTCACCACTTCATCCTCAGGACTGCACAAATGGTGACTGATATTACTTCTGATGACCCAAGGTCTTCCATCAGCATGGGACATGTCACCAGATCACCCTCAGGACTGCACGAATACTGATATTACTTCCGATGACCCAAGGTCTTCCATCAGCATGAGACATGTCACCAGATCACCCTCAGGACTGCACGAATGGTGACTGATATTACTTCTGATGATGCAAGGTCTTCCATCAGCATGAGACATGTCACAACTTCACCCTCAGGACTGAATGAATGGTGACTGATTTTACTTCAGATGACCCAAGGTCTTCCATCAGCATGAGATGTGTCACCACTTCATCCTCAGGACTGCACGAATGGTAATTGATATTACTTCTGATGACCCAAGGTCTTCCATCAGCATGAGATATGTCACCACTTCATCCTCAGGACTGCACGAATGTTGACTGATGTTACTTCTGATGACCCAAGGTCTTCCATCAGCATGAGATATGTCACCAATTCACCCTCAGGACTGCACGAATGGTGACTGATATTACTTCTGCTGACCCAATGTCTTCCATCAGCATGAGACATGTCACCACTTCACCCTCAGAACTGCAGGAATGGTGACTGAGTCTTCCATCAGCATGAGACATGTCACCACTTCACCCTCAGAACTGCAGGAATGGTGACTGATATTACTTCTGATGACCCAAGGTTTCCATCAGCATGAGACATGTCGCCACTTCATCCTCAGGTCTGCACGAGTGGTGATTGATATTACTTCTGATGACCCAAGGTCTTCCATCAGCATGAGACATGTCACCACTTCATCCTCAGGACTGCACGAATGGTGATTGATATTACTTCTGATGACCCAAGGTCTTGCATCAGCATAAGATATGTCACCACTTCATCCTCAGGACTGCACGAATGGTGACTGATGTTACTTCTTATGACCCAAGGTCTTACATCAGCATGAGACATGTCACCACTTCACCCTTAGGACTGCACAAATGGTAACTGATATTACTTCTGATGACCTAAGGTCTTCCATCAGCATGAGACATGTCACCACTTCACCCTCAGGACTGCACGAATGGTGACTGATATTACTTCTGATGACCCAAGGTCTTCCATCAGCATGAGATATGTCACAACTTCACCCTCAGGACTGCATGAATGGTGTCTGATATTACTTCTGATGACCCAAGGTCTTCCATCAGCATGAGACATGCCACCACTTCACCCTCAGGTCTGCACGAATGGTGACTGATGTTACTTCTGATGACCCAAGGTCTTCCATCAGCATGAGACATGTCACCACTTCACCCTCAGGACTGCACAAATGGTGATTGATATTACTTCTGATGACCCAAGGTCTTCCATCAGCATGAGACATGTCACCACTTCACCCTCAGGACTGCATGAATAATGATTGGTATTACTTCTGATGACCCAAGGTCTTCCATCAGCATGAGACATGTCACCACTTTATCCTCAGGACTGCACAAATGGTGACTGATGTTACTTCTGATGACCCAAGGTCTTCCATCAGCATGAGATATGTCACCACTTCACACTCTGGACTGCATGAATGGTGACTGATATTACTTCTGATGACCCAAGGTCTTCCATCAGCATGAGACATGTCACCACTTCATCCTCAGGACTGTACGAATGGTGACTGATATTACTTCTGATGACCCAAGGTCTTCCATCAGCATGAGACATGTCACCACTTCATCCTCAGGACTGCACGGATGGTGATTGATATTACTTCTGATTACCCAAGGTCTTCCATCAGCATGAGACATGTCACCACTTCATCCTCAGGACTGCACAGCTGGTGATTGATATTACTTCTGATGACCCAGGGTTTGGTGTTTATGGCAGAATGAACTAATCTGATGTGCAGTACCTCAATAAAGAGCATGACATTATTTTTTTATTTCTGATTTAAATTAAATAAAAGTTCTAAAACATTAAAACACATAAAAGTAAACAAATGAGATAAAATGTTCCTTTTCCTGTGCAAGGCAACACTTCATAAAATTGCAGTTTGCAATACACCACCAGAACATCTTCAAATACAGATAATTCCTTCCATCAATTCTAACTGATAGTACAATACGAATTTTCAGTTAATGAATATTCCAACAGAAACAGTACTTCTGTCCCTACACAAAACACATGCAGCATACATTACAAAATGTACTTATGTCTTACAAGAGGCCATCTCTAAAAATAAAAAAATAAAATAAAATCTCTGTTCTCTGCACAGATGTCAGAGAACAGTCAGACATAAATCTTATAAACAGTAGATTTATAAACTATATGAGTAACTGCTCTATAGTAAAAAAATATTTAAAGATAATAGGGAATTTCTGATGAACAGTGACAGCTGACTACAGCATAGCCCACGCATATCACTGCATGCATTATTATGTATTTTTATTATGAAGGAAACACGAACATGAATGGCATGGCTCCTAGTTATGAACCTGATGCCACCTTACCTGTGCAGCTGTATACTGTGCATGCGCCTGCAGCATGAGTAGTCTCTTACTACTGTTTCCATCTGGCCACCAACATTATCATAAGTTATGGTAGGACCTATACTGGGAGCTGCAGTGACATCATGGGATAGGTCAGTATCAGACTGGTGCATATTCATATTGTGTAGAATGACACATGCAGTAAAAATCTTGCACACAGTAACAGGGTCATGCTGAAGGCACCCCAGACTCATCCAGGCAAGGGAAAGGGGCTTTCAGCAAGGCAAACTCTTCTCTCACTGACAATCCATGTCTGGGATTGGGCTGTCTTTCTTTATCAGCTCACATAGGTTTTATAACAGGTGTCATAAGCTGCGACTCAAGTGGATAGCCTGCATCACCTGGAAAGCACAAGAAAGGGAAAGGGGAGGGAATACAATAAGGGAAGGGTGGTTTACTAATAAACAATGTATTTTTTAAAATAATAACTAACTAGATAATTTGAATTAAAATTTCCACTTATGGAGAAGGTGACTATGCTGCATCCTACCATACAGTAAGAGGTAGTGGAGTGAGCTTTTGTGCCATATATTGGAATCATGTGCGCTGCCAGGATGTTGGGCAGAGATGTCAGTGATGTATCTCATGCATCGAACACTACTTGGCTGTTGATGGAATGGCAGACCTTCCTAGTTACTATGCTGCATCCTACCATGCAGTAACAGATAGTGGAGTGAACTTTTGTGCCAGGTATTGGAATCATGGGTGCTGCCAGTATGTTGGGCAGAGATGTCAGTGATGTATCTCATGGATCGAATGCTACCTGGCTGTTGATGAAATGGAAACCTTCCTATTTACTATGCCCCATCCTACCATGCAGTAAGAGGCAGTGGACTGAGTTTTTGTGCCAGATACTGGAATCATGGGCACTTCCAGGATGTTGGGCAGAGATGTCAGTAATGCATCTCATGCATAAAACACTACCCGGCTGTTGATGGAATGGTAGACCTTCTTATTTTGGTACTGCTCACCCCATGGCTCTGATGGGGTCCTAATGACTGCATGGGTGCAGTCTGTTGCAATAAGCACCACAAGGAAACATGCCCTCCCATAAGAGGCACACACAGTTTGGCTTGGTCCTGAGGTAACATCGAGAAATAGATGAAATGATCCACACTTGTCAAGATTATAATGAAGAATTGCTGAATTGTCTGAGGCAGTAGCCTGAGAATTATAAACATTTCTCTACTTTGCTTCTGTAAGGTCACTGTGGCTAGTATATTGAACGCTATACATACCTTAGTATCCAAAGATCTAGGAAGGACACACACCTTCCCCAAATCCCATCTGTTGGCCATACATAGTACAGTCCTTAAAATATCCCCATCCACTCTGAATCTGTCAATAATTTATCAATCAAAGTTATAATTGGTAAGTTTTAGTCTGTACCTTTGCCTTCTTGGCAGATGAGAGCTGCTGGGCACAAGTGGTTTTGGTTCAGCCAAGACAAGCACCTCACACCAAGAAATAGCTAGGCTGGCAGCATCAGTAAACATATTCAGTAAATGCAAAGTAGATACAAAAGGCATGATTTCAGAAATAGGTAGGCTGGCAGCATCAGTAAACATATTCAGTAAATACAAAGTAGATACAAAAGGCATGATTTCAGAAATAGGTAGGCTGGCAGCATCAGTAAACATATTCAGTAAATGCAAAGTAGATACAAAAGGCATGATTTCAGAAATAGGTAGGCTGGCAGCAACAGTAAACATATTCAGTAAATGCAAAGTAGATAGAAAAGGCATGATTTCAGAAATAGGTAGGCTGGCAGCAACAGTAAACATATTCAGTAAATGCAAAGTAGATAGGATAGAAAAGGCATGATTTCAGAAATAGGTAGGCTGGCAGCAACAGTAAACATATTCAGTAAATGCAAAGTAGATAGGATAGAAAAGGCATGATTTCAGAAATAGCTAGGCTGGCAGCAACAGTAAACATATTCAGTAAATGCAAAGTAGATAGGATAGAAAAGGCATGATTTCAGAAATAGGTAGGCTGGCAGCAACAGTAAACATATTCAGTAAATGCAAAGTAGATAGAAAAGGCATGATTTCACCTTTTATAACGTTTTCTACACATTACAGACAATTGTTAAAAAATGATTGAATTTCAAACCAGAGGGAAGATGGCTTATTAACATAACAAGTTTTACATCATTTCTCACTTTAATCTCATTACTTCTTCATTTACATAAATTCATTCAAGGCTATCAGGCGTGAGTGCAAATGCCCTCTATGAATCAGGGCAAGGCTGAGCTAAGGCACGAATGGCTCACATTGCTGTAACACCTAAGTCTAATGACTAGAATACCACTCTAAATTTTACAAGTCCTATTACAACCTACATTTAGACATTATTTTACATGATCATTGTAGGATTAGTATAATGACTAGACTACCGCTCTAAGTTTTACAAGTCCTATGGCAACCTACATTTAGACATTATTTTACATGAACATTGTAGAATTAGTATAATGACTAGAAAACCGCTCTAAATTTGACAAGTCCTACGACAACCTATGTTTAGACATTATTTTACATGAACATTGTAGAATTAAAAATGGAATGTTTGTGGTATTTTATTTAGCTGTAGGTAATACATCTCAGATGTCCAGATTTTCACAGAACGTCCAGATTTTTGCCTCATATTTTTGTTCTAATCCTCATAAAAGTTGTGGTTTTCTGACAAATCACAGAGGGTTAAAGTCTCTAAATACTTGAGCTTTGGCCGGCTAAGATCTGCGTGCAATCAACAGGGCGTATAAGTGAATTTAGGTACACTTTTATCTGCAATTTTTCATATAGTATTGCATTTTATTTATTTTTGTTTCTCTCTGAATATTAATTGAATTGAAATTTGTGGCTCTGTGTCTCTACAGTTAGTTCCCACCCATCCTCCCTGTTCTTGTTTTGGTCTTAATCTTGGTGGCTTTGAAGTCGCATGCCCCTCTTGTAAATTTGTATTTGGATACTCTTTCTGGGCCCATCTCATTTGCTCATTCAACTGAGTGCAGTGAGACCATATTCTGATTTCAGACACTCCTACTGTGTACAAAGAGAGCATTTAGGAAGGGAAAAAAAATTTCTAAGCTTGTTTCCTGCTTTTCCTGTAAGTAGTCTAGTCCACATACATATTTGCTGTATCCAGGACTATTTGTAAGCTTCTGAGCCCCCAAGCCTTTCTGTGTTGGAGAGAAGCCTTCTAGCTTAATTTTGTTTCTTAAAACTAGCCAGTTTTTTTTTTTTTAATTTCAGCACTCAAATCTGTTTCCTTGAGCTCAGCACTTGTTCAGAACTCATTGTAAGCACTAAATAAGCTACAAATTACTACAGCACTCAACTTTCCTCACTTGTCTAGAGGAAAGCAATTTTTAGTACTTAATAAATAAGCTCCTATCCAGGCATGTCTAAGGGTCAGCTCCCAGTGTTTTCTCCTGTCTACCTGATGAATCTGGGTATCTTTGGGCAATGCAGCAATTGCCTCATGTGCACAGACAACCCTCTCCTCCTACCACCCAACACTACAACCTGTGAGAGATGCACTTATATAGCCAAACTGGAAGCAAAGCTCTCTTCACCCAAGACTGGACTAGACAGTCAAGAGGAGAAGGTAAACACTTGCACCACACCACACTCATCGCATAGTCCCTCAAAACCTACACCACCAAAACACACACATAGAAACACAAAGCACACACACCTACATTAATGGAGAATCTCAATAAAAACCTGCCCAAGCAACAGGGACCTCCAAAGCAGAAACACAAGCAAACTCCACCCCCCAACACAACCCAAATGACACATACCCCACAAACTCAGTGTGTCACTCAACCACAGCCCATAAGGCATAACAACGTACCCAGCACTCTAGTCATAGGTGACTCTATAGTCAGGCACACTGAGGTTCCACTCACCAGGCTAAACAAGGAGAAAGTTGTTGTCAGCTGCCTGTTGGGTGCAAGGATCTGCCACATAATGCACGCACTCAGGTCAGTCCACAATAAGTACAAATATGACTCGGTCATTGCCCATGTTGGTATGAATGACCTGAGACATACCTCCCTGGACTACATGAAAAGAGACATGGAGGAGCTCTCCGATCTTGTAGCCCAGGCAGGTATGACCCTAGACCTGAGTAGCATCCTGCCTTTGCCAAGAATAATACCATAGTACAAGGACAAAATGATTGACTTCAACAAGTGGCTAAGCTTTTTTTGTCATTCTAAGGGGATCCAGTATTTGTCTGCCTGGGATAACATGATTGACAGACCACGATGCTTTGCCAGAGATGGACTGCACCTGTCGCCCTTGAGATTCCGGATACTGGCTAAGGCTCATGCCACCCCTATAGTGCCTTTTTTAGGCAAGGTTCAAATGACAAATTCACCACCATAACAGGTACAAGCAAGCAAAATCTGAGGGTAATGCTACTCAATGCTAGGTCTAAACCTCAAAATGCACTCACTCAAGGCACTCCTCAAAATGGAGAACATCGACATCTGTGCAGTGATAGAGACCTGGGTTAAAGCTCCAGAGAGTACCCCTGCGTTACTAGACTATAATTCATACCACACCTTTCGGCCACCTAACCCAGACCGAACCACTAAAGGTGGAGGCATGTCCATATTCATTAAGGATATCCACACCTCCAGGCTAGTTGCACAGCATAATGCATCCGAGATTATCCAACTGCAACTAACTCTGGGCAAGACCGCAATCCAAATTGTAGCTTGCTACAGATCCCCCACCATGCCCCAGGATTCCCACTTTTCATTTCTTGATACACTGGAAAATATTAGGGTACAACCCAACACTCTAATAATGGGCAATTTCAACTAGCCCACCATTAACTGGGAAAACTACTCATGTACCAACTCTTTTGCTCAACGTTTTCTGGAATTCATAAATTCCAATGCATTGATCAACTTATTCACATCCCCACCAGGGGCAGCAATATCCTAGACCTGGTCATTACCAACATGGGTGACCGGTGTTCCACAACAGAGGTCAATTCCTTGTTGGTCAGATCCGACCACAGGCTAATCACCCTAGACAACCACATCCCGCCCCCACCCCCCATTAGGGAAACCACTGTAAAAAACTTCTTCAAAGCCAACTTCACACTTCTTAAGACAGAAGTGGCAAACTTCATGACACCCATGCAGACAGACAATAGAGGTACAACTGCTGAATCCTACACAAATGCACTTTATAAGCACTTACACAAGTGCATGGATTGTGCTATCCCTAACAGAACCAAGATGCTATCCTCCAAAAAAAGGAAGCCAATCTGGTGGTCCTCTGCCATAAACAAACTCTACAACAGAAGAAAAAAGATGTTGCAAAAAAGAGTATAAATCCCATGATTCGAGGAACTCCCTGGTCAGCCACAGTAAGAAGCTGAGATCTCTCATAAAATCCTGCAAAGCTAGTTACGAAAATAAAATTGCAACTGACTCTAAAGACAACCACAAAGCATTCTATAGCTATGTCAAGAATCTCAATGGCAACACTCAGATCTGCTCTGAGTTACAGCACAATGGCAATAAATATACAGAACCAACTGATATTGCCAACAACCTGGCAGATAGGTTCAGTGTTAACTTTACCCCTTCTTACCACCTAGAGGACCCATCTCTATACCGGAAGAATGCAAAGTTCCTGTAATCATGGCTGCACAGGTAAAAAAACACTTTCTCATAAGCCAAGAGCACAGCATCCATGGGAACTGACAATATCCCAGGCTGTGTTCTACATGAACTACAGAATGAACTGACACCCCACCTAAGTAACCATGTTCAATCATAGCCTCACCTCAGGCTTTGTGGCCACAGAATGGTGTACCGTGACAGTTATCCCACTCCACAAAGGGGGAGCCATGATCGACCCTGGGAACTACTGCCCCATTAGCCTGACGAGCCTGGTCAGCAAGGCCATGGAACGTATCATCATGGAATTCATAAAGAAAGACATTGGTAATCTCCAAACTCTGGACTCCACCCAGTTCGGGTTTGTAAAAGGCAGATCATGCCTTCTAAACCTGATAGACTTCTTTGAAGCAGTCACCAAAGCCATAGATGAGGGTAAGGTAGTTCACACAGCCTATCTAGATCTTACCAAGGCTTTCAACACCATCCCCCTCTCTGGAATTATAGATAAACTCAATAAACTAGGTATAAATCCCCATGTCACAAGATGGGTTGCCAACTGGCTCATGGGCAGAACCCACACTGTGAAAGTAGCAGACTCAAATCTGACTTCAGACCAGTGACAAGTGGAGTACCACAGGGTTCAGTCCTGGGTCCTCTCCTGTTTGGTATCTACTTCTCTGAAGTACAGGCTAACACAGAAGGTCTTTGGCTAATGAAGTTTGCAGATGACTGCAAACTAGGAGCCATAATCAAAACTCCTAACAATGTGGACATCCTACAAAAGGGCCTCACTGAGACAGATGCCTGGTGTCAAAGCCATGGCCTGAAGCTCAATGCCAAAAAGTGCATTGTCATCCCCTTTGGTAAAAACTCTGTACCAATGAACTACCACATAGGTGGCAGTCTACTTAACACCGAAAGTGTAATAAGAGACCTTGGGACACAGGTGGAGATTAGTCTCTCCTTTGATAATCACATCGCCAAAGTGGTCAGGAAATCCTTCTACAGGCTCATCACAAAAGGTTTCCCATCCAGAAAAAAAGAGGTAATTGTTCCCCTCTACTCATCACTCATTAGACCCATTACAGAGTGCAACACCCCTTTTGGTATGTACCTCACTTGACATCTACAACAGCTGGAAAGGCCACAGAAATACCTCACAAAGAGGATTACTGGCCTCAAACAGATGCCCTATGCAGACCGTCTCAAAAAACTCCAGCTTTACTCCGTCGCATATTGCCTACTCAGAGGTGATTTCTGCCTACCATACTATGTCAAACCCAGAGCTGTTGGACATGCTCCACTTAAAGAAATCCCAATCCCTCCAAGCTACACGCTGCAGGGACCTAAACCTTGTCACCACAATAAACAGAACATGCTGGAGGGATAGATTCCTATTCCAGAGACTTCCCATACTCTAGAACAGACTACCTATCTATCAAACAGAGCTCCTCATTGGCACTCTTCAAGAAAAATATTGATGATTGAATGGGAAATAGGAAATTCACCCAGGGGATTTTTTCTGTGGCTCTGGTCGACAGAGGCATAGGAGAATAATTTTCTTGGGTGACAAAAGCCAGGGTACCTTTTTGGCTAGGCTTTTATAGGCCCTAGGGCTAATAGTCTAGTACCTACCTATGAACCTATGAAATAATGGTATACCTTTAAGTTTCAGGAAAATCATCCTAAAGCAAAACCAGTTATTATAACAAATTGCTAAGTTTATAAAATCAATATTTAAAATCTGTCTTCGATTTTGAACCTTTGTCCCCATTATTTTAATTTTGCCCAATTTTCTTGTGCTTAGAGGTTGAGACGTATGCTGTGGGCTAATTCTGCCTAAAATGACAATAATTGTTTAATTTGTGGTTCTGCATATATTTTGTAAGGGAGTATAATCTGAGCCCATCTATGGTTACCACTAAATTTCTCAGCTTGTCTGTATTTTTCTTTTTGCAGAAACTGTGCCAACTAATTCAGAATTATAGTGACCCTTATATTCTCTAATGCTCATGGCAAGAATCCCCTATAGACTTTGACTCTTATAAGTAATACATTCCTCTGCTTTCCACTTATCCTGTTTTTCATCATGTAAATCAAGGAACAGCAAGGTGCATAGCTGCCTTGTGTGTGAGTACGGTATGTGTTAGGTATTACTACCTGTTTAAGGTCTAATTTTCAACATGCTAAAAAAAATTAAGCAACATAAGTAAGAGTCAATCTATATAGTGCAACCAATGTAGATGCTAGCTTACCTACAGACCATGGTGGGCAGAATGGTGTCCCATGGTATTGGAGGATGGCCAACAGTATTTATATTTTGCTCTTTTAGAAATGGTATCACCTCATTTGGATCTGAAAAGGGACTCTTATGGAGACATATGACTCATGGATTCCATTTCTACAGATAGAAAGTATGAGAAAGAATAAAAACAACTGATATATGGTCCTTGTAATGCATCTCAGTGAGAAGCAGACACCACTCTACCATGGCATTACTTGGAGCCCTAGACTTCACATACTAAGTGGAAATGTGGTATCACCTGGAAGTCTCATAGTCACCACCCACTCTACCATGGCATCACTTGGGCCCCTATAATTCCCATACTATGTGGCAATGTGGTATCACTTGAAAGTCCCATAGTCATCACATGTACATTGCCACGAAGAAACTGTCAACCTCAACCTCCATCCTAGCCTCAAACATGATCCAGTCAGTTTGCTTTCTTCACAGTATACCAGTGATAATTGAATTATTGCCATACTCTAACCATACACATTGAACAACAGTTTCTCTACCTCATTCATTTTGGCTGCCAGATAATGCTTGGCATCTCCAAGCTTCTGACCTCTAGCTGGAGTACGTAAAGTCATATTTACACTTCATGTCAGCATTTGAAGGTCTTCACTATATCACCAGCCTCCTATCAACGTTTTGAGTTCCTCCTGACCCTTCCACATAGACACACACACACACACACACACACACACACACACACACACACACACAGAAACTCATATATATATATATATATATATATATATATATATATATATATATATATATATATGTGTGTGTGTGTGCACACACACATACTGACACACACATATGCATGTGGACACACACACACACACACACACACACCCACACACACACACACACACACACACACACACACACACACACACACACACACACACGCACACACGCACACACTCACACACTCATGAACATGCATGTAACTTCAGACTGAATGTTAATTAGCATTCCTCCCAGTCTCCACCAAACTCATAATATCTCTCACATTAAGTGACTCCAACATTCTTAGCATAGCCTTCTTCACAAATACTACCCCATCTCATACCAAAACTATCACCTACCCCATCTCATACCAAAACTATTACCTACCATCCCTACTCTAAACACTGAAGCCTTCCTGCTAGTTAGCCTTGCTCGAACTGACTGTACTCCCGTAATACTGGTAAAGGACTGGAATAAGGCACTCTGATATAAGCATTTTCTACTCATCTCTTCCAAAACAGATATTTAGTACAATAAATAAATAAATAAAGATATAAGCCCAGACCAACATAATACACTCCACACCTCAAACAAGAGTCACAGTTTGAGTGCAGCATAAATAAGCAACAAGGTAGATAATTGATAATATTTTAATAAAAAGTAAACTTCACCTTTTTGAAATACAAGCTAAACCCCATTAGTAACAATCCTGAGGAACTATGGAGAGAAAAACCTCCTGACTGGTATATCACAGGAATAGTATAAACCTAAACACCCACACCTTTCATCAGCTAAACAAACCCAGCACAGAAAATTAAAGAATTGAGCTGTTAATGACCGGCTTCCTGTAGTCAAAGTTTTGATTTCCTCAGCATCCATTTGCCTGTTGTGTGGCTTTGAGTAAGTCATTTAACCAGAGAGCGATCTAAGGCTGAGCCTGAAAAAATTTTGAAGTGAATCAGTTCTGTACTCCTTTAACAAATATATAGGTAACAGGGTAAAACCAAAAACCTTCAGTAAATCTCTAGTCACAAAAGACCTAATTCTATTTGACTTCCTACATTTTTGTAAAACAAATGACTCTACAAGCACCTACACTTAGAATGTCAATCTACACCATAAACAAACTCATTCCTAACTCATTATATTCCCAACATATTGAATATCTTACAGCTACAGATCATACAAAGTATTACTTTCAATATCCTTAAGATTAGGTTTGAGGATAGGATTGGTAAACACCACTTCACACAAGGATTATCATGTACAGTCCTGCTTGATTTATAAGGTGAGCGCTATTAAGAAAAGTATGGTAAAAATGTTTACATATGTCCACCTAAAGGTATATATGGCAGACATGTTATGGTCCACCTCATCACTTGCCTAGTGCTGTTCCAAAGTTTCAGTGTTCCTCCAGAATCAGCAGAAATGGACACTTCATCAGAATAGGATCAGCTCTGTAAACTCCATACACACATTTACAGCTGGGTACTTGTACAACTCAGTGATGTACAGAGATATGGCTGACTTTGTGGATGCTTTTAGCCAGGCTGGTAAATCTTTTAATGTTAGCAATGCTTTCCTTCACACAGGATGGTACCTTAGCATGCAGAAAAGATTATTGACTTCCACTGCTTGTTTAGATTGTTGTATTGATCCATTTGAATTTAGTCCATTTGGGAAGAAATGTTCCAGGCCCACACCTGCTTTACAATGGACTGGCAATACTTCTCCTCAAAAGGGGTTAGAGTACTAAATAAACAATTTTCTTCCCCAGACCTTTAGGCACAGGGTCAAATTAATGATCATTCCAAGCTAAAATTTAAAAGATAATAAGGCAAATATGAGCTTTATCAATGCCTACCTTAAACATAAATAAAGCTAACTAATTAATATTAAATAAATAAAACTAAGCCAGCTAAAGGCTTTTCTTGTCTTAGAAGATGTCAGGAAATCTGACATCACAGAGACATGAAACACAGACTGGTCCTGTATTCCACAAATACTTAAAAAAAAAAACTTTAAATCAGTCCACCCATTTCACAAGGAAGTGGTATATATATTCAGTTTTATAAGTAAATGCTTCAGAAGATGTGTTATAAAAACTATCTGGATGTGTGAAGTAACTTCATACACGAGTTACAATAAACAACACAATTATTATACTCCTCCATGCCTACTCAAGGACAAAACCACTTCCTGATAAACTTATCTTCTCTGTATTCAAACAATATGTTTCCATTCAGTGGCCTAAATTAGCCCTCTTTTGAGAGGGATAACTATGCCTTCAACCAATAATGACACAAAAAACATTAGACCTTATTAACTTTAACAATTTTGAACAAACTGAAAAGCACTATCAATGGGAAAAAAACATACAACATTTTATTTTGACAAGCATCCTTGCAAGCTATACTAAGTTAAACATTGCTCCTTCCCCTTTCAGGTTGGACTACAATGTTGTAACATTTCTCATGAATACTAAACCAAACCTACTAAACATTGACACCATCGCTGAGGATTTTTCTCAAGCAGTGACTATGGTTTCCTGAAAAAAATCACCTTACTTCAATCAGCTAGAACTATATATTAGCCTCCTCCAGTAACCTATTGACGAATCATTAACAACCCTCTGAAACTCTTTAAATAAGTGCATTGATAAATTCATTCTAGTGAGGCATTTTTTTTTTTGGGGGGGGGGTGCTTTTGTTAACAGGTGTAGTGCACTGATCAGTTTTGACCATTTGTAGACTCAACCCAGTAAGAGAAATCATTCACTCAATAGGAATGTAAACAGAAAACAAAAGTGCACATTAAAAAAAAGCAAACAAGCAAAGTAACATATTTGTCATATAGAGCGATCAATATCCCTGAGGCCTACAGATTTGAACAATTTGTATAAAGCATACATTTACTGGAATATTCTATAGCAAACCTAAATGGTGAAATTAGAAAATTAGTTCATTAAAAAAAAGAAAACAACATGCAAAGCCTTCAAACTTTTCTCAGTCCAATGTAGCAAGGTTAACGTAAATTTGATCCAAAAAGGACACACCATCATCTTTCAGCTGTTCCTGTTAGGGGTCGCTACAGTGGATCATCTGTTTTCATTTCTTCCTGTCCTCTGCATCTTGCTCTGTCACACCAACCACCTGCATGTCCTCTCTCACCACATCCATAAACCTTATCTTAGGCCTTGCTCTTTTCGTCTTACCTGGTAGCTTCATCCTTAGCATCTTTTTCCCAATATACTCAGCATCCCTCCTCAGCACATGTCCAAACCAATGTAACCGTGCCTCTCTGGCTTTGTCTCCAAACCTTCCAACCTGGGCTGACCCTCTAATATACTTATTCCTAATTCTGTCCACCCTCGTCACACCCAGTGCAAATCTTAACATCTTTAACTCTGCCACATCCAGCTCTAACTCCTGCCTTTTTGTCAATGCCACTGTCTCCAACCCATATAACATAGCTGGTCTCACTACCCTCTTGTAGACCTTCCCTTTCACTCTTACTGGAACTCATCTGTCACAAATCACTCTGACACTCTTCCCCACCCACTTCATCCTGCCTGTACTCTCTTCTTCACCTTTCTTTCACACTCACCATTACTCTGAACTATTGATCCCAAGTATTCAAACTCATCCACCTTTGACACCTCTACTCCTTGCATCCTCACAATTCCTCTATCCTCCCTCTCATTCGCATACATATATTCATTCTTAGTCCTGCTGACCTTCATTCCTCTTCTCTCTAGAGCATATCTCCATCTCCAGGGTCTCGTACACCTGTTCCCTAATCTCACTACAGATCACAATGTCATCTGCAAACATCATAGTCCACGGGGACTCCTGTCTGATCTCGTCTGTCAACTAGTCCATCACCATTGCAAATAAGAAAGGGCTCAGAGCTGATCCTTGATGTAATTCCACATCCACCTTTAAATGCATCTGTCACTCCCACCGCAAACCTCACCCCTGTCACACTATCCTTGTACATATCCTGTACCACTCTTACATACTTTTCTGACACTCCCGACTTCCTCATACAATACCACAACTCCTCTCTAGGCACCCTGTCATATGCTTTCTCTAAGTCTACAAAAACACAATGCAACTCCTTCTGACCTTCTCTGTATTTCTCCATCAACACTCTCAGAACAAAAATTGCATCTGTAGTGCTCTTTCCCGGCATGAAACCATACTGCTGATCAGTAATCATCATGTCCCTTCTTAACCTAGCTTCCACTACTCTTTCCCATAACTTCATGCTGTGACTGATCAGTTTAATCCCTCTGTAGTTACTACAGCTCTGCACATCACCGTTATTCTTATAAATCGGTACCAAAACACATTTTCTCCATTCCTCAGGCATCCTCTCACTTTCCAAAATTTCATTAAACAATCTGGTTAAAAACTCCACTACCATTTCACCTAAACACCTCCATGTTTCCCCAGGTATGTCATCTGGACCAACAGCCTTTCCATTCTTCATCCTCTTCATAGCTGTCCTTATTTCCTCCTTGCTAATCCATTGCACTTCATGATTTACTATCCCCACATCATCCAACCTTCTCTCCCTTTCATTCTCTTCATTCATCACCCTCTCAAAGTACTCTTTCAGTCTGCTCAACACACTCTCCTCACTTGTAAGTATGTTTCCCTCATTATCCTTTATCACCTTTACCTGCTGCACATCTTTACTAGCTCAGTCCCTCTGTCTAGCCAATCGGTACAGGTCCTTTTCTCCCTCCTTAGTGTCCAACCTTTCATACAACTCTTCATATGCCTTATCCTTAGCCTCCGCCACATCTCTCTTTGCCATGCACTTCATCTCCTTATACTCCTGTCTACTTTCTTCATCCATCTGACAATCCCACTTCTTCTTTGCCAACCTCTTTCTCTGTATACTCTCCTGTACTTCCTCATTCCACCACCATGTCTCCTTGTCGTCCTTCCTCTGTCCAGATGTCATACCAAGCACCTTTCTAGCCATCTCCCTTACTAGATCTGCTGTAGATACCCAGCTATTTGGTAACTCTTCACTGCCACTCAGTGCCTGTCTTAACTCTTCCCTGAACTCCACCTCAGAATTACCCTTTTTCAATTTCCACCATGTGATCCTTGGTGCTGCCCTCACACTCCTCTTCCTCTTCTTGATCACCAACGTCATCTTACAAACCATCATCCTATGCTGCCTAACTACACTTTCCTCGGTCACCACTTTACAGTCTCCAATCTCCAACATTCAAAATAAGAAAAGCTTCTTCAAGGTAAAACTTTCCATCAAGATGGGTAATGATAGTAAGACCTGTACAAATATATTCAAAATATGAAAAGGAAGTAGCAAGAATGTACTGTGATAGAGCAAAATGGTATTAGTGTTACAAACCCAGCAGATACAGCAAACACACTAATATGTAGATTTGTCCCAAATGTCAGGTCATAGGGAGGAGCTTCATCTTCTTTTCCTCCTTGTAACATGATCCCACCTGGAATTACATCTGTAATTGTCATCAATGCTGTCATTAATGCCAGAACCACTAGGTCCATAGGACCAGATACAATTGTAGGACATTAGATCTGTGCAATAAAAATAATCCAGTATACCCACATATACATATTGGAATAAGATTGTTAAAAATTGGCTACTTTTGTGACATTTGAAAGCAGTTCATTCTGGTCCCAGCACATGAGGGAATCCCTTCTACCGGCACTAATAAATACACTCTGACAAGACCTGCAGACTCCTTGTGGAAGGTGATGGAAAGGATCATAATGGAAAACTTTTTCTCCATGACCTAACCAAGGATGGTTTTGATGAGTAATAAGTAAAATAAGTTAAATGATTAAATAGATAACCACACGTTCCAACTCAATGTTCAATAGGCCTTGAGCTTCTTCAACAAACCTATAGACCTTTGAACACCAACCTTCTTCTAAATGCATTCATTCAACTAATATCCATTTGTAATTCCAGCTAATACTAACAAACATTAACACATGGATGAAAGGCATCAAGCCTCACAGCCTTCTGTGCTCTTTTGGGATCTGTCCTAAATTTCTCCATGCTTGCAGTACTTTTATGGCAATCAGACCTCCCAACCATTCCGAATTACTCGTTTTTTACCGAGTTTGGGGGTCCAAATGAAGGGGTGCCACGATTCCTGAGTGGCACCCATTCATTTCTGATTTTTTTCTTTTTGTTTTCTAAATTTTTTAAAATATCCCGCTGTTGGAGCTGACGTCATCACATGCATAATGACGTCAGCGCCGTCAGGCTACCAGCCAGTCGGAATTGAGCTCAAGGAGCTCGCATCATCATTTCCGGCTGGCTGGCCATTCACATCATCATTTGCGGCGGTTAAGTTAACAGCGGGATTAATGGCAGCAGCATGGGGAACAGGAGCCCACCACGATTAATGGCAGCAGTGAGCCCACGGAGCGGGACTAATGAGACGGGATTAATGGCAGCAGCGAGCCCATGGAGCAGACAGCAACATGAGGAAGGGATTAATGGCAGCAGCGAGCCCAGCAACATGAGGAAAGGAACAGAACGGCAGCCGGGCCAGGGAATGGAGTACTGTACTACTCAGGGTAAGGTTACCAGCCAGTGAGTGTCAACTCGTCTAAGTGTGGATATTACAGCATGCATTAGGGTAGTGCTTTGTCTGATGGATTATGTGGTCTTTCCGTGAGCCGCACAAGGAGAAAGTAAAAAAAAGATGCCTCCACCTCTCAGATGTGGGAACAGAGCCTGAGGTAGCTGTGCTGAACTTTCTCAGGTACAGAAAAAAGTCGGTGTGCACTGTCACTTTTATAGGTGCGGTCATTTCCAACTGGTCAAATATTTGCTGAAGTGTATCAATACTTATGTGTCTCTTGTGTGATATTGCAGCTGTGCGGTTGAGCTACAGTTTTTAATTGTGTTTGAATGAACTCACACTGCAGAATAGCATGCTAAAATGCAGAAGGTGATGCCAGCGGATGCATGGAATAGCAAACCTTAGATCATCACTCCTTGCTTCTTTTAATCATTAAGTGTTGTGAGACTTGGATGAGTGAAATATTAAAGGCTGCATTTTTGCACTTTTTTTACATATTCCTAAAGTTGTTCAAATGCCAATAAATGTGATATTTGTGTCGTGTTTGCAAATGGTTGATTTGGTACTAGCAGTTTAACTGCCTTATACACGTTAGTGTAAAATTGTATGTTGCACTTTGTAGTCTGTTTTTATTTATTTGGTTAGGCTGCATCTCTTCTTCAGGCAGCATCTGTTCTATGGTTCCCGAGTTACAAATTTATCCACTCCAAAGTGCTTCAGCTCTATAACCATAATTTACCAGTTTAAGAGTATTGACGTGTAAACCGTTGCTCTCAGTTTTGCAGGTTTACAAATGTCAGCTTTTTGTACCATAAAAGACTTCCCAGGCTTGTGTCTGTTAATTGGAGCTCTGAACGTAAAATGGGACCGTCATAGTTCTGGTAGTGGTCTCCCATACATAGTAATGGGAAACCTTCATGTTTGTTGTTTGCATAAACTTATTTCATGGTGATGTGAGGGATGGTACTGGAAAATGAACTTGCTAAGTAGCAGCATCTTATAAAGGCAGAGTTCTCATGAAGACATAAGTTTCCATTTAAGGTCTGGTGTATTTTGTTAGTAAATGGTAAAGATCAAACAAACTCGGTGGTCCAGGTCGTTTGCTCTTTGTAATCACAGTAGTAGGAATCGGCCCCAGTTGCTTTTGGTTCACAGAGATTGTCCTGAACTGTGTATGTTTCTGTAGAGAAAATAGTGTTTTTTATGGCCAGGATTTGCATATCCATACCAGGTGTGTGTGTGAGAGACACAGAGAGAGAAAGAGAGAGAGAGAGAGAGAGAGAGAGTCTTGTTACCTAAATGGGGTTTTAGCTTAACCAGTTGTCATATATTTTTTGCAGTATCAAAAAGGTATGCTGTCCAGAAATATGCATTGTTTTGAAGGGTAGTGTCAGAGTAATTCTGCATGCTGGTATACAATTGAAATGGAGGTCAAAAGGCTTATGTGTGATATACTGCTAACTTCTTTGCCTGTGCTATAATTTTGATTGAGTTTATGTTGCATGGCCGCATTTATTATGATTTAAACTGTCAACTTAAAGTATGCATTTAGAAAGTTTTTGCTTTTAACCCAGTAGCTTTCATTATGTGAGTTTTGGTAATTATTGCAATCTGTTCAGCTGGGTTTTCAGGCTGAGCAGCTGTTAAGAGTCAAAGGCATTTTATAGTGGGGTGGACAGAAGAGACGAAATAGTAAACTTTGGAACTGTAACCGGTAACATAAATCGTGG
This sequence comes from Protopterus annectens, assembly GCF_019279795.1. NCBI lineage: Eukaryota > Metazoa > Chordata > Ceratodontiformes > Protopteridae > Protopterus > Protopterus annectens. The sequence continues at coordinate 1,860,043,885 of NC_056743.1, read as the reverse complement.
TTGCTTTCAGGATTTAAGCTTGTGTAGTGCATGATTTTTGTGGGTGTAATTGAAATGATCTTTAACCTATAAGACTATAGTACAAGACATTTAGAATAAAACAATGTATTTCTGTTATTAAAGTGTGTTAGAAGATCTGCTCCTGTTGCTGAACTGCATAGGTGTTTTCCTTGTTCAGGCACTTCCCACATCATGAATTTACTGTTCTGGCTCATCAACTCTGCCGTTTAGAGGACAAATTGCTTGTATTTTAAGAATTTTTATTTGGGGGGGGCATTAATGGATATGAACAGTATGCATAGAGTATTCAGTACTTTTATACCTGTGGCATTCATTATCACTGCAGGGCTGTGGCCACATGGGACAACGTTCTCTTTTTGATGAGGGTCTTGTACACATTGTCACTGTGTTGTATAGTCTGGTTGAGTATATTTTCTTTTGGTATCGGTCCCACCATGCATTGATGTCCTAAATGCATTGTAATGTGTTAATCTCTTCAGAATTGTGTATGTGTGCATAATGTGTAATTTCTAGCCTTTGTTTTTCCTTTTATTACACATTTGCAAGTGTTTTGTATTCTAGTGTCTTAAGAAAATCTCACAAATTGTCTTTATTACAGTCCTCAACACATTTCTTCATTTCAGTTTTTATTGGCTTTATACTGAATTTGTTGGGAGTCTATTTTCATCGGGAGACAGTATTGTAAAGTGTAAAAATAAAATTCAAATGATCATTGTAGAAGTAAAGCAGTATGCACACATTAGTGTTTATGGTAAATGGGGCAAAATAGCCAGATAATGGGACATCGGAATGGCTGCAGGGGGACTCTGGTGCTATATTTTGGTTCCGTTCTTCAGTTTGCATTTCAAAGTTGGTATCCTACAATTCCATTGGAGTGGGCGGGGCTGTTTAATTATGTATGCAAATTTTATGTTAATCAGCATACAGATTTGTACCTATTTTTCATGTGCCTTGTCCAGATTTTTGATGTTTCCTGGTTGAGAGGTATGATGGCAATACATCTTCAACAAATCATAAACAGCTCTCTCCACCCATCATTTTCTTTTCTGAATTATAAAAAAATGTCCTTCTTTATACCTAATAAAATAGCCATCCCCAGCCTACAGAAAAAGCTGTACTGATGTGGAAAAAACACACCTACACTGAAACAACTTACAGCATACAAACCGACCTGTCTTAACAAAAAGGATATAATACTACTACAGCTCTATTCCATTCTCTGACTAGACATCAGACATGTTGGAAAGGTTAAGTTATGCTTTCTGTAAGCTACCAAAGTCTTTAACAAAGTCTACTAACACATGGTAATGATAATTCTACAATACTGTGGATTACTTAAAGTTAGCAAAAACTGTATTATGTAATTAGTCCCTAAAAGACATGTTCACAAAAAAATACATTTATTGGAACTTATCTCAGCAAAGTTGATAGAGTGTTGTGCGTGAGACGCAGAAATGAACATCACTTTCCAAGTAAATTATAACAATTTTTCCCACTTAGCATAGCCACTGTTTCCATACAAATACATTTAACTTTCAGCCTAGTCATTACAAAGTACAAGTTAATCAGCCTCAAGTACTGTCCTTCACTAAAAGCACTTCTGTAGCCCACAAACTACCTGACCTACATCCACCATCTGTTACTCAAGCGTTCAGACTTCCTTAACACACAACTAGCATTGTGTATTGCAGATACCAGACACTGAACCTCACTGCCTCCAGAAATCATCCAGACATTAACAAATATCTTTCAAAAACACATCCAGTGTTAAATATAGGACCACTCATTTTGAATCACAAACTCCCTGTCCCATTCAGCATAGCCACTGTTTCCATACAAATACATTTAACTTTCAGCCTAGTCATTACAAAGTACAAGTTAATCAGCCTCAGGTACTGTCCTTCACTAAAAGCACTTCTGTAGCCCACAAACTACCTGACATACATCCACCATCTGTTAATCAAATGTTCAGACTTTCTTAACACACAACTAGCATTGTGTATTGCAGATACCAGACGCTGAACCTCACTGCCTCCAGAAATCACCCAGACATTAACAAATATCCTTCAAAAACACATGCCAGTGTTAAATATAGGACCACTCATTCTGAATCACAAACTCCCTGTCACCACCAAATAATTCTTTTCATTTCACAAAATGCTCATTGTAGTAATCATAGTAGCATACTATAATAAAACGTCTAAATGTAGGAAACATTTACATCTGTCATTATTATGTGTTACAGCTCACTCATTTTATCACATCTCTTTTGTATTTGTTTCACTGAAAATCATAACATGGCATATGTTATACTTAAATGATATTATCATAGCTTCTATTTCAACAGTGTGACTGAAACTTTTTCTTAATCTTCGAAAAATGTTTGGAGTATCTCACAAAAAGGTAAAGACTTAAAATGGACCTCTGTTTTCCAGTAAATCTACTTATTACGAAATAAATAATCCTAAGACCCTACCCAAATAGTTTGCCAGTGACTGATTCCACATTTACCCTTCATCCATTCTAGGGGTACTCAATCAGCCTTGGTTATGCCATAACACTTTCTGTGTACAATACAAGTGCCCTCTCTATACTCATATTGCATTTTGGCTACAAGACAGGTGTCCTTCCTATAACTTTCAAACTGTGATAAAAGCACACTTCTATTTTCTTGAGCTTCCCGTTCTGTCTAGTATAAACTGGTTTAGTTCCCACTTCAGTTCTATTTGTACCTTTAGTAAACTAAGCACAGTACAGATGCTAAAATGTCAAGCAAATATTAGAAAAAAGCTAATAAATACAATGGCAATATAACAGCAGTAAAACACTGCCATTTTTAAGCATAACAATTAATCATATATCTGGCAAAGATCATTAAAAGTTAGGTCAAAAGTTACAGTTTTAGAGACATCTTGAAGCTGATCAAAGTGAATTTGTCCTTAAACCACTATGATAGTAAATAGAAGCAGTACAGTAAGCCAAAGAATTAATGTTAGATATTTTACTTCACATCCTCAGAAACATTAGCAGCCTGAGAGTGGAAAAAAAATAATTTAGCCAAAAAGCAAACACATGCTATACTGACACTTGGCATACCCTGCCAGTAAGTACATACCACCTATATATTAATATTTAGTAGAATGATTTTATGTATATATTATACCTCGATTACATATCACGAGCTGACCATTTTGGCATACCATGGGGGCCATCCTATGCCATGCAATCCTTGTCACATCCATATGTTCATAGGTTCATAGGTAGGTACTAGGCTATTGGCCCAATGGTCTATGTAAGCCTAACCAACAAGGTTCCCTGGCTTTCACCACTCAAGAAGGTTATTTTCCTGTGTCTCTGTCGAGCAGGGCCACATAAGTGATCCTTAGGGTGAATTTCCTATTTCCCATCCACTCACCAAGATTTTTCTTGAAGAGTGCTAGTGAGGAACTCTGCTTGATATAGACAGGTATGGGAAGTCTCTGGGATAGGAATCTATCTCTTCAACATGTTCTGTTTATTGTGGTGACAAGGTCTAGGTCTCTAGAGCAAGTAGCTCAGAGGGATTGGGATTTCTTTAGGTGTAGCTTGCCCAACAGCTCTGGGTTTGACATAGCTTTGTATATTAGGAAGAGATCACCTCAGAGTAAGTGATATGCTACAGAGTAAAGCTGGAGTTTTTTGAGATGGTCAGCATAGAGCATATGTTTGAGACCCATAATCTTTTTTGTGAGGTATTTTTGTGGCCTTTCCAGATGTTGCAGATGTCTTGTGAGATACATTCCAAAAGGGGCATTGTACTCAATAATGGGTCTAATGAAAGCTCAGTAGAGAGGGACAAATACCACTTTTTTCTTGGATGAGAACCCTTTCGTGATGAGGTGTGCCATGTAGAAGGATTTCCTGACTACTGTGGTGATGTGATTATCAAAGGAGAGACAACTGTCCACCTGAGTCCCAAAGTCTCTTATCACACCTTCGGCAATGAGTGGGCTGCCACCTATGTGGTAGTTTATGGGTACAGAGTTTTTACCAAAGGGGATGACAATGCACTTTTTGGCATTGAGCTTGAGGCCATGGCTTTGACACCAGGCATCTGTCTCAGTGAGGCCCTTCTTTAGGATGTCCACATCATTTGGGGACTCAACTATGGCACCTAATTTGCAGTCATCTGCGAACTTCATCAGCCCTAGAGCCCCTCTGTGTTTGCCTGTACTTCAGAGAAGTAGATTCCAAACAGGAGAGGACTCAAGACTGAACCCTGTGGTACACCACTTGTCACAGGTTTGAAGTCAGATTTGGAGTATGCAACTTTTACAGTGTGGGTTCTATCAGTTAGCCATTTGGCAACCCATCTTGAGACATATGGATTTATACCCAGTTTAGTGAGTTTATTTATGATTCCAGAATGGGGGATGGTGTCAAAAGCCTTTGCAAGGTCAAGATAGCCTGTGTAAACTGCCTTACCCACGTCTACGGATTTAGTGACTGTTTCAAAGAAGTCGATCAGGTTCAGGAGACATGCCCTTCACAAATCCAAACTGGGTGGGGTCCAGAGTTTGGAGGTTACCAATGTCTTTGTTTATGAGTTCCATGATGATACATTTCATGGCCTTGCACACCAGGCTCGTCAGGCTAATAGGCGATAGTTCCTGGAGTCCATGGTGGCTCCCCCTTTGTGGAGTGGTATAACTGCTGCTGTGCACCATTCAGTGGGTGCAAAGTCTGTCATGAGGCTATGATTGAATGTGGTGCTTAGGTGGGGGGGCCAGTACATTCTGAAGTTCATGTAGAACGCAGCCTGGGATACTGTCCGGTCACATGGATGCTATGTTTTTGGTTTTGGAGACTGCAGCTTTTAATTGCTCAGTTGTGACTGCAGCGGCACTGCATTCTTCCAGAATGAATATGGGCCCATTAGGGGGTGAGGGGGGGCAATTAGCACTGAACCTATCAGCCAGGATGTTGGCAATATCAGTTGGTTCTGTAATTTTTGTGCCATTGTGCTGTAACTCAGAGCAGATCTGGTTGTTGCCACTGAGATTCTTGACATAGCTCTAGCATGCTTTGTGGTTGTTCTTAGAGTCAGTGGCAATCTTGTTTTCATAGCTGGCTTTAGAGGATTTTATGAGGGATCTCAGCTTCTTACTGAGGCTGACTAGGGAGCTCCTCCACTCATGGATTTGACTCTCTTTTGCAAGAGTTTCTTCCTTCTGTTATAGAATTTGTTTATAGCAGGGGACCACCAGATTGGCTTCCTTTTTTTTGGAGGATAGCGTCTTGGTTCTGTTAGGGATAGCACAATCCATGATCTCATGTAAGTGGTTATAGAGTGCATTTGTATAAGATTTGGCAGTCATAACTGTATTGTACATCTGCATGGGTATCGTAAAGTTGGCCACTTTTGCCTTAAGAAGCATGAAGTTGGCTTTGGAAATTTTTTTTACAGTGGTTTCCTTAATGGGGGTGGGGTGTGGATATCTATGGTGATTAGTTTATGGTCAGATCTGACCAATGAGGAGTTAACTTCAGGTGTGGAAGACTGGTCACTCATGTTGGTAATGACTAGGTCTAGGATATTATTGCCTCTGGTGGGGATGTGGATAAGTTAATCCAGGACTTTGGAGTTTATGAATTCTAGAAAGCATTGACATCTCATTAGATCACTGATATCCCAGAATACAAGAGGTCCATTTTTAATGATCTTAACCAAAGGCTTTTTTTTTTTTTTGAAATATAGCAAATATACATTTATATAAGTGGAAATAAAAGACATAGCAATCAGATTAGAACTTGAGAGTCATCTTGTAAATGAAGTTCATTTTATCTGTCAGTGTCATGCTGCTTTGGAAAAAGATAGAAGGCTGATCTAATACTTAAATATATTACCATTTAAGGAATGAGAAATGTTTGTCTTTATAAATACAAAACAATGTATAAACCACAAAATAAACAGGAAGGTATGCAGATAGGGAACCTAGATCACCATCATGTCTTATCTCAGTACACAGCAGAACAAGTTCATACTGCATATATAAGAATGACAGAAATATCAGCTCAGTGATGGTCACTCAGTTACAGAAAATACATGTGAAAATTTGCAGATGTGTTCACTGAGAGAAGGAAAGTTAAACATTCAGTTATCCGGGAAAGACAGCAATAATTTCAAAGTTGGGTGATATGTAATATTAAGGAAAGCATGATAACTTTACACTAATTTGTCAAAATACTGAGGACATTTACATAAAACAGTTAATAATAATACTCTTAAGATCTCATATAATACAGGCTATCTGCTTACGCTGCTGATAAAGAGCAAATATGATTACTCAAAGGGAAACATGCAATCTGAGTAGCAGACAAATTACAAGCATGGGTGAATATTAAAAACATAGGAAAAAAATGTAACCATCTGCAATAGGTGATAGAAAGTTTAAAGCATATGTAATATCTGTACTCTATATGATCATGTTCAGTAAAGTCAGCTTTGCTCATTGGACAGCCTGTATTAAGTCCTTCCTGTGAATGCTAGGTACTGAGGCAATGATTGCAAGTCATTCATGCCCAATAAGAATTGATCCTACTCTTAAAGGTATACAACACTGTGTCACTCCTTACCGTTCCTTAATAAAAACAAAAATCAAACAAAGAATAAATACAATATAGTAGACAATCAGGCAACTAATACTGACATGCATGAACACAATATAATCCAATTTATCATTATGATAGCATTTTCCTTTCCTGATATGTAAATTATACAAGATCTTCACATTTGAAATAATTATTGTTCATATATCTGGATCAGTCTTCCAAACCTCAACATTTATACTGATCTACGTATGTTCAGATTAATTTCAGTTCTGGACTGACTCTGGGACATTTCCTGTTACCCTAATACAGTTAAAGACACAGACGTTACTTTTACATGTAGGACTACCGTCTTACATGGTTCTAATTCATTCTGGTACCTTATCGCTTCCTCTACTTGCATCAGAAGCTGTGATCCAAAACCTTCTCTTATGGATATGCCTTCTGTTTCCTCTTTAAAATAGTGGACCTCCTCCTTTAATGATGTAATATATTGGTTCAGCTGCTTGACAATTATTAAATTGTCAGGTTATTGAGCCGTCCAGGTTTGCTGTATTCTCTGTCTCACTGTCTTGTCTCTATAATTCTCGGAGTATTCTGGAGTATTTGTTATGGTAATACTTCCATCTCATTCGATTACTTTTTGGCATCACTCTTGTCTTGCCATGCTTTTCTGGCATTTGCAAGTTAGTAATCGATTGAAGTTTGCTTTTCTAACATCTTTTGATTAACTGAGCTAGTAATAAATTGGAATTGTGCAGTGGAGTATTCATATATTAAACTGATATTGTGCAGGGAGTATTCCTATATTAAACTGGTGTTGTGCGGTGGAGTATTCTTATATTAAACTGGTATTGTGCAGTTGAGGATTCCTGTATTAAACTGGTATTCTGCAGTGGAGGATTCCTATATTAAACTGGTATTGTGCAGTGGAGTATTTCTATATTAAACTGGTATCATGCAGTGGAGTACTCCTATATTAAACTGGTATCATGCAGTGGAGTATTCCTATATTAAACTGGTATTGTGCAGTGGAGGATTCCTATATTCTTAAATGGTGCCATAATTATCCTAATAACTACTTCTAGTTCTATTTTTCATCAGTTATTCACAGAGTTGTTCTTTTCTGTCTGGAACTGGATCCCTTAGACTTGCTCTGAAATGCTCAAAACCCTAGTGCTGTACAACTCTTTTAAATTACATTCTCTTAAATGGACTATTTTCTGATATAAGAAAGTCAGATACACCAGGTCTTCAAAAACTTGACTTTAGTACATTTATAATACTATTGCTTGTGGTGTCTGCTAATTTAGTTGTTTCAAAATACTGGGGAAATAATTGTACAAATTGCAAACATAGCTTCATTAATCTGAAACAAATCTATACCCGCTTGATTTCATAGGTGATGATGGCCTTTCACTACCGGGAAGACCATGCAGTGTATTAGTTAGCATTTCTTCCTCTAGGTTGTTTTCATGTTATGAATTCTGCTCATTACAAGTTTTCAGTTATTTTTTGTCCATGCTGACATGCATTGCCAATACATACTATGTCTCTTACTCTTTCCTTGTACCACAGCATCCCTTGACGTAATTATCTCAAACATTTTTCTTTTTAGCATATTGGGTATAATAATCTTTTCAGCTCTGAACATTAAGCAAGGACATAACTTATTTTCTCCATGTATGAAAAGCTAGCCTGGATTTTCTTTTGTTCTAATGATTTTTGCTTTGGTCAGTCACTCAGTGTCATCTATTCAGTGATTGTGTATCTTAAGTCAGCATGTCAGTATACTTAAGGAATGATTTAAAATTTTCCCTCTCTTTGTTACCCATATAACCTCCTAGTTTTGCTTCATTCTGGTTTGATAAATACGGCCTATTCAGCTTATGAGCTACATGTAGTTTCTTGCCTGGTCTGCATTTCTTTTTCAGTTCATACTTCTATAATTTAAGTAACATCCTCTGTAACTGATGAGTTGCCTTGGTCAAAGACTTCCCATACATACTTTGCAATTGGTTTACTGTCTGTTCCTATTTGTGTTCATTATTTTAAATATGATCACAAAAGATTTGAAATTGATAAAATATTTCTAACTGTGATGTCCCTGCACTGCCCCAATAATCAAGGAGCCTCAGTCCTCACCACTAGCACCAGTGAGGGATGTACACATTGGGAGGATGACAGGTATGGACACAGTAAAGGGGAATTTCCCTTAAGGGCACACAGAGATCATAGTCAGTCTGGGGCTGGTTTCTGCCTCTTTCTCTAGATCTCCAATAAGACTCCCCACTGACACAGCTATAGGGTTAAGATCTCAGCCGAGTGGTCAAGGCAAAACCTCCAGCTCCCTCTCTGTTCAACCAGTGCTTCATGTTCCTGCCCAAGTAGCTCACACACACACACACACACACACACACACACACACACACACACACACACACACACACACACACACACACATGCTTTGAGACTTGATTTATATACAAACACACATACACTCCTGTGGAAGGCTGGCATGGGTTAATTAGCTATGCCCCCTTTTGCCCAAGCTATAAGGTAGTTATCATTTCCACCAACAACTACTTATCAGCTACTCTAAGGCCCTTACAAAGGGTGCCCAATTCTACTGTGTGATGTTACTATTATTCAGATGGTGTGACCAAGAGCAAGGCTATTGGAGTGGCCTATGCCATGTCACCAAAGATATATGCAAGTACTCTAAGAGTTTAAATATCTCTAAACAAACCAGACATAATGAAAAGGTTTAAATATATTTAACAATAAATAATAAAAGAACAAGACAATACTCAAACAACACAGTAACTTCAGAGCTCAGAATCACAGGAAATAGTTTAAAACAACATTGCACAACAGTCTCAAATAAATACAGAAAACATCTAAACTCATCTTTACTATATCCCTAACTATATCTAAAATAAATTATTGTACCCTAGACTTAGTTACAGAGCAAGACAGATGTAGAAGTGCTGAATAGATGTTCTTGCTAGGTCCAAGACAAGATACAAAATGAGCAGTCTTTCTCTCTGAGAGAGTTCTTAAATTAATATCACATATTACTGCTGGGTTAGCCTGGATGATATAATTCTTTGTCACCTGCCTTTAGTTCCCAGGCTAAAAGAAACTAAGAATTTTAGCATCTCTGTGTGAGAAGTACGTATCTTTCAGATTTCCAGCTGTTAGGAAGCAATAAAATACTTTACATTTTAAACCTAGTAATTAAAATTAATTTCAAGACAATGGAAACACTTCTAGATCTAGACAGTGTGTCTGCTACTACACTGAAATGGCGATAACACAATTGTAAAACACTTTTCAACTTATTTACTTGAAGTTTTGCAAGTTAACTCTGATGTTCCATCTTTTACATTTGCACAGGTATATAGTTTATATGCATTTCTGTTCTTTTCCAGTAGGGTACATGGTGGTTACATTCTTGAAGCTCAGTGCATAACATACACTTCTGCACCAGGAATTTAATGTATATATAACATATAGTTCTCTTACATTTGTAAGACAAGAATATGTATCATATTAATATTCACAAATCACATATGATTATTTATAAAATTCCAGACAGCTGGGCTGGCAGTGTCACATCTATTATTTGTTTTTTTGATTTGAACATATTTCCTTTGTGCAGATATTAATATTCTTGATCCAAAAGCAAATTAACTACTTTCTTATTATTGCTGAAATGGACAGAAGCCAGATTTAAAGAAAATCAGATTAAGTTTACATGTCTTGCATTCTATCTTGCATCATCTTAAACACACCTGGCTAATTTAAATCACAATATTTGAGTGTTATTGCTCCTTTGACTGGATACTTAAACATTTCAAAACTATTTTGCTGTTTGTATCTTCATTCTTAGGATGAATCTTCCTTCAACAGCTTTCTATGCATCAGTCTCATCTCAGAATTATTATGTAGAAACTTTGCAAGATAGTGCATCTTTCACAAAAGTCTCATTAATGCCAGTTTCTCTTCTTAATTTAGTACTTAAAATTGTTCTGACTGTGTTTGTGTCTGGCTTGTGTCCCTCTCATATTGGAATGTGAAACATATATTTCAGACCTGTTTCTCTAAGTGACTGTTCCTTTATGCATTGACACTGCACTTATTTGTCATGAGTGCATTTTACATCTGTAAATTTATAATCTTTTTGTCTTTTCAGTTACTATATCATCTTTGTGTTGTGTTTTTTATTCTACCTCCCCCTGTCTAATAAATCTTTAGGGCTGCTAAAAGTCTGTGTATACGGCGTGAATATGCATTATAGCACTTTAACCAAATGTACAGCCTTACCATTTTAAGTTGTACTGTATGCTATAATGCACTCAACGCAGATAGTGGCCAGTGTGTTTGTGATGAGTGAACTGTTATGCCATAAAGTCACTATTTTTTAATTGCTGGTATACTCTGATGTTGCTAATGCTGTCATTTTATATTACAGTGTAACCAGTGGTGTCTATCATGACAGATCCTAAACAACAATCATGAATTGCCTTCTTAACAACTTCTAGCGTTTCTGTTACTTGTAAAACTGCTGCTTGAAATTACTGCTGTGTTGGATGAGAAAAAAGTGAAAATCTTGAGAATTTGTTGTTTTCTAAAGACATATTTAAGTATACATATTATAGAATTTTATTCATCTTATCTTTTTTGAGAGAGATCCCATTTACATCCGATACTGAAAAGTACTTAGTATTTGGTATAGCTGAGACCACTTCCTTGAATGTAAGTATTTAAAAATGTTCTTTCTGAATCATTTTATTTTCAGTTCATGTAAGTCAGTACAAATATGAAACTTATTCTGAGTCACTATAAAAGATGTACTGTTCACCTACTCTTTTTGAGATGTCTGCTTCTTCATAACATCTGACCTTCACAGTCACCTTAATTCCTGCTCATGTCTACTCCTGACAGCCACTGGTACTTTATACAGAGTATGATTTACTTGTATAACTCCATACCTTCCCAGTCACATTTATTTCTGTTCATTTCTACTCCTGAAGCCATGGGTACTTTACGTACAGTATGTTTTACTTGTGTAACAACTGACCTTTCCAGTCATCTTAATTCCTGCTCATGTCTACTCCTGACAGCCACTGGTACTTTACACAGAGTATGCTTTACTTGCATAACATCTGAACTTGTATAAACTATTCATAGTTACAATCAAATCAGTGTAGTTGTGAGATATATATTTTCTGTGACTTTATAAAGTTATTCAATCAAGTGCAATGACTATTTGTTTCTTTATGCATTAACATTGTGCTTGCTTATCATGACTGCAAATTACATCTATGAAACTTTCACAAGCCACACAGCACAGAATATTAAGAACATTTCCTTCCTGATTATACTCTGATTTGTATATTCATATCAAATTTTTGCCCTGTGGTTTTACATCTCATCCTCACAACTGATATGCATTGTGCTTTTCTTTCAGTGCCTTTCAACTCTGATGTTCAGAAGTTTGTTTTTTTTTCCTGAAGAATGTATAACACTCTTTCCAGGCTACTTTAAATTCAATACTTCCTTTATTAATGATGTGCTTTTCCTAGCTGTCTTGCCGCACTGTTTGATTACTTTCTTATATCTCAGAATTGGGTCTTTCCATTTTAATAGATTATACTAGATATACTTGTCCACACTGCCTATTTTTATGAATTACCTCAATAACATGCAAACTCTTCTGAATGTTCTTAAATTTTCTGCTACACAACCCTGCAAATCGATACTCTCTAACAGTTTCGACACATCTGATTAAATACCAGATGTTGCTTCTTTTCATCCTTTTGTCCACACAACACATAAGGCTTGAAATTCAACTGTGCTTTATGTCTTGTGTACCTCATAGCATTTGTAATCATTTCCACCAATGCCACTGTGCAGATTAATTTTAAGTTTCATTCTACTTTATTATGTCAATGAAATTTTATTTCATGGGCTGTCATTTCCTCAATTTACCTTTAACCGTGTGCTTATAATTTCACTTTCTTTGCAGACATGCAAATCTTGGCAATTTCAAGTCTGCAAAAATACATGGCCTTTGTCTTATCATTTCCGATACTGATGATTATGTTCACTCTTATCAGAAGATAAGCAACTCACCAAATTCATACTCTATGACTCAGCCCTTTAGCTCAATTACAGCAACATATGCTTTCCATCAAAACATTAATCGAAATAATAATTGACAAATAAATGGAAAGTTTTTTCATGTTCTTCTTTTTAAATGGTAAAAGTGCTAAATATAATCAACCTTTTTTTTTCCAGTGACATGCAGAAACAAGGCAAGCTGTACTTTTTCTAAATCTACAGCTTCCAGTTTTATGCTAAATAATTTTGCAGTGATAGAATTTGTAGTAGTCACAGCAGGACAATGTTTTCTTTAAATGAGCAAAATCCTCTCTTCTCACAAGTTATGTGAGTCAAAGGCAAAATTGTGATTGTTAACGAATGAAGAAAAATCAAACTCTAAATCACATTTCTGCACTACAGAATGATAACTGGCTTAAATCTACATACACATTTACTTTTAATGCGTTTGACACTAAACAATATTTGTAATGTGTGAGAGGATCATTGGTAAATTACCATAGGTGTGAGGTTCTCGTGATGCCATTTCCAGCCACATGATATACTGTTGCACAGGTCGTCTGGCTAAAATTAAATAATTTAATTTAAAAGGCTTTTGTTGTGCTTAGCACTGCTAACTTATTTTAGTTAGTTTAGCATAGTCAACAAATTAGGCACACTTGCTGGCTACAGATGGGCTGTCTGAAGATGCAAATAACTGACTGCTATGATTTGGTCATTATCTGAATTTGCAGGACTAATGTAATCTATGTGAAAAATGTCAGATTTATGTGACTACTGTTTGTGCAAAATAAAGCTAGAATATATTTATTGGCTGTTATTCATAGGTGCATACCTTCATAGCCATGTCTATAGTGTACACAATCAGCAAAGTGGCTATAATTGCTGAGTGGTGTGGAAGTTCTCTCAGTGAATGAAGAAAACGTATTATCTTGTCATCTATTAATTTTAAACAGTCCTAAAACTTCTTTGCAGGACTACTGTGTATTTGTATAGAGTTATTAGAATAGTTTGCTGTGTCAGCTGAGTGTGCCTTGTAAGGATCACATACTGTGGCTATTGTTTATTACTACAACTTGACATCTGATGTGCACACAGTTAACAATGTGATTGCCTATACTGGATAAAAAGGCTGTGTGTAGACTAAAATGGCCAACTGCTGTCACATTCATGTTAGACAATCATTAGAGTGGCTTTGCAGGACTAGGGGTATTTGTCTAAAACCACTTGCAATAATTTGTTGAATTTCTTATCATAGTAAGACACGTGAGATGTACACAGTGAATTAACTGTATGAAATTGATGAGGTCTAACATTGGTGGAGTATTATGACAGTTTGGGTGGCTTTCTAGGGTTGAAAAATTCTAAAATTACTATTTTGTATTATTGGTAAGTAGGTTTTGTTTAATTTCTTGCTGGAAAAATATTCAGTACTAAAAGTCAAAGTACAATAAGTCCATAATGCCAAAACAGTGGATTGAAAAGAAACATAGAGATGAAGGAGTAGATAATGATGGAAATTCTGAGAAAGAAAGGTTTAATTGGTTGGAAGGAGAAAAAGATGTAATTAAAATTCAAAGACCTCCCCTTCCCAAATACTAGTATACAGGATCATACATTCTCCATAATTCTGCTAGATCTACTCTAACCTGAACAGAAAATGTACAATCTGTACCTGTACAGCATGCAGGTTTACTGGATTATGTACATGGATGAAGTAGAATGAGCTGTCTTTTCTTTGAATTTCATATTTTAGCAAGGTCATATTGGGGATAAAGGTGTATTCATTATTCATTCGTGTATTTTTCACTACAGTGTAAATTATGGAAGAGGTAAATGTCATGTTCAAATATTAATTTAGTCAGGCACAACAGGCAGACTGGCAGATCATGCTTGTTGACTTATGCAGCAATGAGTTAGTTTTCTGTGAATGTAGTATAAGCAATTGTGAGGAGTAATTGTGTTAGTAAGGTAATATATTGTGTTATAGTATCTAAACCTTGAGCAAAGCATTAGTGCCAATGCAATAACTGCCTTAGAGATTATTTGTCAAGTGCTAGCATCCTAGACCTCTGCAAAGCTACCTGTATCACCATGTTAGAGGTTTTTAAGACTTCATAAAGATGCACATCACCATTTATATATGGGACCATGTGTAGGATACATGATTTATGGTTCTTACTAGCCATTAGGTCACCTTTCCAGCAACAATTACTTTTACTAATGAAACATACTCTGAACCCACTACTGTCAAATTTGAAGCATTAAGTCTCATTAGAGCACTAGTACAGGCTGCAGGAACTTTCACTGAATTTGTGAGTAAGAGAATTTTAGATACACAGGTATATGGGAGATATGGGTTTGTGTTTACCCCATGCAGAAACATTTGTTTTCATTTTATATAAACTTGATCATATGGGACACTGACTTCCATTATTCCTAAGTGCTAATGTTAACATCATAGCCAGGGATATCACCTACCTCTATCAGTGACATAATGCTTATATCAGCATCCTTTCTATTTATGGTGTCCGAACAGGAAGTAGCAGTAGGTGTAGTAAGGAATAGTCCCAGGATTCAATAAACTCCATGTAGACATTGCATGAAGCTAACATAGAGTGCATGTGTTTGTGAGCTGAGCAGCAGTGTTAACTGCATATGCATGCCATGCATTGTGCTTGCGTGGATACAAGTGATGTTTCTTGGCAAGCAACAGTGTTGCTGATGCTTGCCAGGAGACCAAGCAGAGCCACCTGAATACAGATATAACATGCAGACAAGTTTGCCTATGGACAAACCTTCTCTGTGAGATTGAGCTGACATCTAGAGTCACTAACAGGGGTTAAATTAACTGAAATAACTGAAGTATTAACACATTATAGAAAAAGTATAATCAGTGCAATGTACACTATAAAAGTTTTTTCAGACTGAAATAATGTATGGTGTGGTTATTAGCATAGGTAAATACAATGAAGCATAAGTACGCTAGACAGGGAAAGTGTGGTGATTAAATTGGTCATTGACCTGAATGATAGGAATGGAGAAAGAGCAAGTGGGCATGTACAATATGGCAATGCTCCCAAGATAGGATATGTCAAGTTATGTGCACTTCCAAGACAAGTCATTAATACAACATGAAGTGAAAATGTAGATAGCATAGTACATACTGCTGTTTACACCTCCTGTATGAGTGTCTATATATATATATATATATATATATATATATATATATATATATATATATATATATATATATATATATATATATATATATATATATATATATATATATATATATATATATATACATATGATATATATATATATATATATATATATCTTAACACATGATAGTATATATATATATCTATATACATATATATATATACACACACATATATATATATATATATATATATATATATATATATATATGAATGTCACACAAGGTTACATGTCAATTGAGATGAATGACTGTCATATAAATATCGCTGACATGCCACTGGAGAGGATATTTAGCAGGGATGGTATATAGAAAAGGGGATGCATGCATGTTGTGATGATCCTCTCAATGACTTGCTTGAAAATGACTAGATTGTCAGCATATCTCACAACCAGTCATGGAGACACAGCATTAGACTCATGGACAACTGCTGTCAGAAGTAGGCTCAATCAGAGACAATTTCAAAATATTTTGACCACCTTGTTGCTTCCATTGTGCAGAAAGCTTTCTACATGGCCCACTTCATAAGTAAGGGTATCTCATGCAGGGACAAGGAGGTCATAACATCCCTGTATTCTTCTCTTATAAGGCTAATTATTGAGTACAATGCCCCATTCACCATGTACCTCGCAAAGCACATGCAGCAGCTGGAGACACCAGAGAGGTTCCTCTCCAGGATAATCCAGGACCCCAAAAATCTACCATACACAGATAGGCTAAAAGCCATATCCCTCTACTCTGTTTCATACAGACTCCTCAGAGGTGACCTCTGTCTGGCAAACAAGGTGATCTCAGACCCTGCCTCGATGGGACTACTGCATATCCACAAGTCAAGCTCCACTCGAGTAACCCACACACACACGGCCTTAACCTGATCTGTGACATCACTAGGACTTGTTGGCAGGACAGATTTGTGTCCCAGAGACTCTCATATCTGTGGAACAGACTCCCTCTCCATGTCAGGCAGAGTACCTCTTTACCCCTTTTTAAGCACAACCTGGATAACTTAATGGGAAATAGAAAATACATCCCTAGGATTCCACCCGTGCCCTTGCTGGGCAGGGGCATTGGGTGCTGATTTGTCTATACATGGGCTAAACTCTTGGCTCGGCTTGTATGGGCCTCAGGGCCAATAGCCTAGCAACTTTCTATGATCCTATGATGAGCATTAATATGTGACATTGCAAGAATATATGAGCTTAATTTATTATACATGTTCTGCAGGAATAGATGTGTTACAACTATAATAATTGTCAGTATTCTATAATAGGAGTTTGCAGATCCTTTTATGAAAATAAACTCTCAGTTTAGAGGGTCAGAGGGTTTAAATGAGACAGTGTTAAACCTGGAATTTAATTCAGGTGCAGTCTTAACCATTTTAGAGGTTGGCATGACACATAAGCCACAAGCCCAACAATTAAACTCATGCAATCAATGTTGTCAGTGATGTCTGTATTTACTGTGTGCAACACAGAAACACATATCACACATGCATCTTGTACAACATCTGTAAGGGAAGTCTGCATTGTCAATTCTTAATATGTATGCGTAGCAAAGAATAGTCCTGTATGGGCTACAAGATGTGTGCAAGCTCACTGCACTAAATGGAATACACCTGACTAAAGCCACATTTAATAGCAATAGATAAACTGAATTATCTTCAATAATTCTTGAATTAGGAACTAGTGTGTTATAATGAATGGTACATCAGTATATGACACTGATGGCAATGCATCAACTATGCCCATGTACACAGAAATTACAGCAGTGCAAAGTCTAGTGTCAATGAGCAAGGAAGCTGGCACTGTGATCATTTATTGACATAACAAACAATGCATGGAGCACACTCTATAAGGACATGCCAAACCTCAAGATTTGCCACACAGTCACTGTTTCCCTGACATTGCCACTGAAAATGTTATACTGGCATGAAAGCATGACATACCTGCATGCATGCATGTATGTGTTGATGCAAAATATCAAGTGGTAATAATGATGCGATTTACTGCTGTGTCTGTGGTGCTGTACAGTCACGGTATAGCTGAACTTAGGATGCAATTGAAGTTCATAGGTTCATAGGATGGTACTAGGCTAATGTTTCAAGAGGATATAAAAGCCTAGCCATATTTAACACAATTTTAAATAGCTATGTAAAAAAGTGCACACAGTTATAAGCCTATGCTGTGTTATCCAAAACCAACTGCCTCTGTCCATGAGGGACACAGGTACAATACCAGGATTACAACTAAGAAAAGATCTTTGCTTTATATGAATGGGAAGCTCCCAATGTGATTTAGTATGTCAGAGGCTAGGTTATCATCTTTTGAAAGACTGTCTGGCATGCAGTTTGCTTCATCAATGTGACATTTCCATCACAGCTGGATTGGAGACTAACCTGTAGGCCAGGCACAATTTGACCCATATTAGTCTGTAGGGGGCAGTATACAGTGTTATGGGTTTCAGTCTTTCCATTAAGGACTTGTTTGGTACACTGTGTATCTTCCTTAGCCAAAATCCCTTGTGTTGCTCCAGCTGTTGCACATGTATTCAACCTACAATTACTATCCACCTGAGTAACCAGATAACAACAGTGTGTGCTGTCTATATTGTAATTGATTGTGAAAAAAATGATTATGCTTTTTGGACATTTAATGTGTCTCTATGGCTCTGGCACCATTCATTTGTTTGGGTTAATACTTTCTGTAGTATATCAATATCATTACTAGATTCACGGATTGTCCAGAGTTTGCAATCATCCATAAAGCTGGCTGCACAAAGTTTGCCTTGATGTCTGTGAATTACATACCAAATAGGAAAGGGTATAGTACAGAACTCTGTGTTAATACACTGATCACTGGCCTCTTGCTAGAGGTGAATTAAAATAATCTGACAGTATGTGTTCTGATGGTGATCCATTGGGCTACCCACTTCATAACATAGTGGTTTATGGCCAGTTGAGCCAGTTTCTCTGTAACGCCTGAGTGTAGAATCATGTCCAATGCCTTGGCTAGGTCAAGGAATGTGGGATGCACATTGTTTCTTTCATTCATGGCCTTTTTGAACTTTTCAGTGAAGGCTACCCAATTTAGCAGACATCATCTAGCCTTATAAAATCGTAAGTGGCTTGGTTACGCAATCAGGAGATTACCAATGTTTCTGTTAATAAAGTCCATGAGGATTCTTTTCATTGGCTTACAGATGAAGATGGTCAGGCTTATGGGTCTATAAATACCCATTTTTTTATGGTTCCCCCTTGCTCAGACAGATGACTGTTGCTGTTCACCATTGTTCCAGAAAATAGCTTGCCTGATGGCCGTGGTAAGGTAGGGATCCAACTGTGTCTGTTAGGTCATGTTTTAATTTATTGATAATGCAACACGGGGTGTTGTTAGAGCTCATTGATGCCATGTTTTTAGCCTTAGAGAGTGCACAGATGAGCTGTTTCTTAAGAAAATATGCTGAGTAATGTTTGCATGTATACTTTAGGTGATGAGCACTGGTGACAGGGGTTTGAAGTTTGATCCAAATCTATCAGCTAGCAGGTTGTCTATTGACTCAGGGTGAGAATTGGTGGTGCCATCCACAATCATCTGTGCACAGAGCTTTGCATTCCTTATAATACTTTATAATTACTTAAAAAAAGATTTGTGTGAACACCTCCAAATACAACCTTGGATATGCATCACATGACACACAGGGATCTGTAAACACAGTTGTACAGCTTGTTCTATTTCACATAATTGCATTACTTGCACATCATATAGCTATATGTTTATCACTGGAAGGGTGTGTTTGAGGAATCTGATATCATATATGGACACAGTACATATGAGTTGAATGTGTTTCATACAGAACAGATAATGACACAAATGTTGACAGTCACACAATGCTGCTGGCCAACACTTGAATAATCTTGTGAATGGTAACACAATTTGGCATACAATGAATTCACCACAGATGTAATGAATCTGAACTGGTTATATGTTTGTGGATATACCAGCAAGACAACTTGTGGATGAAACAAGGCATATGTGCCCATGTAATTAGTCTTATGTAATATTGATGTATGTCACATAGTATTTCATGATGGTAGTTATACACATGCACACATATGCCATACCGCAAATGTCACTGTGATGGCTGAATGAGAAATTTGTAGAATGTTAAGATACTCCAATACAAGAACATGTCTTCTTAATGCAACAATGTACTTAACATATCCCATGGTAATAGTCCTCAGGAGGCATATTACTACAGCTGTTATGGAAGGAACATATAATCAAGTGACAGCAGTGACCATCAATACATTTGATCAAATCTTAGATTGGAATACACTGTTGTAGAGCTGCAATACATTCACACCTCAACACAGCACATGTGGAGGACAGCAACGTTGACATGTGCAATATCCATAGGGTCATAGCACATTTGTAGGATAACAGGCAACATCACATGAAATCCTAGCCATTATTCTAGGCTGTAAACCAAAATCAATATCTCTCTCTATGATGTAGGATAGCAGGGGTAAGTACATATGTGGGCATGTGTTTGATTGTATTACAAACTGCATATGCCCATATGTGACATGCACCAGTCCATGACAGAATTAGCAATCTTGCATCCAGTGGTCTGTAGATGGCCTGAACAGGGTCATGGAAGGACTGTGCTTCACGATGTATGGACACATCTTTGAGATGATGACATCATCCAATGTTCTACCAAAAGTATGTTATTTTGGCAGAGGAAATTAGGTTATCTTGGATTAATGGGGCTATGTTAAAGATTCTCCTGAGTGAGATTCAAATAAAAACAGATTCAAAAGATCATATACTGGTAGTAATATATCACCATTTACGCACACAGCAGTTGAATGAGATCGGATTTGAACATTAGGTCTGTGTAGGTATACAAATTGGATTCCATACAACACAACAGTTGCAAAAACACAGATGACTGACAGCACTTTATAGAGGATTACAGCATCAGTGTATGCTGAGAAGAATATGTTGGGAGGTGTGGGTCACATAGATGTGGATTCACATTTTGGTGTAAAACTGTCTACCCACTCATATTTGAATAAACACACACACATTGTCTGCTGTGAGATTAAAACCACAAGCTATCTAGCTACACATGATACAGAACACAATATTTAATGCCAACAGAGATATCGGAGAGCAATACTGTCAGAGTGTGTTAGAGGTGATCATATTATAAGTGTATGGTCAGAAGACAAGTGTCACATGCTGCTCTAAAATGATATACAGAAAGACAGCTAACTGAACACACACACACACACACACACACACACACACACACACACACACACACACACACACACACACACACACACACACACACATTGACTGCAGTCAGATTAGTGCCCCTACCTAGCTAGTTACTCTAAGATGCAGAGCACAGTACTTAACACTAATTTCACTGCACAAGTCTGAGTTTCATACTGTCAGACATTTTATAGTTGATGACATCATCAGTGTCTGGTAAGAAGATGATGTTAGTTGAGTGTGCCACATGATGCTCTAAAATGGTAGACAGAAAGACAGCTAGCTGAATGCACACACAAACACACAGGTTGATTTCAGTAAGATCAATGCCCTTACCTAGCTAGTTACTCTGTGCTAGAGAGCACAGTACTTAACACTAATGTCATGGCAGAAGTCTGGATTTCATACTGTCAGGCAACAATTTATAGCAGATGGTATCATCAGTGTCCGGTGAGAAGTTGTTAGTAGGAGTGTGTCACATGATGCTATTAAATGGTATACAGAATGACAGCTAACTGAACACAAATGCACAGGATATATTCACTGAGATTAGAACCTCTAAGTACTCCAAATAGAGAGCACTGTACTTAACACTAGCACCACAACACAAGTCTGGTTTTCATACCTTCAGACAACACTTTATAGCAGATCATGAAATCATCTGTGTCTTGTGAGAGGAAGATGTTATTAGGAGTGTCTCACATGCTGCTCTAAAATGTTATACAGAATGACAGCTAACAGAACACAAATGCACAAGTTGACTGCAGTGAGATTAGCACCCCTACTTACCTAGGTACACTAAGCTAGATAACACAGTAATTAACTCTAGTGCCACAACACAACTTTGACTTTCATGTTGTTGGAGAACAGTTTATAGCAGATGATATCATCAGTGTATGTACGGACGACAGATATTTTTTCTCCCCTTCCATATGTCTTTGCCATTTCAGCTGGTGAAGCCTGCACTGTCTGCCCTCACTTCACATGGGCTTACTCTGCTCCACTACCCTACCCCCAAATACCTCTTACCCCCACCATCCCTACCTTTATACCTACACAAAACCCTTCTCTTCTTGTGCATCACTCATCCTCTTCCTATCCAAGCAACTTATCATTCTGCTACCCCTCATCTGTCACTAACACCCACAATTAAATCATACTATCCATATCTCCACCCTTGAGGCTTGACCTATCTAGTTATACCTGTCTTCCACAGCACTCATCAGTCTCCATCTCATTGTTTACACTCACTAGTTCATACTATTACACTCCTTTTTATATATTTTTTCTTCTTTATATATGCTATATATCTCTATAGCTGTCCTCTTTCTTCTCCTTTCAGGCATCCCATATTCTGCATACCTATTCAAATTCCTGCCTAATTATTTTAATTATTTTTATTTTTTTAATTCTTTTTAAATTTATTTTATTCTTTTTATTTCCCTCTATAACATAATTATATATACATATACGATATATTCTCCATCATTATTTGCAAAATTGTTTCTCATACATACCAACTATGCTCCTATGCTCCTCATCTTTCTATCCACACATCTATTCTTACTACTATCATACCTTACATGCTATATGATACCTATCACACCTATTTCTCAATCCCCTACCCTTGCTCACACTGCCTATATCACCTGCCAGCCATTCACTATCACTATTGCTTCTAACTTATTTGGCTTACCCTATCTCATTTCAAGATATAAAATTATTAACCCTTTTCCCAACCCATATAAGGTAGAATGTAAATTTAATACTAAAATACCTAAACCCTCACTCCTGTATGCATACTGTTAAAAGATCATATTATGCCATGATGTCCACCAAACCCAAGTCCTGACTGCCTTTCTTCTCCAACCACTCCTTCTTCTTCTGTAACAATAACTACTAAAATTTTGAAAATTCTATCATGAATATTCAAAGTTTAGTAAACAAAGTCTCTGAATTTAATTCCTGGATTACTCATTACTCCCCAGACATTATTATTCTTACAAAGACTTGTCTCAAACCACATATAAAAGACTCTGAAATAATCCCCTGACTATATTATCATCCACTTTGACAAATTAAATAAAAAGATATTGTTGTAGCAATTGTGTTTTCTAACCATATCTCTGTCTCTCCTTCTTCTATTTGACTACCTAAATTCCTCTCTGCTGAAATTCTTGTCTCTCACTGTAAATTAAATGAGCATAAAACACTATGTATAATTGCCCTATATATTCCCCGAGGAAATAACATCCCTATTCTGCATAACATCCTGTGCTGGATATCTAGTTCCATTTCTCATGAAATAATAATTCTTGGTGATATCAATATTAACAGGCAAACCTTCATATCACACTACCCTTCCACTAGTATTAATATATTTTTATTATTTATTTATTTTATTTTATTTTATTTTACATTTGTTGACCTGGATGATCCAATTGGATACATGTCCATTTTCAGTGGAAGCCTGGGGAGAAAAGCTCCAATCATTCAGGTAATAAACAGAGTAAAGTACAACTTGGTATACAATATATAATAGATAATACACAAATAACAGGGAGAAAAGCTCCAATCATACAGATAATAAACAGGGTAAAGTACAACTTGGTATACAATATATAATAGATAATACACAAATAACAGGGAGAAAAGCTCCAGTCATACAGATAATAAACAGGGTAAAGTACAACTTGGTATACAATATATAATAGATAATACACAAATAACAGGGAGAAAAGCTCCAGTCATACAGATAATAAACAGGATAAAGTACAACTTGGTATACAATATATAATAGATAATACACAAATAACAGGGAGAAAAGCTCCAGTCATACAGATAATAAACAGGGTAAAGTACAACTTGGTATACAATATATAATAGATAATACACAAATAACAGGGAGAAAAGCTCCAATCATACAGATAATAAACAGGGTAAAGTACAACTTGGTATACAATATATAATAGATAATACACAAATAACAGGGAGAAAAGCTCCAGTCATACAGATAATAAACAGGGTAAAGTACAACTTGGTATACAATATATAATAGATAATACACAAATAACAGGGAGAAAAGCTCCAGTCATACAGATAATAAACAGGGTAAAGTACAACTTGGTATACAATATATAATAGATAATACACAAATAACAGGGAGAAAAGCTCCAGTCATACAGATAATAAACAGGGTAAAGTACAACTTGGTATACAATATATAATAGATAATACACAAGTAACAGGGAGAAAAGCTCCAGTCATACAGATAATAAACAGGGTAAAGTACAACTTGGTATACAATATATAATAGATAATACACAAATAACAGGGAGAAAAGCTCCAGTCATACAGATAATAAACAGGGTAAAGTACAACTTGGTATACAATATATAATAGATAATACACAAATAACAGGGAGAAAAGCTCCAGTCATACAGATAATAAACAGGGTAAAGTACAACTTGGTATACAATATATAATAGATAATACACAAATAACAGGGAGAAAAGCTCCAATCATTCAGGTAATAAACAGAGTAAAGTACAACTTGGTATACAATATATAATAGATAATACACAAATAACAGGGAGAAAAGCTCCAATCATTCAGGTAATAAACAGAGTAAAGTACAACTTGGTATACAATATATAATAGATAATACACAAATAACAGGGAGAAAAGCTCCAGTCATACAGATAATAAACAGGGTAAAGTACAACTTGGTATACAATATATAATAGATAATACACAAATAACAGGGAGAAAAGCTCCAATCATACAGATAATAAACAGGGTAAAGTATAACTTGTAATAGAAAACACACACATAACAAGACTGATGAGTTAATAGGCTGTCATAGTAAAAGGGCATTACAGAAAGTCAAAGCTAATACAGTACTTTTTATGATAAAGCAGGAAAAAGAAGGAAAGAATACAAATTAATTATTCAGTCACAGGGATGTATAAGAAAAAAAGCCTGATCAACTTCCTAGGTGAGAAGGGATAGTATAGTAAGAGTGAATTAGAGAAGAATAACCCCCAGACTACCCGACATAGTATCAAATGCATGGTAGGATATAAGCAAAAGAAATACGGTAAGATGTAAAAGAGTAAGGGAGAGGAGTGGGGAGGGGTATTAAGATTGAAAGCATAGAGGGGTAAAGAGTCATATGTTACACATACCTCTCATAGAGAGAGGGGAGGTAAATCCTTAACCGAAAAGTTGGGGAGTTAGTCAGGGTTGGTACATGGACATAACCAGTGTGTCATTAGGTGCTGTTTGAGGGGTTTTTTGAATAGAGAGAGGGTAGTAGAGTGAGGTCAGCTGGAAGTGAGTTCCAGGATTTACCAACAAAGTTAGAAAACAGGGAGTCACCAGCTGAGTTATTGGATTTGTATGTTCGAACCAGCAGTTTGTTAGAAGAATGAAGTGGTCTGGAGTTACAATAGGTATTGATGAGGTTTCTAAGACCAGGGATATTTTCAGGTTGGTTGAGGACCTTATGTGTTACTATAAGCTGATTATATTGAAGTAAGCTGGGAAATTCAAGCCACCCTAGTAGTTTAAGGTTTTGGCAGTGATGTGTCTGATATTTAGAGCCTGTGGCAAATCTGGTGATATGGTTGTAACAGTTTGAGAGTTTACCAAATACGGATTTATTCAAGTTAGTTAGCATAGGTGAGGCGTACAAAAAGGTAGAGAGTAGGTGTGTGTTGGCAATGTCAATCCTAGATACAGAGTAAGGAAAGGTTTATTTCTATATAGTGAGCCACATTTATTAATTGTTTTGATAGTTTGCTTGACATGCATATCGAATTTGAGGTTGTTGTCTACTATTACCCCTAGGAGTTTTGTATGGGTATCTGGGGAGATTGTTGGATGTTACTGTAAAGGTGAATGGAGTGGACATATGAGTAGGGGAAAAAGTAGTAGCTTAGTTTTATTAGGGTTCAAAATAAGATGGTGATTATAGAGCCAGTTTTCTACTATGTTGAACGTTTTCTGGGATAAGGTCAGAAGGTCTGATGGTGAAGAAGCAGAGCAGATCAAAGTGGAGTCTTCAGTGTACTGGATACAAGTTGCATCTGGGATGGCAGTATGAAGGTTGTTGATAAAGATAGAGAATAGAAGGGGATCTAGAATAGAGCCCTGTGGAACTTCAAGAGATAGAGGAAGCAGAGTGGATAATTTGTCCTGCCATAGGACTGCCTGTTGTCTAACACTCAGATAGGACTGGAATAATTGAATAACGTTGCTATCCAGGTATATGGTTGACAGGCTATGGAGAAGTAGCTGGTGGTTAACAATATTGAAGGCTTTGGAGAGGTCGAGAAAGAGGGCTGAGGATAGCATATTGTTATTTCTGTTATGGTTAATGGCATTGGCGAAAGAAAGGAGGGCAGAGCTGGTACTGTGATATGGTCTGAAGCTATGTTGAGTGTCAGCCAACAGATTGTTCTGAATGAGATAATGCAGAAGTTGTTTATGCCTACACTTCTCCATAATTTTAGCCAAAGATGAGAGGATTGCATTAGGTCTATAATTTCACATTTGTGTGGAACTATCACCTTTATGAAGTGGAATAACATGGGATGTTTTCCAGATGGAGGGAATAGAGATTTCAATAATGGTTCTATTAATCAAGATGGAGATGGGGAATGCTATAGCATCTGCTGATTTTTGTAGATATTCTGCAAGGAGGAGGTCAGCAGATAGGGTGTTTGGTTTTAATTTGTTAACTGGGGACCTAATAAGTGAGGTTGGGATTGTTTGGAAGTTAAAGGCGAGTTGAGTGGCAGACATAGTAGTGATGGTATTAGAGCCAATGGGTGATAGTTGATTAGCAAGGGTCTGGATAGTTTCATTGAAAAAGTTATTAAAAGTATTAGCAATGTCCTCTGTTGATTTTTCTGTATCAGTGGAGGGGGTTGGAGTGGTTATTTTATCTGGGTAAAGAAGTCTATTTATACCTGCCAAGAATTTTTGAGGTTTATTTTGGTGTTTTTGTTGAAGATTGTGGTAGTAGTTTTTTTTTTTTTTTTGTCTAGCAGTATGGATTTTTTTTTTGTGTCATTTCTAAGATGATGATATCTGAGCTGGCCTAGAGAGGCTTTGGTTGGTCACCAGATGGCCCAGACTTTATTTCTAATTTAATTTTAAATTTGGTATCCTTACTAAGCCATAGAGCAATTCTTGTTTTAGTTCAAAAAGTGCGAACAGAGGCATGGGAATGAAGGATAGTAAGGAATTTAGTATTAAAGTATATGACAGCTTCATCAAGTGGCAGTTGTTTTAAAAATGACCAATTACATCGTCTCTTCTCTTCTCTGCTCTTCGCTTCCCTTCTCTGCTCTTCCCTTCCTTTCTCTTTTCTTCTCTTCCCTTCCCTTCCCTTATCTTCTCTTCTCGTCTCGTCTCGTCTCGTCTCTTCTCTTCTCTTCTCTTCTCGTCTCGTCTCTTCTCTTCTCTGCTCTTCTATTCTCTGCTCTTCTAGTCTCATCTCTTCTCTTCTCTGATCTTTTCTTCTCAACACTTCTCTTCTCTTCTCTGTTCTTCTCTTCTCTGCTCGTCTTGTCTCTTCTCTACTCTGTTCTTCTATTCTCTTCCCTTCTCTTTTCTTTTCTTCTCTGCTCTTCCCTTCTCTTCTCTTCTCTTCTCTTCTTTTTCTTCTCTGCTCTTCTCTTCCCTTCTCTTCTCTGATCTTCCTTTCTCTTCTCTTCCCTTCTCTTCTCATCTCTTCCCTTCTCTTCTCTTCCTTTCTCTTCTCTGGTCTTCTCTTCTCTTCCCTTCTCTTCTCATCTCTCCTCTTCTCTTCTCTGCTCTTCTCTTCTCGTTGTAATGCTTTCATTCTTCACTTACCTCTATTGTAATCTCAGGCATGCAGTCTATACTACATTTTGTATTACTGCCCTTTAAATATATGATAAGAACACAACAGTGAAAAATGTTTTTCATCATACGCAGTAGAGTCTGGCTGTTAGTGAACAAAAATGATAAATGCATGTCATTTTGTTTCATTTAAAAGCTTGCTGAATTAAGTTCTACACTTTGGAAGTGTAACCTCACTGACACACCCACTGCAGGAAAGGTTGTCTGAATTGTTGTTGCATTACCCTTCTCTCTCATGCTAATCATTCACAGCTGCAAGCCATTAGCAGCTAACAATGGTGCAGAGCCTACACTATGTTTACTGGGGATATGGCTGCCAGAAAGGAGATTTGGAACCAGTTATTCAATGATGTCAGTGCAGCAGGAGGTTGCAGTAGGAATTATGATCAGGTGCATCAGTGGACCACTAATATGATTTCATCAGCCCAGAGGAGAGCAGCTGCCATTGCCCAAGAACAGCTGGCTACAGGGGGGTGGCCCTGTTTCTGGTGCCCATTGACACCAAATGAAGAGTTGCTGTCCACTGTCAGAGATCCAGACAGCTCAGTGGAAACTGACCACCATGTGTTTGATGTTGGTGTTAATGTGGCTGGGAGAACAAGTGAATATATAATTTGACTAATACTTACTTCAAAGTTTTTTACTGTACCTACTGATAAGTTAATAGAGTTATATGACAGAATTCTTCAGTCTAAATGGGTGTGGGTGGATGTCTCAGTTAAGTTTCTGTTTCAGCTATTTCTTACAGGAGATATAGATAATTGTGTATTCACTGTTCCCTTGTGTTATTCCCATTGTGATTGCTAATTGCTGTCCTTTCCTTGCTTCATTTCTTTCAAGACCATCCTCCCTACAAAGTGTGGAGACTTCTGCACATGGTAAGCAACTGTTTATTTTATTTATTTATCATTTGTTTACCAGGAAAGTACAAGTTGGAGTGAGCCGATTTTCAGCGGAGGTCCGGTGAAAAATACTCCAGATGCATGTCTTTGTTATGTGGAAAGAAACAGGAGCATCTGGAGAAAACCCACACAAATTCATGGAGGACATGCAAACTCTGCACAGAAGGCACCCAGCCATGAATTGAACTGGAGAATTTCTTGCTGTGAGGTGATTATTTGCTTATTAATGACCATTATTTAAATATATAATTATCTGTATGTGTGAGGGGGGTGTAATGAGTGTCTGTATTGCTGTGCCATATGTGATTGTCACCAGTGTTACTTTGTTATCGTATAAATTGGTCTAATATTAAGTGTAGCAGTAATTTCATTTTTGTGTTTATTTCTTATTATCAAAGGTGATCCTGACAGTGAAAATGTAGGACTCCTACCACCTGAATTCGGAATATCGGTAGGCTCTGATGATAATGATGACCAGAGGCACAATCGGGTGGTGCAGAGGTTGAATCTGGCACTGAGGTTGTGATTCACCCATCCCCTGGATTTCCATAAGACACAGTCAGTATGCCTACGCATACCCATTCCACTGAGCCCTCAGATGTTGGACAGGTTGAGAGTGACATACTTGATAGGGGTAATGGACATGTTAGCCAAGTTTCAGTTAAAACTATTCTTAACAGACATATAGGCAATTGTGTATTCACTGTCTCCCTGTGTTATTCCAGTTGTGATGTTGAATTTGTATCCTTCCTTTGCTTCATGTCTTCCAGGAGCATCCTCCCTACCAAGTTTGGAGTCATCTGCAAATGACAAGCAAACTTTTTTGTGGACTATCGGTGACCACTTATTAGATATATTAATTTCTCTGTATGTGTGGGGTGGATGTAATGAGTGCTGTGATTGCTGTACCATCTGCAATAGTGGGACCAGTGTTAGTTTGTTATTATATAAATTGCTGTAAATAATTTAGTGTAGTATTTCCTGTGTCTGTTGCTTTTTATCACAGGTGATGCTGACAGTGAAAGTGTAGCAATCTTAATACCTGATGTCAGAGTATTGGCAGACTCTGATGATGATGATGCCAAACAGAGGCACAGTCAGGGGATGCAAAGGTTGAATATGACATCTCCTGTATTTCCCTCAGACACAGTCACTAGGCCTATGCATACCAATTCCACTGAGTCCTCATATATTGGACAGGTTTAGCGTGATGCACTTGATAGGGGTAGTGTAGTTACTGCGGCTTCAGTGACGATTGACTCTGGTCATAGGCAAAGTCTGGACAAGGTGCCATGCAGGAGGGTTGGTTGAGGTGTTTGGAGGAGCCCTGTTGTCCACCATCCACCTGATCCTGGTATGTCATTTTCTGCCACTTAAGTATGTTTAGGGTCATCATGGAGGCACAGGCTAATTCTACTAGGGCCTCTGACAATATACTTAGGGGTACTAGATGTGGCACATGTTGATGTGCATGACTGCCTCTGCTGTGTGACTGATTCAATGGACCAGATGAATGACATGATGAAACAGGCAGTGTCTGTGATAGAATGTCTGCTGGGAAGGGAACAACATCCACATGGCTGTAGGTCAGCAGCAGCATCTGCTGTTAGCCAACATTGCCATGTGTTGCTACTTCCACTGCCCTGTCAGTGGATGAGGTGTCCACACACAGATGTGGTAGGTTGTGGCGTAGTCATGAGGAGACATTATTCATGCTCAGGTAGCACCAGCACATCTGACTATGGGCATGAATGTGCCAGTGCAAATCTGGTAGAGCTAGTTCTCATAGTCAGGAGCAATGATGGAGACCTGGTACTTCTACCATGCATGGCTCACACCTGTCCAACATGCCAGGGTGTAGTGCTAGCACAGAGCTTGGCTAAGTTCATGCAGACACTCACACATACATTTCATATCAAGTGCCCACACAGACACACACATAACAAGTACATGAAGCATTCATGAGGGTTGCAGGTCATTCTGTCTCAATGGCTATTCGATAATTAGGTAAAATTTTGCCTGCCTGCCTGCCTTTCTTACTCAAAAGCACTCATTACCTTAGTGTCAGCCTAGGCCTCCTGCCCCCACAAAAAACACCCTGTGCAAATGATGATAACGGTGTCATATGCTTGATTCTATCTTTGGGATTCAGAGACATCTATGTATTTTTTCTACTTAGTATATATATGTGTTCGTGATGCTATTTTAGACCTTTTACTTAATTCTTACAGCCTTTTTACTGTTATGATTGCTACCTTGGATTTGTTGATATGTCAGTGGATAATTAGAGACTTTGGACTGCTTTTTGTACTTTGTGTATTTTCACTGCATGAGGACTTTTAGCAGGTAAACAGCAGAAATCTATCAAAATAACTCATTCATGCCATATACTGTTGTTATTATTGGACAATTCACACAAATTCTACTCAGGTGCATTTTCAAGTAACAGTATTCAAGTATCTGCCATTCATTTGTGTTCTTACCCATTTATTTTCTTGTTCCAGGTTAAACACTTACCTTGATAATCCTGCGGTTATAAGTGTTGTAATTTGAGACTGACTATATGAGATGCTAACAGTACACATCCATTACAGTGGTAAGTAAGGGCTGAGAGCATTGTCTGGCATCAGTTTTACTGCATGTATGTATACAGGAGGAACATTTACCCCTTAGGTGGTCAGCATGTGTGCTAGCCATTGCCTCTTGGCCAGGGTGAGGGCATATTGCACATACTTATGTCTATTTGCACCCACAGAGGCTGGGGGGTTCCCCTTCTGAGCCCTCACCTGTGTGTGGCTGTAGTGACCCTGCCAGTGGTAGTGTAATGTGTGCCCTTCCCCTTGGTTTTCCTGTTGCAGTTATTTTCTCAGGATAATATTGTATAGGATAGCACAGGCAGTAATAATTTCAGTGCAAGTACTGGGATTGTACTGCAGGGCTCCCCAATATATCTAAGCACCAAAACTGTGGCTTCAGCAGCCCAAACACATGCTCTATGATATTTTTTGTCTGAGCATGTGCCTCATTATAGTGTTCTTCTATCAGTATGTGTGCATGTCTGATGAGTGTCATTAGCCATGGTTCAAGTGCATCCCCTCTATTCCCCAGTAAATGGCCTTGTGAGATATCCCCCCGGAAACTTATGGTATAGCTCTGGGTTGTGTTAGATATATGAGTCATTGTAACTGCTGGAGTTGTCAGCACACACATTCAGGATGATTCCCTTAGCATTACACATAACCTGGCAGATAATGGAGTGGACGCCTTTTCTGTTTATGTAGACCCTTTCCTGTTCCACAGGCGGTGCCTTGATCTCAACGTGCATGCAGTGTATGGCACCCAAAACTTCCAGAAAGTATGTTATGGCATAAAAGTCCTGCATAGTTGTAGCTCTGTGTTAGGGGGTATAAAGGAAAAAATATATAGTCTGTCATGCTGTAGCATAGCATTCAGGAATTGATGTAGGGGATCCTGGATGCTGATGCCTGTGACACCCCCTAGCATATGCTTTAGTGCTCTATTTCCACCTCATATAGACCATGAGAAGTTAAAAAGGGTCTAAACATCCTTCTTTCTTGGCCAAGGTCTATTAGCAGCAGCAGCATAGAGTTGAGCCTGTTGCACATACACATGCAGAACAGCATCAGCAGCCCTTAACATTCTATCCATGTAGTGTAGTTTCCATGGCTGTATTCCAATCTGTTTTGGAATTCAAGGCCAAAACCTACACTAAGTGCACACAACTGCTTTATAACTTATTGAATAGCTCTGCCATCTTTGACTGGTTGATTAGCATACAGCTCAGCTGCTTATGCTGTAATTAGTTTGCCACAATGTTTACCGTGTTTGTGTGGCTCTACATACTTTGAATACAAATCAGCACACTACCATGTGTGGGTTGTGGTGTGAAGAGCACATGGGTTTAGCGAGCCATGTAGGGTTTATTGAATCATAGGACCATAGGAAGTTACTAGGCTATTGACCTTGAGGCCCTTACAAGCCTAGCTAAGAATTTAACCCATGTTCCGAATCCAGCCCAGTACGTCATCAGGCTTTGTAGTGTAGAAGAATGTAGCCCCGAATATTTCTGATCCATTCAAGATGAGTGCCAGCAGTGCCAGAATCACTGCACGAGGCATCTGGGAATGGAAGGGAGTAAAGATGCATTTCTTGCTAAGATCTCCCAAGAAAGATGATGAGATAATGTTTTATGATTCATGTATCACTTAATGAATCTCCAGTGGTGGCTGAGGACCTAAATGTGCTGTCTGATTTGGATGGGAGAGTGGTGCAGCCTAAGGAGTCATGTCACATATAGAGGTAGGTGATGCCCCTGGCTACACCCATTGAATGCCCCTCCCCTTAAAATTTACATTACGCAGTAAAAGAATGTTAGAGCAAGTGATACTAAAACCCCAAAGGCTGTCTGGATGATAGCTATATTGTAATCGTTTATCACCCAGTAAGGAATGAATGGATAGAGTCACTGTTATGAGCCAAATGAATAGAAAATGGAGGATCCCCCCCCCCCCCAAATAGAAAAGAATATGTAAATCAAAGTTTGCCATCAACTAGTTATTATATTTAAGATTTGGAAAAGACCATGGTGTTGAAGGAAATTGTCTGGCTTACAAAGTAAATTTCAGAATGTTTAACTTCCCAGTCATTGGAAGACAGGTTTGCATTTTTGTTAATACTGAAAACATTGTGAAACTATATAAATGTGTTTGACATACACAGTAAAGCAGCAGGTTATATAATGTTGCCCACTCACTATGAAAATAATCTACTAGGGTTATTTCTATGCACTGCATACTGATGAATGATCTGCGTACCAACCAACCCAATTCACATCATAGCAATAGCTATAAAATGCAGCTGAATCTTTTCAAAAAAAGTAACATATTAGCTATCTGGAGAGTCTTAATATATATATCTATATATATATATATATATATATATATATATCTATATATATATATACATAGTTTTAAAACTTCTAGGCACTCTGAATGGAGATCACTATACAACGTGGAACAGGAAATTTAACATTCTTCTTGGTGTAGTGCAATTTCAGAGTATGTATATTTAATTAGCAGATGGTGTGGTGGGTGCATGGGGTTTGCCTCCCTGAAAATTCAATCATGTGAATTAGACCTGTATATATATATATATATATATATATATATATATATATATATATATATATATATATATATATATATATATATATATATATATATATATATATAAATCACAATGTGTTTGAATTACAGCAAACAGCTTTTGCTGTGTGTTGCTGTGTGATGTGGTCCATAATCCTAAATTCATAGTGAAAACAAGCTATGTGCAGTCTTATAGCATAGTATGCCTCACATGACCCAGTCAGGCCCTGAAGAATAGATTCTTTCTGAAGTGCTACATAGAAGTTATACAGAGGTGGGAGCAGAAACACTGTCTAATATGATATGCAGTGTGTGGTGCAGACACTTGCTGCTTCTTACATTCTGAGAAGTCTAAGAACACATCCACCATATTAAAGACTGAGCACTGTACTGCTTTTACATTATTTATTTTTACCATCATCAACATCAGACATCATCACCATTATTAATCATCATTATTAGAATCATATTTCCTTCCAGCATCATATTCACTTTGGCTCCTAAATTTTAGTCCATCATTCTGTCTTTTCTGTCCTGATTCTCCTCCTGTCTCTTTTTAGAGTTCCATGTACTATTCTCTAAACCCTTATATTAATAACTTACTAATAACCACTTTCCTAACTTCCTTCAGGCTTACTCCTCTTGTCCTTTTACCTTTTCTCTTCAATCCATATTATTCCAACCCAGGTGGTCAAAAATCACCACATCAGAAATCAGAGGCTTCATGACTGAAACATGAAAGTTAGAATCTCACAGTTCATTCTTACATAGAGGTTAGAGAGTCTCAGTAAGGCAGCATACCTCTATCCCCTGAGGGTGCACAGGTAAAGGAGGTGTAATAACGAGTGTGTGTGTGTGTGTGTGTGTGTGTGTGTGTGTGTGTGTGTGTGTGTGTGTGTGTGTGTGTGTAGGGTGGTCAGGTTTCTGCAAAGGGTGCAGTAGATTTTTAGCTTTGCAAAAAAGCATTGTTGTGTACCTTAAATTTTATTATATAATAAGTGATGTTTTAAATATCAGGTTTTCATATTTCCATTTTGGAAGATCTGCGTTGCCAATGAAGGCTTTTTAGAAAGGATGCATTTGAAGTTCCTCCTCTGCCTAATCTAATTCCCTCCACTGTTGATCTCCTTTTCCATCTCTTAATAATATCTCTCCTTCTGCTTGATTTTTTCCTTACGTTTCTTCAGCTGCTGAACTCTAGAACCATCATCATTTCCTTCTACAACTTCTCTTGTCATCCTTCTGTTTATTTTTATCCGTCCTTTTCTTTACTGTGTTTTGCATGAATATTCTACTCTTGTACAGCTTCATCACATTCAGCCACTGTGTCTCTTTGTGGTGTTTAAACTAAGTAAACGTCCCATCTCAATCAATCTTAATTTCTAAACTCTTCCAGAACTTCTTTATCCACCATCAGTTGTGGTTCACTTTTGACTCTATAATTACCTCCACTTAAACAAATGAAAAAAGGAACAGAAAAAGAAAATTGTAGTTCAAATGACTTCTGTAATGTACCATGTCTGTAAGCTGTGAGAGGAGCTACAAAGTGCTGTTTGTGTTTAAGATAAAAAGGAAAGAAAGAAAAAGAAAATAGAAACAAACACCAGGATTTAATAAAATCTGTGTTGGCAGAGTTTAGAGCCTACATGGAATGTTACTGTGTCCATATACATGGTTCCCCCTCAGCAGTGTGCCATGCATATTAATCATGGTATGTTGCAGAGGGAGAGCCATGGAACATGGTTATTGAATCAGTGTAGGGAGTATAGTGATAACTGTGTCTGCACTTGAGTAATACACTTCCTGCACTGTCCAATTGTATTATTTCAATGTTTTGTTATTGTTTTATTTTTATTTTTTTTTAATATGTTTGTGTGGTGCAGCAAGGAGCTCAGCAATGCCAAGACACCTGCCAGGCATCTAAAAATAAAATCCAGATGCATTTAATTATTCATTTAAAGGTCATGTTTAAGCATAGCTGAGTGGGATAACACAGCAAGGCACGGTGTCCTTCAGTGCTTATAGGTAGCTCAGAGGTATATGCAAAGGTATAGCAGAATTCCACATATCCTTGTAGCTAAATGACTAGAGTTACGGCCTCATGAGCAGTAAATGCAGGGTTTGAATACATGGAAGGGAAAATAAGCATTTCTTTTTGAAATACAAATTATGTCATTTATTTTTAAATCATGGCCTTCTGGGATCCGCTAAGCTCTGCTAAGACCTGTTAAGTAGTGCATAAACACATTAATAGCTGCAAATGCTTATGCACTGCTTGGCTGTGCTTGGCTGGTTAATGCACTGCTAAGGACTGCTAATAATATGGGTCTGCCAGTTTTGCAATGGTTGGCTGAGCTGCATTGGTTTGCACACTGCTAAGTGACGTGGCACTTTTTTAAATGCTGCCCAATGGCATGTAAGGGTGGGAAAACAGGCTATATTAAGCCCAATAGGCAATAATACAGCATAATCCATTGGAGTTCTGTCTCTGAAGGGTGAGGGTGTGCCCTTCTGGCATTTCTGGGGCATTCTGAACTCCAGGGTCATGGTTGGACTAGTACTCAAAAAACATGAAGACCAAATCTATTATATATAATAACTATAATACCTGTTTTCTTAATATACAAAATCTTTTTAATACCTGGAATAATATGTTTTTTACTATGGAGGAGAGACTTACAATTATTAAAATGATAATATTCCCCAAGATTTTATACTTAATACAATCAATAATACTTTCACCTACAAAAATAACTATCAAGAAACTGAATACACTAATGTTAAATTTCTTATGGGCACCTAATAGACCTAGGATTGCATTAAAGAAACATACTAATAGCTGGTCTCAAGGGGGTATTTCTTTTCCAGACTTTAATTTATATATTATCTCTTCTATTATAAAAGTTATTACTTTATTAATAGATCGGTCATATGTCGCAAAATGGAAAGATTATTGGGAGCTAATTAGTATGCACTTCATGAAAATCTCCTTAACACATAAAAATATGATTATAAATAACTCCATGTTGTGGTTGCTAAAGGAATTTTGTACTTCACCTATTACACCTAAACATATGGTCTGTTACCCATTAAATATTATTATTAGTTATCGTAACTTTATATTCATGCACCCTAAGTATAGGGAATGGAATTTTATTGTATTCCTATAATTTATACTCAGGGTATGCTTATGTCATCTACTTCTGAAGGAGCTCATTTAGCTATAGATAATAATCTAAAGTACTGGTATCAGCTGATATCTGATAATAAAGTTAAAAATCTAGATTTCTTAAAACAAGAATTTGATCTAAGAGAAACTTGCTGGTTAGAGGTTCAGATCTTTAGACAACATCTCATTGATAGAATAGATCTAATGTCTATAACAGTTAAAGAATCTATTCCAAAACTGATTGATTACTTGATAATAAATTTACAGCATAAAGTTTCTGATAAAGGTAAACTTTCATATATATATAAAATTATCAGACAAGAAACTTTTTACAATGTAGATTCATACTGGAATTATTTCACCTCTATTAATGGGGACCCACCAACTCAACAAGATAAACAATATATATTGGAATCTGCTTATAGAACTACATCTTCCATTGTCTGGAGACTTTATACATGGAAATTTTTACATAGATCTTTTTATACACCTTTGATGATGAATAAAATTAATAATAAAGATAATCTATGTAAGAGATGTAATGTAGAAATTAATGCTGACTGGGCTCATATGTTTTATGACTGTATGAAGTTGAAAGAATACTGGAAGTCAATTAATGAATTTTTGCAGGCTCTTTTTACAGATAATTTCATTATTTCTAAGTCTCTTATATTATTCAACACACCTGTACCTCAATGTGTTAAAAGATTAAGCTTCCCTTGTTATGGTCTATCCTAGCAGTGGCTAGGAAAATAATAACTAGAAATTGGATTTCAGATACACCTCCTTCGTTCAATGAATTTAAAATGTTATGAATATAATGTGTCATATGGAAATAAGCACAATTAGAATGAGAACAACTAGAAAAACATCACATTTTATTGTATGGGATAATTTACAAAATTTGTTAAAAAAATTCTAGTTTCAATAGCACAATATTTTAGTTTAATTAATTGATTTGATTGTAGTGGATGTCTTTGTAAATACTTTAGTTGTTTTGTTGAATATTATAATAATACCTATTTTTAATTATTTGTATAAAATTGTTATGATATTTCTCTTATATGTTAAAACAATAAACTTGTTTTGAAAAAAAAAAAAACATGAAGACTGGCTGCTGTAGGGAGGTTTCCAGGGCTCAGAGTGTAAGGTGGAGCCCTAGGACCGGCTGGCATTTGTACTCACCATTGTGACTGGTATCCCCTGCACAGATGAGCAGGTTCATCACCCTATGATGACCTAAAGTGAAGAAAGGGGATCTCTTTGACACCTGGTTCATGAAGCTCAGGCAGGAAATGCCCCAAAAGTCTGTAAGTAATTTTACTAAATTGTTATGCATAACGGTGTGCTTCTCTCCCAACAGCTGCAGAGAAGAGGGCTAGCAACATCAAGGAGTAGGCAGGGTGCTTGGTCTGGTTATGCCATGAGTGTGGTGAGTACAGATGTATTTTGCTAACTGTACTGAACTAAGCATTAAAGAGTAAAGCATTAACTGCAATAAAGTATATACAGTAAAGTTTGCATTGCAATTAATTTGTACTGGACTTAGAGCTGTAGTACAATAAATGAATAATGCCAACTGTAGTGCAACAAAAACATGACACAATACCACAAATGAAATTAAAGTATGTAGAATAAAGTCTGTAGTGCAATATATGTGGAATTAGAGCTGTATTGCAAGACCTGAATAATAACAACTGATGTGAAATAAAAACTCAAAACAATACCAGTAACTGCATTAACGTATAGTCAATAAAGTCTGTTGTGCAATAGGTGTGGAATTAAACCTGTTTTGCAAGAAGTGAATAATGACAACTGTTGAGTAATAAAAACACAAAACAATACAAGTAACTGTATTACAGTTTATACAATGCAATATGTAGTGCAATGTAGGATTAGAGCTGTTTTGCAAGAAATTAGTTATGCTAACTGTTCTTCAATAACACATGAACCAATACCAATAACACAAAGGTAAAATGTGTGCATCAGGATTGTCTTGTTTTAACCATTGCAGTAGAGCTGTATGCATTCAGGCTGTGAGGTAAGGTGCTGCAGTCATGTATAACACTGTAATTGCTGCAGTCTGCAAATATAATGGCTGTCAAATATACTGTTTAACATATACAGTACCAATTAAGGCTGATTCTAGGCTAGTATTGTTCACATAATGCTCTGCCATCTACAAACAGCAGCTAAGCAAGGCATATGAGTGAGGTAGACCACTCCATGATCTGATATTGTTTGTTGACTTCATAGATATGTCAATCCACTAGCAATATATTGTGTACATCTGCAGAATATATAGTAATGTATAGATTACCTACTATCCCTATCATGCTTGTAGTGCATGCATGTTCTACTGTCACTGCAGCCTAGTATAAAACTGTAGTACTACTACCAGGTCATATATTGATTCCAAGTGAGCTCTAGGCAAATATCAGTCAATTAGTTATCAGTACTCACTCAGCAGCTCAGTTTGTAAAATACTGAGTATGTAGTACATTGTGCCACACAGAGACCAGGGTTCAAATCCAGGGCTATGTAGCACTAAATATTACAATATCCATCCTGTTATATTTACAGATTCTCTCTCCACAGGAACTACAAGTAAATGGTTGAGGTAGCCCATATTATGAGTAAATAATTGTGTGTTTAGATGTCACAGACTGTTAAAAATCATTACCAAGAATGTGAAAATACAGTATAAAATAAAGGAAATTAATAAATATTTATTTATTTAATATTTGGTTAGTGGGAAAGTCCGACTTGGAATGAAGTCAATTTTCAGTGGTGCCACAGGAAGAAGCACTCCAGATGCATGTCTTTGTATAAAAATTTAATAATAATATCTTTGTTGTTTGTCTTTTCGGCTTTTCCCGGTTAGGGGTCGCCACAGCAGAACTCCGGTCCGCTAATGATTGGCAGTCGATTTTTATGGTGCTGAGTTGCCAGCCCAACGCCCAACCTTCAGCGAAGGCACACCCATTCACGCATGTCTTTCGGAGGCCACTCGACCACGGGGAGGACATGCAGACTCCACACAGAAGGCATTCCAGCCGAGAATTGAACAGGAGAACCTCTTACTGTGAGGCAACAATGCTACCGCTGTACCACCGCTGCTAAAAATTTAATAATAATATAATAAAATGAAATAAATACAATGTGTAATCTTGGTATGGCTGCATACCTGAGGTGTCTGTTAAACATTGCTGCAGCCAAGTCATACATTCCATGCAGATGTCCTCTGCAGTCACTGCTATTGGGTTCTATCTCCATGTCTCTGGCTGTCTAAATTTGCATACGATTCCAAATTAGGAGCTGTCATTGAGTCTCACACACCACACTGACACAAATGTCCAGAAGGGGCTGACACAGACAAACAACTGGAGTCAGAGTCATGGACTAAAACTAAATGCCAAGAAATGCATAATAGTATCCTTTGGGAAGTCATCCATCCCTGGTAACTATCAGAGTTACCCCTTATCAGAGTTACCCCTTAGAGTTGACCCAGTAGTCAGGGACTTAGGGGCACACATAGACTATCTAGCCTTTGATCTACATATGTCTACAGTGGTGAGGAAATCATTCTATGTTGCACAAGTTATAAACAAAGGTATGGCATCTATGTCCAAGGAAGTCATTGTTCCACTGTATTTGGCATTCATCAGACCTTTCATTGAGTACAATGTCCCCTTTGGAATGTACCTAACCAGGCATATCCAACAACTGGAGCATCCATAGAGGTTCCTCACTAAAAAAAATACAGGGTGTAAGTACTATGTCCTATGCAGACTGCCTCAAGGCTCTATCCCTGTATTCTGTCTCCTACAGGCTTTTGAGGGGAGATCTGCCTGTGATATAAATAGGGCCTGCTGGAGGGATAGGTATGTATCCCAGAGACTACCCCATCTTTGGAACAGACTCCCCATCCATGTGAAGCAGAGTTCTTCCCTAATCCAATTCAAGTTTAATTGGACAATAGGATGGGAAAATGGAAATTCATCCCTGGTATGGCACCAATGTCTTTAATGGACACATGTAACCTGTAAATGGCTCATCTCCCAGGCTCATGCTTACACTTATCAAGGGTATCAGAACTTGTCAGAGATTTGGGATGCATGGCTAGGCATAAAAAGATCTCTGTGGTGGTTAGCCTAGTAAACACCTACGAACTTATAAGTGTTTTGTGTAGTTGTGTACCCACAGTTGTTACTGCTTGGCCCATACTGCCAATGTGAATAGCTTGAGAGGTACGTACATGCTACAGCAGCTATAGAGAACTTGTACACATAAAAGAAAGGGCAGACCTGTAGAGTAGATAGCAGGACTGTTGTCAAGTAAATAGCCTATAATGGTAATAATGGACTGTTTTTTTCTCTCTCTCCACCCCTTATCTTCATTGATTTATTATTTTTATTCATTGGTTATGGTTTACTGTTAACATCTGTTGTTACATTAAACTTTATTTTCAGGCATGTGTTTTACTATTGTTATATATTATAATGGTTGTATATTAACATATCTTTTTGAATTACCTATTTTGTTGGCCTTATACCCTAACTGATACTGGCATTCTTTTAATATTCTGACTGTTCTGTTATTTATTGTTGTGCTCATATAATATGCATTGATATGTACTTGGGTTATTTTCTCTGTTCTGGCACACTGTTATTACTAACAATTGTTTTGTTCATAACTGACCTATACTTATTGCTATACCTCCATCACCACAGCACATCAGGGTAAATTGATTCCTGGTGATCTGCCTACCTTGCCTCAACTGGCCGTGGCACAGGGTCCTGGCATGTCTGAGACTCAGGCCAGCGAGGCCAGTGAGCGGCAGCAGTCGGGCTGCAGTCACCGAAGAGTAACTGCTGGTCATGGTGCTCAGGATCATTCATCGGAGCTATAAACATCACCTGCACCAGATTGAGGGTACATTGGTCAACCTAGTGAGCCAGGCTGGACCTGGTGCCCAGCCTCCAACACAGCCACCTTTGGGGCAGTGAAGGAGCAGTGTTGACTGCCCATGGGTGGAGATGTCAGTCAAGCTGCTGCCATCTGGAGGCACATGTGACATTGATTCCACATCTACCTCTACCTACAGGCATTTGACTTGCAAAAATGGGCAGTGGATGATTAAGTATTAGTAACCTGTGGGGATTAAAATTGCATGACTCAGTCATTACTTGCTGTCTTCACAACAATGTAATTGAATATATAAACCAACAAAGTGGCACTGAGTAAAGACCCTTCCACCGATATACAAAATCCAATTGTCCAAAAACAGAAGAGGCTCAACACGACCAATTGAAGATGATAAAAACCTTTAATACTGCAGCAAATAAGCGCTTTCACATTTCAAGAATGCTTCATCAGACTTAAATAACTGACATAAAATCTAACCATTTAAATACTATACAAAAAACACATTCAACCAATCAGGAATGTTAATTAATTAATATGATACTAAATCAGTATTCAATAAAAGGGCACTTGTAAATGCATCTCTGTAAAATTATTACAACACATACAAATGTTATTTAAAATACTTTATAAAATAACTGAACATCACACTTATATTTTCTATATTATAAGAACTCAATGTACATATGAACGTGCTGCCAAAAAAGGTTTAAGTGTCACATGCTCATTCAAACCATGCCCTTTGTGTCCATGTAACCTTAAAATCCATTTATTTTCCTTTTCTTCAGTGTAATTTCTGATGTTACCTAGCCTATTAGATTTCCTTATTAATTCTAACACTGTGAAACTAAATTTATGTGACGTACCTTGCTGTAGAATATGATTAGCTAGAGCATTAGATTCATTTTCTTTGTGTATTGCATATACATGTTCTCTAATGCGTTCCCTCAGACTTCTATTAGTCATGCCCACATAAAAGCATGAGCAAGTCTGACACACAGCAATGTATATGATATCTCTCGATTTACAATCAGCATAAAAATTCATACCGTAAATCTTTCCAGTGTCAGGATGTGTAAAGATGTTATTACCAGATATAAAAGTACATTGGTTACAACTCCTGCATGGAAAATTCCTGTTCTCATAGAATCAATAGGTTTAAAACCCTCACTCTCATAACATAGCAACCTTTTAAGTGACTTCATATTCTTATGTGCAAAACTGGGTCTGCCACCCACTATCTCTGTTATTTTATCATCTATTGTTAAGATGTTCCAATTTCTCCTAATTACTTCTTTTATCTCCGTGTCTAGATTGCAATAGGGAATAATCAGTCTCTTATAACTTTGCGTGCACCTATTGTTACTTCTCCAATCATGATCTCTTTTCTGTCTGTACAAATAGGGTTTCCCTCTATTGTCTCTGTTTGATTCAACAGACAATAAAGCTTCCTTCACCTCAAGTGTATCATATACTCTTATTTTAAAATTCTCCATTAACACTTGTTGTGTCTTATTAAATATTTCCTCATCCATAGTAAGTCGGGAGATTCTCATACTCTGTCCTGTAACTATATTAGAAAAGACATGCTTAGGATGCATGCTAGTGCGATGTAAGATATTATTTTTCCAGCATGACTTCCTATACATCTCTGAGTGCACATCACCCTCACTTTTCCATATTTGTACATCCAAAAACTCCATACTGGATGTGGTGCATTTGCATTCAAAACTTAAAAAGATCATTGTTCCATTTATATAATGGACAAATTCATTGAGTTCTCTTTCAGTACCTATCCAAACCAAAAAAACATCATCTACAAAACGTTTATAATATCTTATATTCCTATAAAAATATTAATTTCTTAATATATATGTGTTTTCCCAATAAGTCAGCACTAGGTTGGCACAGGAATTTGCACAAGGGGTGCCCATTGCCACCCCTTTCGTTTGTAGATAATAGCTTTTCTTGTACACAAAAACATTGTTATTTAATATTAGGTCAAGAAGTGCTAGAACCCTAAAAATGAATTTCCTAGGTACATCTTTCTCAATCAAAAACAACTTCAAATATTCCATTCCAATGTCATTAGGAATAGATGTGAATAAGGAAACCACATCTAGGGTTACCAATAACTCTTTTTCCATAACATTTCTAGTTTCTAAGGTAGCTAAATAGTCACCATAGCTTTCAAGAAAATCTTTTGTATCTCTTAATATTGTATTTGTATCATGTACAATGGGTCTCAATTGTTGTTCAATGTAAATAGAGGCTGGTTCTAATACCCAACCCCTACCTGAGACTATGGGTCTCATAGGGGGGGTTATCCAAAGCTTTGTGTATTTTCGGTAATCCCCTAAATATGGGTATAGTGGGTTGTTCTACTAATAAAAACTTATATAAATCCCCATCAATTGTACCACA
The DNA here is from genome assembly GCF_019279795.1 of Protopterus annectens. NCBI lineage: Eukaryota > Metazoa > Chordata > Ceratodontiformes > Protopteridae > Protopterus > Protopterus annectens. The sequence continues at coordinate 1,859,999,159 of NC_056743.1, read as the reverse complement.
AAGCAGCATATCATATAGCTCAGCATTTACGTTCCTTATCAATTCATTTAAAGTCAAAGCATTCAAAGTACCATAAGTTTCAGCATCACTTAACATCAAATTTATACTTTTGTCATACATTAGTGCATCTAGTATAACAATTGCACCCCCTTTATCTGCTTGTCTGATAATTATTTCTGAGTTATTCTGTAATTTTTTTATACTCAAAAACTCATCATAACTTAAGTTATAGAACTGTGGTTTATTGCCACTTTTATATAGCTCAAACAGATCTCTCTCACATGCCTTCTCAAAGGCATCTAAAATAGGATGACTTACAGGCATAAAGGTGGATGGTTTTACAAAAGCATTCCTTTTTCCTTCTGCACTGTTACCAAACATTAAACTAAGGCCAATTTGTCTTATAAACATTTTTAAATCAACTACAACATCTGTCACATCAGCAGTTTTAGATGGAATAAATGACAGGCCACGATTTAACAATGACCTTTCTTGTTTGGTTAATACATAGTTAGAAATATTTATTACTAAATCTTCATTGTAGATTTCAGTACCTTTTTCTGAAATTCGTATTTCTCCTCGGCCATCTTTTGCTTCCTTGTTGCACCTTGTGGAGACCAGTTCATTTGCGATGGCTTCCATATGGGTAACAGAAAAGAAAAAGAACTCTTTCCAGCAGGTAAGTTGACTTCAGGACCAGCCAACTTGCTCCTAGCTCCTAAATCCTTAAACGCATGGCCACTAGTGCCTGGCGCTTCTGCTATAGTAGATTAGCAGAAGCACCAGGCACTAGTGGCCAGGAGCAAGTTGGCTGATCGCTCAGGCACTAGTGGCCATGCGATTAAGGATTTAGGAGCTAGGAGCAAGTTGGCTGGTCCTGAAGTCAACTTACCTGCTGGAAAGAGTTCTTTTTCTTTTCTGTTACCTATACGGAAGCCATCGCAAACGAACTGGTCTCCACAAGGTGCAACAAGGAAGTGAAAGATGGCTGAGGAGAAATACGAATTTCAGAAAAAGGTACTGAAATCTACAATGAAGATTTAGTAATAAATATTTCTAACTATGTATTAACCAAACAAGAAAGGTCATTGTTAAATCGTGGCCTGTCATTTATTCCATCTAAAACTTTTGATGTGACAGACATTGTAGTTGATTTAAAAATGTTTATAAGACAAATTGGCCTTAGTTTAATGTTTGATAACATTGCAGAATGAAAAAGGAATGCTTTTGTAAAACCATCCACCTTTATGCCTGTAAGTCATCCTATTTTAGATGCCTTTGAGTAGGCATGTGAGAGAGATCTGTTTGAGCTATATAAAAGTGGCAATAAACCACAGCTCTATAACTTAAGTTATGATGAGTTTTTGAGTATAAAAAAATTACAGAATAACTCAGAAATAATTATCAGACAAGCAGATAAAGGGGGTGCAATTGTTATACTAGATGCACTAATGTATGACAAAAGTATAAATTTGATGTTAAGTGATGCTGAAACTTATGGTACTTTGAATGCTTTGACTTTAAATTAATTGATAAGGAATGTAAATGCTGAGCTATATGACATGCTGCTTTGTGGTACAATTGATGGGGATTTATATAAGTTTTTATTAGTAGAACAACCCACTATACCCATATTTAGGGGATTACCGAAAATACACAAAGCTTTGGATAGCCCCCCCTATGAGACCCATAGTCTCAGTTAGGGGTTGGGTATTAGAACCAGCCTCTATTTACATTGAACAACAATTGAGACCCATTGTACATGATACAAATACAATATTAACAGATACAAAAGATTTTCTTGAAAGCTATGGTGACTATTTAGCTACCTTAGAAACTAAAAATGTTATGGAAAAAGAGTTATTGGTAACCCTAGATGTAGTTTCCTTATTCACATCTATTCCTAATGACATTGGAATGGAATATTTGAAGTTGTTTTTGATTGAGAAAGATGTATCTAGGAAAATGATTTTTAGGGTTCTAGCACTTCTTGACCTAATATTAAATAACAATGCTTTTGTGTACAAGGAAAGCTATTATCTACAAATGAAAGGGGTGGCAATGGGCACCCCTTGTGCAAATTCCTATGCCAACCTAGTGCTGGCTTATTGGGAAAACACATATATATTAAGAAATTAGTATTTTTATAGGAATATAAGATATTATAAATGTTTTGCAGATGATGTTTTTTTTGGTTTGGATAGGTACTGAAAGAGAGCTCAATGAATTTGTCCATTATATAAATGGAACAACAACCTGTTTAAGTTTTGAATGCAAAAGCTCCACATCCAATATGGGGTTCTTGGATGTACAAATATGGAAAAGTGAGGGTGATGTGCACTCAGAGATGTATAGGAAGTCATGCTGGAAAAATAATATCTTACATCGCACTAGCATGCATCCTAAGTATGTCTTTTCTAATATAGTTACAGGACAGAGTATGAGAATCTCCCGACTTACTACGGATGAGGAAACATTTATTAAGACACAACAAGTGTTAATGGAGAATTTTAAAATAAGAGGATATGATACACTTGAGGTGAAGGAAGCTTTATTGTCTGTTGAATCAAACAGAGACAGTAGAGGGAAACCCTATTTGTACAGACAGAAAAGAGATCATGATTGGAGAAGTAACAATAGGTGCACGCAAAGTTATAAGAGATTGATTATTCCCTATTGCAATCTAGACACGAAGATAAAAGAAGTAATTAGGAGAAATTGGAACATCTTAACAATAGATGATAAAATAACAGAGATAGTGGGTGATAGACCCAGTTTTGCACATAAAAATATGAAGTCACTTAAAAGGTTGCTATGTTATGAGAGTGAGGGTTTTAAACCTATTGATTCTATGAGAATAGGAACTTTTCCGTGCAGGAGTTGTAACCAATGTACTTTTATATCTGGTAATAACATCTTTACACATCCTGACACTGGAAAGATTTACGGTATGAATTTTTATGCTGATTGTATATCGAGAGATATCATATACATTGCTGTGTGTCAGACTTGCTCATGCTTTTATGTGGGCATGACTAATAGAAGTCTGAGGAAATGCATTAGAGAACATGTATATGCAATACACAAAGAAAATGAATCTAATGCTCTAGCTAATCATATTCTACAGCAAGGTACATCACATAAATTTAGTTTCACAGTGTTAGAATTAATAAGGAAATCTAATAGGCTAGGTAACATCAGAAATTACACTGAAGAAAAGGAAAATAAATGGATTTTAAGATTACATGGATACAAAGGGCATGGTTTGAATGAACGTGTAACACTTAAACCTTTTTTTGGCAGCACGTTCATATGTACATTGAGTTCTTATAATATAGAAAACATAAGTGTGATGTTCAGTTATTTTATAATGTATTTTAAATAACATTTGTATGTGTTGTAATAATTTTATAGAGATGCATTTACAAGTGCCCTTTTAATGAATACTGATTTAGTATCATATTAATTAATTAACATTCCTGATTGGTTGAATGTGTTTTTTGTATAGTATTTAAATGGTTAGATTTTATGTCAGTTATTTAAGTCTGATGAAGCATTATTGAAACAAGAAAGCGCTTATTTGCTGCAGTATTAAAGGTTTTTATCATCTTCAATTGGTCGTGTTGAGCCTCTTCTGTTTTTGGACAATTGGATTTTGTATATTGGTGGAAGGCTCTTTACTCAGTGCCACTTTGTTGGTTTATATATTCAATTACATTGTTGTGAAGACAGCAAGTAATGACTGAGTCATGCAATTTTAATCCCCACAGGTCACTAATACTTAATAATCCACTGCCCATTTTTGCAAGTCAAATGCCTGTAGGTAGAGACACACTACACATATCCATATAGCCTAACTATATGCCGCTTACTATTTTGTTATTGGCATTGTTGCATAACAGATGTACCTTAAGCACATGCCTTGAATGGACCATAAATGGTATCCTTACCCTGGCTCTGCTGTAATGACAGGGCTGCCAGAGCTATCACAGTTACATGTACAGCTTGCTGTCCTCATAAGTGTTCACACTCCCCCCATGTGTTCTAGGCTACAGCAGCAACTGCAGCCTGTAGCATGCACAGTTGTATGTTAAGGTAGCTGCTACAAACCTACCATACCTCCCAACCCCTAGAAGAAAGGATCCAGATACAATCATACATAATGTGGGGGGGACGGCCCAGAGATAGGGACATGTTTAACAGTTTGCGCCTACAAAGATAGTAAGTTGATAGACTAGCAGCTACTGCATTAGCATGCATATTCTGATGAGTATGAAGTGTGACACTCACATATCTCTCTTCCCTTACTGACCTCAACCCACAATGTTTGCCAGTGAAATGCCAGATGACCGCAATGTCATGGGACACTGGCCAAACATATGAGCTAAAACTGAAGACATACTTCATAAATCTCTACAGTGGACAGTATCTGTACCTGCACTCTGTGATGCTGTAGTCCCCACACCTCAGTAATGTCCATCTCAAAAACTAAGAAAGGGGCCAAGACCTACATGAAGGCCTTATATATTGCACTGTGGTGGCTAGTCATTGCACTCTGACAGGTATGTAATAGATTTCTCCATATAACGGGATGTAGATGAGAGGATGCATGTATGGGGAACAGAAATTACAGAGCTAGACATGTCTTAGATCTATGGTATTGGGGGTGTCAGTGATACTTTGCTGTCCTACACCTACAGGCATGCCTCTCAACTGCCCCTGCTTTAAATCATATCTCAGCTCTGTCCCTGTCAATCCCTCCTACAGTGGTTGACTGCTGTAGGAAAGCTAGTGGATTACATGTAATACAGAGTGGCAATAACTAAGGGTGTACACTCCTGTAACATCAAACGATATACTGTAATTCACCTCCTCTCATTCTCTCAATGTGTCATATAAATAGTTCTAACATTGTCAAAGTGTCCCTGGATGTCCCTGATATACTCTGGCCAAGTCCCTGTTTTGTTGACATTTGTAGCTGTTTGGTTGAGAACTATGCATAACATACCTGTCAACCTTCTATAGCAAGACATCAGCATAAAGGCATAATTAATGGGGGGGGGGGCAAAGGTCCATGCTCAGAGACTGAGTATAAATATTGCCGTACAAAGTAGGAACATGAGTAAACTAACAGATATTACTGTAGCTTACCTGTTTTCTGAGGGGATGACATGTTAAAGTCAGATTCTGACTATTTTCTGACATAAACCAACAATGATTGGCCAATCCTATGTCAGACATCCACAAGTTTGTGTGAAAAGGACCACATCTATGAGGCAAATATATTGACATTCTGCAAACATCTGTATAGTCAGGAGGTATGATGCCTACAGGAAACATATACTACAGCAGGTTTGCATTGCTTTCTGTCATTGTGGCACATTGGTGTTGCTGGACTGTCCCCATATAGTTGTTGTAATAACACACTACTGTTTGCCTTACAGTGGCCATATGACATATTAGTGGATGCTGACTATTAGGGGACACACCATAGTAGACTGCAGTGAAGGGTGTAGGGACATACAGCAGAATCTGTCATGGCACACAGGGACATAACTCAGTATTGTGATTATCTTGATATCCACACATGTAGTGTGTTTCCTGACTGTGAGGTATGGGGTGTGAGGAAGCAGTGGATAATGCAAGCCATTATGGGCGTGCGGGATCTGTACATAATCGATGTCCATGTATCTTGCCCTGTAATGTGTTCTTTTGTTGTTGCCTTTCAGGAACCATGTACCACAGGAGACATCTGCCATTCACAACTCAGGAGAATGACATTATACTGGATGGACTTAGACACCACCATCACATATTGCTTTCCAGGGGTCGGCACAATCATGAACAGTGGGCAGCATTGTGAGCAGACCTTGTGTGGGCTGTTAATCAGATTGGCCAACATGACAGGACCTATGAGCAGGTCTGACACTGGGCCACAAATATGGTGAATGCTGCATGGCAAAGGGCAGCTGCTATTGCCAGGCAGCATGTTGCCACCAGTGAAGGTCCTGCAATGGAATAACCACCCTTGGCCACAGATGAACTCCTGGTGAACCTAGGATCAACAAACAGCTCCCAAGCATCCATCATGCCATGCATCCTGGAAGTGAGTGCCACAGCATCCACAGAAGAGTTGCACCCAGGTAAGATTACTGTGTTCACCAGTGTAATACTGTATCAGTCACTGTTTCAGGCTGTACATACCAGTACATGGGTGTCTGGTCTATCTGCACTGAGGGGTTGGACTTTATGCACAGCTGTGCACACATACTTAGAATGTCAACAATATAGCCTTTATAACAGTAGTTACTGTACATGTGGATATATGCACATATTACCTTGTACCACTGCAATATTTGGTGATGCCGACAATACCCCTCCCTCACCTTTTCATAGGTCTGTCAGGTGTGGCTGAGGTCCATGGTCTTGTTCCTGGTAAGTGTGATACTGTTGTTTTATGGATCATATATACCCTAAGAAAGTTAAGGGCTGGCCATAGCCAGAGATTTGGGGACGTCACACACAGGCAGATTGACAGGGGTGCTTGAAGGAGGACTACTGCCCATCTACTACCTCTCACAAGTATCACATCATGGGTTACTCACCGCATGTTTTAGGCCATCATGGAGCCACAGGCACTTTCTGCATGCAACACCAGATGGATGCTTAGGGTTATGGATGCAACATAGTCTGACATCTTTGACTGCCTCTACCGCTTTGGTGACACCCTGGATCAGTTCACTGATGTAGTGGACAGATGGTGGGCTGAGACAGTGTTTGTCTTTGATCGCACATTATCTGTGGTGGGACATCTGGTTGGAGTTGGGCATCGGACATGTGGACATAGGTCAGCAACACCATCTGTTGAGAGTCCATGTGGCCATGCACACTCATGCTACCATAGTGGCAGTACCTCCAGTGCTACAGAGGGAAGTCTGCTGTCCACACCACAATATGGCAGGCCATGGGCACATGGTCATGGGCAATCCCATCGGGGACATGGGCCCAACAGACAGCAGTCACCATCAGCTACTAGCAGCGCATCTGATCGTGGGCATGGTGGTGCCAATACTTCTGGTGGAGCCATTTCTTGTGTTCGTGGCTGGAGACAGTGAACTGTCCACACTATCATGTACAGTCCACAGCTGTCCAACATACACACATGTAGGGCTAGCACTGGGCTTGACTGTGTACATGCACACACTCAAACACCATGGTCACATGCACGTAACTAACAGACACACACGGCACCTGTCCATAGCCCATCTAACCAACACCCCTTCCTGACAGACACACACACACACACACACACACACACACACACACACACACACACACACACACACACACACACACACACATGCTGTCAACTGTTTGGCACAGCCTAGGCCTTTGCCACCCCCACATCACACCCTATGTATGTGATGATACCTGTTCCACATCCTTGCCATCCATGCCATTGATGCAGGGACATGCAAATATGTGTCTGATGCACAGGGCGACTATATTACTTTACATGGATTTGTGTAGTGCAGTATTTTTATGCCATGGCAGTTGTTGTGGGCCATGACATGTACTGTATGCTGGCATGTGTCTTGACTATACATCAGACTTTGTGCATGATGTTAGATGGGCGGTAGTGCTGCAGAATAACAGGTGTGCCACAGATGTGTGAATATTTCTGTTCCAGGAGTCTAAGTGGTTTAACTATGGACACATGGTGGCAATACAGCGGCACAGGATGGCATGGCAGCATAGCAGAAATATCACATCAGCAAGGTATGGCAGTATACTTTCATAGCTCCCTAGGTGAATATATGTAGAACAGTGTGTCAGGGACAATGAGGACAGTCAGTGTAATTATGCTTTCATACTTTGCGACAATGTCTACTATCCTTGGTATGTGTCACCTTGGTTTTCTGAATGTACAAATCTAGATGGTGGCAGACATCAGTTATGCTTATGTAGATGAGGGCAATTTAAGGCCAGCAGCTAGTCACAGGGCTGTAAAATGCATAACCATTGCACAGAGCTAGTCCACATGGGCAAGTCTGCAGTGCTGCAAGGGGATAGTTTTATACATACAGACATTGGATGATTTAAGATTAGAACCCCTACCTATAGCTTGCAGTACTTATCCTATGCGCCACTGAGTTTATATGATACTAGACTGTCAGCCAGTGCTCTTAAGATGGATGACATCAGCAGGCCTTGAAAAGCAGGTCAATGCTGAGGTGAGCAGCTAGTGACACGGCCATAAAATGCATAACCATTGCATAGAGATTGGCCAGATGGGCATTTCTCTAGTGTTGCAAGGGGATATATTCACACATGCACACAAGTGTACACACACACACACACACACACACACACACACACACACACATACACTCAAGTTAGATGATGTGAGATTTAGCTCACAGTACTTACTGCATGTGCCACAGGTTATGTCTGTTGTATATGTGGATGCAGGCACAGTACTGATGGAATAAACAAAATGGTCTTGTGTTAGACAGCATGTGTGGCCTGCAGAGTGATACTGCTTGATACTGTTATTGTATCTAGTGTCCTAGGAGTGGGATACCTGTTAATATCCCTGCTATGTTTATACAGTTGCTAGTATGGCCATATGTGGCTGTTTGCAATTTGATAGGTGGACATGTGGCCAGTGACATTATGCCAGTCCAAGGATTGTGTTGCAAACAGTATACATTACTCCACCTACTCACCAGTGTCTGTCTACAGGGTAAAAATCCACAGGCACAAGGGTCTGTGGGTAAGTGGATTATGTACTGTTGAGGCCTTGGTCTGGTTCTATCGGACAACTGTTGTGATGTGCAAGTGCAGATAACTCCAGCATTCTGAGGATATGTGGGAACATTCGTACACCCCCTCCCACACATATATATATAAATGTGTATAACAGGGATATCACCTTAACTGTTGTGTGTGTACATTATTTAAATGTGTTTTGTAGATGTATGTGGAGAGTCTATGTATCATTCTACATTATATACATATATATATATATATATATATATATATATATATATATATATATATATATTAGGTTTACTATCAAAATTGCGCCGTGCAATTGCATGGCTATGAAGTATTCGAACAACATATGTTCGAACACTTCATAGTACGGCAGGTTATGTGAGTGAACGTTATCATTGCGAATGGACTGTGCATTCACAATTATAACATTCGCTCATGTAAGGGGAACGCGGTATGGTGCAGTTAGGGAAATACATCCTTTTCCTCACTGTAGTGTGATCTCGGAGTTGGAATATTAAGTTAGGAGGGGTATGGGGGGAACAACCCCCCACAGGGGGGTGCAGGGGGGCTTGCCCTCCTGCATAGATGTGAGCTTAGGCTAGTTAGGTAGGGAGTTAAGGGAAGGGTGGGAGTGTTGTTAATTGTCGAAAATGTTGCGAGCGACATTTTCAACAATTAACAGCTGTTTTCGACATTAGGTACATACGGAAATATTCATTTCCGATGTTAAAATTCGCACATACGTACACTTTTTTTATAATTTTCAATTTTATGATAGTAAACCATATATTATATGTATATATATATATATATACATATATACACATGTATCTATATATATATCTATATATATCTATATATATATATATATATATATATATATATATATATATATATATATATACACACACACACACACATATATATATATATATATATATATATATATATAAGTCTACGTCATATGGTCGACATTTCATATGGTCGACACTGGAGTTGATATATATAGTTAGGGGGGTGTGGGGGGTGAAGCCCCCCACCTATATCCATTAAAAATGTTGAGCTTTTGTTGTATTTTCATGTTTTAAACGAATTTTAAACGAATATTAACGGGGGCTTCATCCTCCACACCCCTCAATGTGGGGGGCTGTGCCCTCCACACCTCATAACTATATATATTAACTCCAGGATCGCACAACTTTGGGGAGTGGAGCAATTCCCTGTTAAGTGCCTTGAGTACTGGTTGTTGACCAAATGAGCCGTCGACCAATATATATATATATATATATATATATATATATATATATATATATATATATATATAGATTCACTTTATAATCCCGAAATCTTGAAATACCGAATTTCAGAATTTCGAGATCATAAAGCTGAAACCTGACAATCTCGAAAACCCAGAAGCGCAAATTTTAAATTGGCGAACACTACTAACCATACACCACACACACACACACACACACACACACACACACACACACACACACACACACACACACACACACACACACACACACCTCCCCTCAACACACAAACACTAAAACCTACACTACATACAAGCATGGGGGCAAGCACCCCTGCACCCACATTCTCCCTCTACTTAAATATACTAACTCCACGGTCACACTACACAGACAAACACAGAAAAACACCACCATACAAGCTACATTCCCCTCACACACACAGATCACAGAAACAACACACACTGACACACACTAAAGCCCCTAACCAAAACTCTTAAACATAAATACTTACCTGCACTCACAGCTATCCCTTCACACAGTGCAACACCAGAAGCACTACTTCGGGATTTTGAAATTCGCGCTTCTGGAGTTTCAAACTTTTGAGCTTTCGGCTTTATAATCTCAGGATTCTGAAATTCGGTATTTCAGAATTTTGGGATTATAAAGTGTTCCCATATATATATATATATATCTTGTTATTATATATATGTATATGTTTCACATACCGATAGATACATTAATCATGGGTGAGTGGGGTAGGGAGAGACAGATATGTATACATAGCTGTCTGTATGTACAGACATATTTCCACATAGCAGGTCTTTCAGCAGAAGGGGCAACAGACTTGGCCTCAAGTTAGATAAGTGTAGGAGCATGCCCAGTGTGACTGTCAGTACTTACAAGGTGACTTCAGGCCAGAGCTACGTTTACTCCAGTCCGGAATGTTGTGTGTTGCAGACCATTGGCTGCTGCACCTGTTTCCACAGTACAGCACTTCCCTGATGCTGTCCATGGCATTCCCCAGCTGTTTGCTGAACTTAATATGTGACTCATACCTCTCAACTGTAGAGATTTTCACAGAATGTCCAGATTTTTGCCTCATATTTTTGGTCAGTTTTACATAACATTGTGGTTTTCTGGCAAATTAATGGCAAATCATTAAAGATTGAAGTTAAGAAATAATGACGGACATTTGTGTTTAAGACTCCATACACATCAGGACACTCATGCTAATGCAAGACCTGTTATTATATCAACTTTCTATATTTGTAAGAGCAATATTTAAAACTTGTCCCTATTTTTGGGCCTTTGTCCAACTTTTATTCATGGCTTTGGCCAAATTTCTTGGTCTAAGAGGTTGAGAGGTATGATGTGATTGGGGTACATGATGTAACACCACACACAGAGTGACGGTCTGCATACATCTCCCTGTACATGTTTTTGCAGAATATTCAGCATTTCGGCCCATATGCCTGTTCTGTTCCTCATACAGTTGTGGTTTTCTGGTAATATACTGTGAAATGCAGTCACTGAATTGTTGTTACTGCTATCACATTTAAGTGATGTCCTTTACATCCTGCAGCTAGTCTGAGCTGTTGCAACCTGCTGTTATACTATCCACCTTCTAGGTTACTCAGAGCATGTATAATGTCTGTCTGTAGGTTTGGCCCTTTGTGCCTCATTCATGGCATTATCCAGCTTTCTTGCAGTACAGAGAGAGGTTTCATTCCTCACACTATCAACGACATACCCACATACAGTGTCACCCCCTGCATTATGTGGGAAATACAACATGTGGCCAGGTTCTATGCAACAGCCCTGGAATTGCCAGGTCTGCTGATATATCATTGCAGATTTACTGTTACAGCAGTTGTATGGGAACACTGATGTGTTGGGGGTGGGGGACAATCGGCCCATGCTCTGCTGGCATAGACAGTCATATGACTGTATTGGGACCCCACTGTTTGGCATCTCCCTTGAATAATGTAGTGGAGTTTCCAGCCATGTGGCCTAGTTAATATTATGGAGACATATTATTGGACAGAATGCCTATTGTCCCACGTGGCTGCTAGATCTCTCCAAGTAGCCCAGTAGCCCACTGTATTCCCTTGTATACATGCAACAGGTCCATACATATGCTACCATAGTCTAGTACCCCGTGCAAGTGGTGTATAGGAGAGTGACTTACCTTGCGAATGCAGCAGTTGACAGACCTGTAGTTCGGGGCTGACTCTGTCTGATGCATGCAGTACATAACCAATACATGGTTAGATAGAGGTTGTGTGGGTTGGCTGGCATCATTTTTAGTATATGTATGTGAGTCAGAGTAAGGTGTCAGTTCCTAGGGCCCTAGCTTGTTATTGTGAACATCTGTGCACATGTGGCTGGAAAGTACCTCTGGGCTCCATTAGATATATCGAGGCATCAGAACTGTGACTTCAGCAGCCAAACATACACTCTTTGATGTTCCTAGTTTGTGTGTGTGCCTTATTATGGTGTTCTTCGGTAGGTGTGTGTACATTTCTGATGGATGTCATCATCCACTTTTCTAGTGCATTGCCAGCATACCCCAGTAAGTGTCCATATGGGATGTCTCCCCTAGCAAACATCTGGTACAGCTGTGATGCATGCCAGATATGGGAGCTGTGATAACTGCCAGGGCTGCCAGCACACACATTGATGATAATGCCCTGGGCATTGCACACAACCTGGCAGTTGATGGAGTGATAGCCCTTGTGGTTGACTTCGATTCTACCCTTATCAGTGGGTGGGACCTTGATTTGTACATAAGTGTACTCTATGGCACCCAGTACCTCAAGGTAGTGTGCTACATAGTAGAAGAGTTGTATACCGCTGGCCCTCTCCTCAGGTGTGTGGTGTAAATAAATGTGCTCACTGGCATATGGTAGCATGGCATCCAGGAAATGATGGAGTACTCTGGATGCTGATGCCTGTGAGATCCCCCCATCATGTCTCCACTTGGTCTTTGGAAAGTACATGTAGCTAGTACCCTAAGGGCTACATATATCTTTGTTTCCACTGGGATCGGTTCCCGTCTGTTGGCTCTGAGTCTGAGTTGTGGGCAGCAGAGCTCAGTGAGTTCTTGTAGTATGGTAGTATGTCCTTGCCCACCCTGTTGCAACCTACAATCTCCAGCTCATGTAGCTCTTAGAAGGTTACCTGGGCCTGAACACTCTTCTCCTCTTCCTATTGTCAGCAGCAGCAGCATTGACCTCAACATCTAGCACATACAGATGTAGCAGACCTGCAACAGCCCCTGGCATTCCTTTAGTTAAAAATCCCAGGTTTGTACTCCACTGGTGCAGAGTCTATGGGTGAAATCAGATTGTAGGGTGTATGCAACCTTTATAGTGCTCTGCTGTCAGTGCAGCCTGTGTTTTGGCTACCTATGATGCATTCCACCTGCCAAATACATCACTAAGGACTGTTAATGGCCCTAGATTAAGTGAAACAGGGGTCATCAATAATTAATTTATCATTGGCTTTCTCAGCCAATTTTTTTTTTTTGCAGTCTTCCTCACTCAGCACTATGGGATGCCATGCAAACCCATGCCAGAAAGATAAACAATGCTCAGAAGTCACTAGACACACCCCCATGGAAGTTCATGATCAGCATAGTGGTGCACCATGCAAACACACGCAAACACGATAAAACAAATGGCCCAGAGGTAAACAATGCTTAGCTGCCACTGTACATACTCCCTTGCTCAGCAGAGTGCTGTGCCATACAAACAGGCACCACTGAGCTCCAATAAGCTTACAAGCCTTCGGACCCACCCCACTTTGATGTCAGTTTTACTTCTTCTGTGGACACTAGCACGGTTTTCTGCCTTCACCTCTTGGGATCTGTGGCTACAGGTACCCATTTGTGCTATTCAGTAATGCCAGTTCATTTGCATAGAGATCCATCCACAGTACCTGGAAACTACACAGTTCCAGGCCCTGCTCATTAGCAACCACAGCAGTTTACCATTGTACATACTCCACGCAGGGTTGTATAATGCATTACTGTCACATACTACTATTTTTCATTTTTACACTTTTTAATTTATTTTCTTTTTTCATAAAGGCATGTTTGTGCACTGTGGTGTGCCATGCAAACATAAACAGACTATTAAAAAAAATAAAAATTATTTTAACTTATTTTCCATATGGTTTTGGATACACAGTGGCAGGGGTGGCTTGTGCTATAGGACTGCAGAAAACAAAAAAAAAAGAAAAAGAAAAGTAAAAAAACAGTTAACTACGAATCCCAGAAGTCCACACATGTGCACACGCACTGGTCAGAACCCAGAAGAACTCCAGACTGGTTTGTCAAGCAGTCCGGATAACGGAGAAGGCATCTCTGCCCCGCAAATGCCCATAAGTGTATGTGGTGATGACCACACAGAACAGAAGAGCTCCGGACTGCTCCTTCTGCAGGCTAGACCAATCAGGAAAGCTTTGTACAGCTGGAACCAATCGGGAGAGAGATGAGGTTTGTCTCGCGACGACTGGAGGATTTACTGTTAGCTTGCGTGGGTGAGGATGGATGCAGGATTGGATTTTGTTTACCGTTAGCTTGTGCGGGGCATTGGAATTGTTTTCCCGATGTCGGATGGTCTCGCAACCATTCTAGGTGAGGAGTGTGTGTGTGTGTGTGTGTGTGTGTGTGTGTGTGTGTGTGTGTGTGTGTGTGTGTGTGTGTGTATAAAATGTCCCAGTTGCTACATGGTGGTGGGTAGAGAATAAGGCTTGAACCCTGTACCTTGGGCCCAAGTGGCAAGAGCCTGAATTCCCTACCCAACACCATTTGTAAAAAAATAGCAGATTTTTGCCTCATATTTGTTCTGTTCCTCATAAAATCTGTGATTTCTGCATTTTTTTCTTAACACAGCCAGTAGTGCAGTGGTAGCTTTAGTGCCTGACAGCTACAGGTTGTCTGGTTTGATTATCAGCTGGGGTTCCTTCTGTGTGGAGTGTGCATGTCCTCCCTGTGTTTATGTGTGTTTGCTCTGGTGTCCTCGATGAATATTTGAAATTTGTCCCTATTTTTTGGACTATATTCCCCAATTATTGGCTTTGTCCAGGTGTTTTGTGCCAAGGTTGAGAGCTATGATGATAACTGAACTCATTAAATATGTTTGGGGGCTGTATTCCCCCATTATTGACTTTGTTCAGGTGTTTTGTGCTAAGATGTTGACAGCTATGGTGAGAACTGAATTCACTAAATGGTAGCCATTTAAGTTTCAGTCTTCCTTTCTTTCATAAAACAGATGATTTGGCATAGTGGTATGTTGTTCTGACTGTTTTGCACAGTGTCTTCGGTTCAATACTTGGCAGTAAAATGTATGGTGGTAACACAGCATTTTATTCTAATAACTTTCCAACATTATAGAAGCAATGTTTAAAATGTGTCCCTGTTTTTTGGTCTTTTGCCCCCCCCCTCCTAAATTTTGGCTTTTTCCAGATTTCTTGTGCTGCAAAGTTCAGAGATACAGCTGAGTGTCAAGTAGATTTGAAAAGAAGCTGAGAGCTGCAGGGGAACAAAAGTTTAGTGCTGCTTATGCCAAGTCTACTTGCATTGTTAATAGCACAATAGGTAGTGTACTTGCTTTTGATGCAGAAGTCTGTGGGTTCTACTCCCACAGTAGGTCGATACATTGCTGATGCTGTACTGTATTGTAAAGGGGTGGATTCCTTTTTTGTGAAGATACCTGGTAACTATGAACCTGTTATCAGTTTGCCATCCATTCCCAATTGAAATATTACTAGCTTATCATTTTTTTAATGCAAATTAGGCAATTTATTCCTCAAGGGCAATACGCACTTTATTTGTAGATGAAACAATGAAATATAAAGTTGTTTTCTAGCAGCAACCTCTTCATTAGTTACAGATTTCTTTAATGTGGAATTATTTAGATGACTTTTACTTCTTCATAGATTGTGCATATTTACTGATACTGGTGGACTGTAGAACTTTGAGTAGACTTTTATGATAGAAATGTTCTGAATTGGGCATTTTTGTCGTTATTGGTGCATGCATTTTGTTTCATTGTTTACTGGAAAAATGTTCCAAATTGGGCAATTTTGTTATTATTGGTGCATGCATTTTGTTTCATTGTTTACTGGAAAAATATTCAAAACAAATTTAAAATGCCCTCTAACAACTGCACTATATTGTACAAGCAATATAATTTAATACAATCAGGAAGGTGTATCAAAGACCACGTGTATGTTTTGTGTGCAAGGGGCTTATGATTTGAAAACAGCCCAAAGTTAATCTTTATCTGCCACTGGGAAAATGTATTTTTTTGAATGTGGATTTCAATACTGTTTCAATGAACATGAGTTCCAAGGGGAGAGAAGTTTTAATGCTAAGTCTGTTTTCATTGTGAGATTGCATTGCTTTACTTAGCACACATCTTTGTGTTTCTGCTGTAAAATGCAAAATAAAACTTTCAAATGAAGTCCAAATCATCATAGAAGTAAAGCAGTATGCACATTAGTGTTTATGGTAAATGGGGTGAAATAGACAAATAATGGTTCATTGGAATGGCTGCAGGCTCCATTCGACCATGAATTTGTGAGGGGGAAGGGTGGCAAACTCAAAGACAGCCTCAGCTGAACTATACCTCTCAACTGTCCAGATTTTCACAGAATGAATAGATTTTTGCTTCTTATTTTTGGTTTGTTCCTCATAAAATGTGCGGCTTTCTGGCAAATAATTTAGGAATTAAGTCACTAAATAATGACAGACACTGAGTTTCAGACTTTATAACCTTCAGAAAAATGCATGCTAAAGCAAGATCTGTTATTCTATCAATTGTCTCAGTTTATACAACAATTTATAGTACTGTTTATATCTTCCCGCAGTATATTTGGCCTTGTCCAGATTTCCTGCATTAATAGGTTGAGAGGTACTAGCAAATAAATTGCTTTATAGAATTAGGGATATCCAAACCTCTCAACTGTCTCCAATTTTGGTGCAAAATGTTGGTCTTCCCCTAATAATCCCGCCGCAAAATGGTAATTTTGGAAGAAAACGTGGAGGGCTTACAATTAAGAAATAACTGTAATAATCAGAGTTATAGATTACTTTTATTTCAGAAATGCATGTAGATTATTTTATTTTGTCAGCTGCTCAAGTTAGCAGTACTAATATTAAGTGCCCCTTCTTTGACAGATTCCCAGCTGTATTGTGTGGCTAGTTTATATTTTTGCATCACATTTTTGGTCCATTTTTCATAAAATTGTGTGTTTTTTGGCAAATTATTGGCAAATCATTAAAGACTAAAGTTAGAAAATAATGACAGACATTTGAGTTTCAGATTTCATACCTTTCAGAAAATTCAGACTAATGCAAGACCTATTATTCTATCTTTCTAAGTTTATAAGAGCGATATTTAAAAATTGTCCTTATTTTTGGGCCTTTGTCCCACTTCTATGTATGGCTCTGTCCATATTTCTTGTTCTGAGGTTGAGAGGTATGACAAATGTGACAGGGCCATCACAGTCAGCCAGAGACATTTCAAATTGTGACAAACTTGTTGCACCCCACTCCCCCATGTAGTGACTCTGGATATGTCCAAGCAAGGCATGGAGCAGTTATGCAGTGCAAATATGCAGTGTGTCCCCCCATCCAAGATAGACACAAGTGCTACTTTTATTTTGTCCTTGATTTTGCAGAATGTTCTGGTTTCTGTCATATTTTATACTGTTGATTTATGCTTATTATTACTCAAAAAGTGCCTGTTGCTCTGTGTTTAAGTAGCAATGATTTAATGACAATCAGGTAAGCTTGTCTGAGATTGTAAGATACAAGTAAGCTTTAATAAGCGTACTGTTAAAGAATTGCCAACATTGAAAGCCTTTCTGTTGTTGCCATGCAGGGAATACTTACATAACTAGATAATGTATAAGCCTTGAGTATTGAAATGCATATGATAGTATTTGTAATAAAGGACAGGATTACATTATTTTAAGATGCTCATTAAATTAGTTGGAGACTTGCAGTCATCTTTTGCAGGCTTTACCTGTAAACCAAACAGAATGCCAGTCTATCATGTGTGGTCCATTACCTGTACAGTGATCCTTTAAGCAATGTATCTTGAGCTTGTTTCTTGTTTGCTTTTCATTTTTTACTTTGATCATGTTTTCCCCAAGAAACAAGTAGATAGTTGTTGTCAGCAGCAGGTCTTTTTTGGATAACAAACATTTTTACAAGTGGGGATATCACAGAGATTGCCACTTTCAGCATGTTACTTGGTACTTTAATAAAGCTGAATATAAATTATAATTAGAACTGCAGTGCAATGAGAAGTGGTTTGAGTTGAGTGCTGCTTGTTTTTCTTATACTTGATTTTGACTGGCATTCCAGTAATGTATTTAAAAAGTAATTTATTTTTTAATGCCTCACAACCTTTTTGTTTCCATTTAGATATTAAGTAAGCTGTCATGTAGCCAATGTATTGAAATATTTTTTTCTTCTACACTTCATTTTGCCTTGATTGGACTCTCATAATGACGGTTTGGCACCCGGGCCAGCGTATTTAATTAAAGTTACAGTTTTTGTGGTTTTGAGCATAGCTCCTCCCCTTTCAAGTTGGCCGGACTGCTTCCCATTGATCCCACTCATTCAGCTGTCTGCTGCAGCCCCCCTTTGATTTTACGTCACCAGCCACTACTGCACAGTGGATAGTTATGCACATATCTGTGTCTGCTATGTTATTTCTGCCAGTCTAAGTGCACTTTTAAATCCCCTGGTGTCAGTTTTACATCCTGTAGATGGAATTTTTCCATGTACATTATGGGCACCAACAAGGGGGCTGCTGGACTGCCTATCTGCTTGTTGGATTGCTCTACCACCCTCATTTGCATGCAATTCACCTGCTTATAAGGTGATTTGCATGCCATGGACACTTTCATGTTGGCAAGCTCGTGCATGCCCCCCAGCTCTGTTTACTGGATCACAGATCTTCTTAGTTCTGTGTAAACACAGTGCCACTATGCCTACACAGAAAAAAGTCCATGTAGGCTTTATTGAATTCCCCCCAAAGAATTTCAAGTTTCCTTGACATTACATATATTATTTATTTATTTGTCTATTAATTGCCAGTAAAGTCTGAATGAGCCAAGGTCCATTTTTAGAAAAGGCCTGGAGAGAAAAGCTCCATAAAATAAATATATCAAACACTGATATGCTGAAGCTTTGACACAAGTGTTATGAAGAACAATAATAGCATTCCATTATACAGATGTTTTAAAGAATGTAATAGAGTGAAACATTAGCATAGTGCAAGTTTTACAGATGTTAAAAGAAAATACAATATTTATATATGAATAAAATAGTTAGAAACCTGGAGTGGCTTATATTTTTTGGATCTCACAAACAAAAACGGGCAATGGTGGTCAACCGTGTTTACAGCTGATTGTAATTAGGGTGTTATTCTTAAATTAATTTCTGCTATGCAAAAGCTACTTGGAAACAGTTTGTGCTCTGAAAATAGACAAAAGCTAATTCTAAAAATTCAATATTGTTTCATATGGCAAATAAACTGTCTGCCCAGCATATAATACAGAAAGCACCCCTATCTGAATTGAAGATGTTGTGAGAAAATTTGGAACATAGGTAGATAACTCCTGCTGCTTTGATCATTATGTTAAAACAGTGGTCATGAAATCTTTCTGTCTAGAACACCTGATTGGAATGTGTATTTCTCTAGATCTAAAAAAGGCTTTATCTCTATATATTTTGCACTGATTAGACCTTTCATCAAAAACAATACCCACTTTCAGATATATCTGATTAAATTTAGGCAAGTTGAGAAACCCCAAAGTATCCTAGCAAAAATAGATGGGTCTACTGCAGAAAGACGAAAAGACAAACTCTCGAACACTCACATGAGCAAATAATCAAAAACTTGAAAGTGGAATTTTGGGATCTTAGTACAGTAAAGAATGGAATATTTGCCCTTTCCTCACTGTAGTGCGATCTCGGAATAGGAATATATATTTAGCGGGGGGTGTAGGGGGAGCAGCCCCCCACAATACCAATTTTGAGTTTTTGATTATTCGTTCATGTGAGCTGTTTGGTTTTCTGACATAGACCCAAATAGATTACAGACCTAAAGGATTTGAGCTGGGTGCCTTCTCCCTAGATTCAATGTCCTATAAACTCATTGGGAGCAATCTCTGACTTGCCATCCAGGTCATTAAGGATCCAGCAATCCATAACCTCTTCTTTGTCTATAAATAAAGCAGCCCAGTGAACACTATAACCAGAGATCTTAGCCTGATTCAGCATATAAATCACAGGGGAGAGACAGATTTGTCACAGAATGACAACCCCTTCTCTGAAACAAACCATCTCTAGATCAAGAGATGTAGCACACTATCTTCCTGTAAGAAGGATTTAGACAACTGGATGGGTATTCATAAATTCATCCCGATTTAAATGCCATATTGCTTTTTGAGAAACAAGATAAGGTCTAAGAGTTAGTACCAGTAAGGTGTTAATGGCAATATTGCTCATTTGACTTGTACATTCTGTGATTTTATGATACTGATAATAGATTTACTGAACACTAAAGTAATGAATAAAATAAAGAAAAGTAAAAGTTTATCAAGCTGCAATCATAACAATCCATTTAGAGATGGGAATTTGGCATAAGGACTGGGGTTTACTTTGCAGACACATTGTGCAGGGTTTTAGTCTCACCTTCAGGAAATTGGATAGGGTTAAAATGTCCAACAAGGCCAACTAGCCTAGTACTAACCTATGAGAATGTATTTGCTAGTTATGGTGCTCGCATCCTGTCCATAGAGTTAGTATATTTTAGTAAGGGATATTAGGGTACAAAGAATTGCAGACTAGGGTGCGATGGGGTTATGTCCCTACAAAAATATTGAGTTCTTTGAATACAGAGAAGCATTGCACTGCAGAAGTGCTTCAGTTTATATCCTGTGGAACTGAACTATGTTATACATAAACACTTTTCAGAGTTACATTCCTCTCCATCGACTCATGATTGCAGAATTATGCATCATGGATGAGGAGACACATTGCCCACCTTCTGCAAAAAACACATTGTGTCATGTTGCATGTTTTCTGCTTTTCCTGCTTGTCAGTAATCATTCTGACAGCAGTGAATCTTGACAGCACAGTACAGTGAGCTGATGTTTCATGTTAGTGTGACCAGAAATGTGTATGAAACTCATGGCAATGTCTACACCACAGCCAGAGAATGTACTCACGTAATTAACAGCAGTATTGATCGATTTATTAGGCTTAGAAAATGTATTGCTCCTAATGCTGGCAGTGGGTTAAAGAACTATGTCTCTGGGTCAGCTGCAATGAGCTTGTTGTGGACAATGTATCTGTTCTTTTTATTACTAGTGATTCTTTTCCTTTCCATCTCTCTTTCTGTCTCTGTTTCTTTCACCTAATTACATCTAATCAAAAATCAACTAAAAAATCATCTAATACACATTTAATCTAAAACACAGTTGGTCAAATCACATCTAATCTAAAACTTCATATGCAATAAATACTTCTCCAAAATGCCCCCATGTACTGCCATTGTGAGGGGGGGGGGTCCACCACCCTCACACACTCCTTAATTAATATTCTAACTCTACAGTTACACAACTGCAGAGAAAAGACAAAACTCCTCATGCAGTGAGCGACTGCAGGTGCACATACACAAACATCTGCAGACAGAGATATAACATAACAGAGGGCATTACCAAGGCACACATACTGATCAGCACTAATTTGCATCACAATTTCTATGATCAAACACCACACCAACAGTCATTTTCTATAGCCTTACACACTTTTCTATCAAATGTGATTAAGTCATTTATGTTTTAGTTAAAATATGGTTTTGATCGGTTATGACAATTTTTTTGTAGATAAAATGTTACTACACACATATTTATTTTTCTATTTATCTATAAACACACATACATACACACATTGTGTATCAATCTATATATATATATATATATATATATATATATATATATATATATATATATATATATATATACATATAGTCGACACTCACAATATCGACAATGCCACAACTTCACACAAAAGGAAAATAAAATTTCATTTTTTGTGCTAGCAGGGGGGCTATGCCACCCTTCACCCCCCCATGGGGGCTACGCACCCCCCATACCTATAATATACCAACTTCAAGATCGTACTACAGTGCAAGAATAGAAAATTTTCCATTCTGCACTATTAGAAGATAGCTTTTCCCCATTGTCAATATTCTGTAACGTCGACCGTATGGTATCGGCTATATGGGTGTTGGCATTGTGAGCTGTTGGCGTTCTGTATGGGACCCATATATATATATATATATATATATATATATGTGTGTGTGTGTGTGTGTGTGTGTGTGTGTGTGTGTGTGTGTGTGTGTGTGTGTGTGTGTGTGTGTGATTATCTCATCAAACAGTAAATGCTCAAAATAGTCAAGGAAAAAGTTATTTTTTTTTTTTTAGAATGAAACAAAAAAAAAAAAAGAAAAAAAAAACACTTAGCCAGATTCAATAAAGCTTACATGGTCCATTTACACCATGTGTGCATTGATCCATGACACCACATGGTAGTGCACTGTTCTGGATTCAGTAAGTGGCTCTACATGGTTTGTAGAGCCACTCAGAGCCCAGCATACAAGGTAAGCAGAGTGGCATGCAAATTATAGCATAAGCAGCTGAATTATATGCTAATCAACCAATGCAATAAAGAGGAACTATTCAACAAGCCATAAAGCAACTGTGAAGAATCAGTGTTGGTTTTTCCTGAGATTTCCAAATCCTACTGGAATACAACCATAGAAAGGAGTCTACATAGAAACAATGTTAGGGGCTGCTATTGCTTTAATTCATGTGTATGTGCAACAGGCTAAAGTCTATGCTGCTGCTGATGCTAATAGGCCAAGGCCAAGAAGGAGAAGAGTTTTCAGACACCGGGTAACTTATCACAACCTACATGATGTGGAAATTGTAGAGCACTTGAGGGTGGATAGAGACATACTACAGAAACTCTGCAACCTCTGTTGTCCTCATCTCAGAGCCAGGGAAAACCAAGGGAAACCCATCCCAATGGAGACAAGGGAATGTGTAGCACTTAGAATCTTAGCTACAGGTACCTTTCAGAGACCAACACAGGACATTCTCGGGGTGTCACAGACATCAGCATTCAGGATCCTTCATCAGTTTCTGAATGCTATGCTCCAACATGCTAGTGACCATATATATTTTCCCCATACTCCTGACGATAGAGCCAGAAATATGCAGGAGTTCTACCCTGTAGCACACTACCCTGAAGTACTAGATGCCATAGATTGCACACATGCAGAACGTAAGGCACCACCCAGGGAATAGGGAAGGCTCTACATTAATAGAAAGGGATTTCACTCTATTAACTGTCAAGTTGTGTGTAATGACAAGGGAATCATACTGAATGTGTGTGCTGGCAACCCTGGCAGTTACCACAGCTCACATATCTGGCACACCTCCCAACTGTATCAGATGTTTACTGGCAGATATATTACAGGGTCATTTATTGGGGGATGCAGGTTATGCACTAGAACTGTGGCTGATGACACCCATAAGAAATGCACACACACCTGCTGAAGAATCCCATAATGAGGCACACACTCAGACCAGAAATATCATAGAGCCTGTATTTAAGATGCTATAGTCATGCTTTCAGTGCCTAGATACATCTGGGAGCCCTGCAGTACAATCCACAGGCATGTATTTAAATATTCACAGTCTGTACCATGCTACACAGCATCATACAGAGAAAACAACTTCAGCAGGATCAACATGGGAAGGCGCACACATCCCACCACCAATGCCACGGTCACCACAGTCACATGCAGGTGAAGAGTTAGAGGGGGGAGTCGCAGATGCTGTGGGTGTAGGCACATGTAGGCATGTTCAATATGCCCTTGTATTGCCTAAGAGACAATGCATAGCACACTCACTCACCACCTAAGGGCATAAAACCTTCCTCCTATGCACATACATATAGTAACATTGATGCCAAACAACTGTCATAACGTTTACCTCCCCATGTAATGGCGGTGTACTGCTAGCATCAGACAGAGTCTGCCATGAAATAAAACTATTACAACTGCTGGATTTACAAGGTAAGTGTTGAACCTGGCCTGTATAGTGTAATAATACAAATGACTAGCATAACCTTGCATTTTGTTTGTTGGTAGTGTAAGCAAGTAAAAGGTGGGAGATTTGTACAGAAATGACCTTAACATGTGACAGCAGACACTTTTATGACTTATATGCGTCCATTATTAAGTAGTAGGCCTCAGGCATCAAAGATTTATACAGTCAAACCTCTCAAAAGTTGTGATGGTTACTATATGCCCTCAGTTTATCATCATACGTTTGTACTGGAAAATCGTTAAAGAGAAAAGTTGGAAAGTAATGATACACATTGCAGTTTCAGACTTCACAACCCTCATAAGATCATTCACAATAAAGCTGTAATGTGTTGATGCCATCAACTGTCTAACTTTCTAAGACCAATATAATTCAAAGGTACAATTACCAGTTCAACATCACAAATAAAGATATAGTAAGCACTGTCAGCTATGCCTCCTGAGCATCAGACACAATGTATCCCTGAATCCAAAAGATAGAAAACGGGGATATGGTAAAGTTATCATCACTTGCACAGGATGTTACGTGGGGGGCAGGAAGCCTAGCCTGACACAAAAGGTTGGTGAGTGTGTGTGAGTAAGAAAGACAAGCAGGCAGACATTTGGATAAACCAACAAAATGGCCAGTGAGACAAAGTGAGTTTTAAGCTGCATGGCTGACCTGTGTAACTGTGTGTGTGTGTGTGTGTGTGTGTGTGTGTGTGTGTGTGTGTGTGTGTGTGTGTGTGTGTGTGTGTGTGTGTGTGTGTGTCTCTGTAGGGGTCCTCCAGGTGAAATTGGTGTGTGAGTGTCTGCATGAACACAGCCAAGCTCTGTGCTACCTTTACATCTTGGTATATTTGACAGGTGTGAGCCATGCATGGTAGAGGTGGCAGTTCATCGTTGTCATCCTTGGCCATGAGAACTGGCTCTGCCAGGAGTTGCAATGGCATGTTCATGGCATGGTCAGATTCACTGCTGCTACCTGAATGTGACTGATGCCTGCTGGATGAGCTCCCCTTACAAGAACGTCCAGGACCACAACCACATGGCCTGCCTCATCTGTGTGTGGGCAGCTCACCCACTGACAGAGCAGTGGAAGTACTGCCACTATGGCAGCATGATCAGACCTGGCCACATTGGCTAACAGCAGATGGTGTGGCTGACCTCTACCCATGAGAATGCCATCCCTCTCCAAGCAGATGTTCCATCACAGACACTGCTCTTTCCAACATGTCATTCATCCGATCCATTGAATAGGCAACATGGTGAAGGCAGTCCCGCATGTCAGCCTAAACCACATCTACAACCCTAAGCGTTTCTCTGGAGCACCTCTGGGAATGTGTTTGTGCCTTCATGATTGCCCTAAATGTACATTGAGTGGTGCAGGAAGAGACACCTGGATCAGGTGAAGGATGGACAATAGGCCACCTCTGAGCACCTCTAACAACCCTCCTCTGTGGAGCCACAGTAACCACACTTCCCTGATCAATTGTTTCACCCTCCACCTGTCCAATATCTGTGGACTCACTGGAATGGGTAGATGTAGGCCTACTGGCTGTGTCTGATGGAATTTCAGTGGATGGCCTTATGTCAACTTCAGTGTCAGATTCAACCTCTGCACACCCTGACTGGGCCTCTTGGCCACCATCATCATCAGAGTCTGCTGATACTCTGAACTCAGGTGGTAAATGTCCTATACTTCCATTGTCGGGATCACCTGTGATAATAAGCAACAAACACAGGAAAAATAAATAGCTAACCTACTATACTCCAATTTATGTTAACAAAATAACAGTACTACCACTATTAGACAGTACAGCAATACACACAGCAGTCCTGACATCAATATCACACATTAAAATATTTCTTTGAATTGCTCATCAGTACTGACATAAAAATGTTTGGATTGTCATGTGCAGATGATGGTATTCTGTGCATGCCAGACGGTCCTGGAAGAAGTTAAGCAAAAGGTAAGACATCATCACAAGTAACAGTAACATGGGGGGGTAATACTTTTTCCCCTTTATATGTCCATTATCTATACTTTCAACAAGAACTTGGCCGACAACTCCAACCTAAGCTAATCAATCAGAATGTGTTGATAACTGTAGCAATCTTCAATCCCTCCTCCAAAAAAAATTCTTGTGAAACAGAAGTAACATATTGATTTAAATTGTTTTAATATACAACAGTACTCAACAACAGAGATACAAAAGCCTACCTGGAAACTCTTCTTGGGACATGCTTGCTGTTCCAGAAACACTACCAACACTGTCAAGGACATGTTATTCTGCACTTTCCTGACAGCTGTCTGGATCCCTGACAGTGGAGAGGATTTCTTAATTTTTTGTTAGTGATGGCTGTGTATCAGACCCCCCAGTACTCATACAATCATGGCTAACATCAGCTGCCATCCTACATGCAGATGAGATCATGTCAGTGGCCCAATGGCATACCTGGTTATATGTCCTGCTGTGGCCACCCACTGCCTTAACATTTGTGACAATCTGCTGCCAAATCTACATCCTGACTGACATATCTCCACTTCTCATCTCAAGCAGGAAGTCACCATGTTGTCTAAAAGTGTCAACAATGACCTAATTCTCAGAGTCAGTGAAGGTTTTTGTGAGGATTGAGACACCTGGGTGTCATAGTCCTAGGTGTCATAAAAGACAACAGAAGGTTAATACACATAGGTATCACATAACTACAAAATAACTGTTCCCAGATAAAACAAGAAAAGCTAGCATTTCAGTATTAACCATTGCAGAAACATAAAACAGTCTAGAGATCTGAAATACAAACAACAGGCTGGGTGCAAAAAAGGAGAGTAACAATAGCAACATATCTTTGTTTGTGCCATAGCAGAAATGTAACTTTGCTCCCCCCCCAAAAGGAATAGGCAAATTATACATTTTCCTAACACCCATCTTTGAAATGCTTAAAGTGCTATCAAATGAACTTTCCCTGAAACATGTCTAAAAATTTACAGATTTAACACAGAAAATTCCATTTTAATGTATTGCCAATCATGTATACCTGTGAAATGTCCTGGCAAACATGCCCATGTCATCAGTACACTTCTAACTAATGCATACAGATAAAACTGTAAAAGCATTTGCTAATCTATATATATATATATATATATATATATATATATATATATATGGATCCCTAGCACATGGTCAACAGGCCATATGTTCGACTTTCATTAGGTCGACAGTTAATTTGGTTGACAAGCAGTTTTATGTGGGGGGCTGTGCCCCCCACACCCCCCCTAACTATATATATCAACTCCAGGGTCGCACAACATTGGGGAGTGGGGCAAATCTGCCTGTTATTTATGTTTCAGTTCCCTGCTGCAGAGCTGTTTGTGTGGCAAAAAGGGATAAGGTACACCTCCTGTGTTCTGAAGGTTCATTTTAGCGAGAGTTCAAATTCAGGTCTCTAGAAATATCTCATGTGTACAAATATTTTCTAGTGTGGATGTCATAGATTGCTTTTCCTCACTTCAACTACTTGTCCCTTTTTTTTTTTTTTTTTGGAGCAGTATTTGCACAATGCCCCACTTAACGACAACGCAAACACAGGAACTGGAGAAAAATGAGTGTCAGGTTTGGTTACCTTATCTTGTTTGTCTGAAGTGTGGCAGTAAGCACACTGGACTAGTGGGCCACCCAGGAAGCAGACAGAACACTTATAGTACACCTGCAAACAGGGCGTATGTGAAAGGGAAAAGGTCAAAAGCAATACATTGTTGCAATTCCTGAATTTAATTATGCAAGTGCACTTAGCAGTGTTGCTCAGTGTTGCACATGGTTTCCCAGCAGTTGCAGCCATCAAACAGCCTGCAGACAGGACTCAGACATCCAATAATTGAAACTAAATAGATTCTATTAATTCGGTTTTGTACTGCATAAACCCACTAAGTGGTGTTGCATGGCGGTTAACACAGAGCCCTTAAGAATGATTAGGAAATTAGGACATTTCATGCAACTAGTCCAGTAGCAGCAGGTATAAGTGTAGGACTGGAGTACAGATGGTCCTGGGTCCTAGTACAGGACATGCAACCTATTTTTTACTGTTGTGACATTGTAGTTTATAGCAATGAACTGAAAAATAGGCAAGTGTTATTTTAGAATTCTTGTGGCAATGAGTGTAAATGAAAGACTGCCATGCACATGGTTCTGGGTTATTATACAGGATATTTTTACTGTTGTTCCTCCTCCCATTATATTCAATCTCACTTATAACACTTTAGATAGTGGAGATGATATGAATTATATGTATGAGGGATGAGACACCATTATTGTGTTTTCAGATGTATGATTGAGGGTATACTGTTTACAATATATCTGTAAGTATAGTTCTGCTATCTGGACTTACATGCCATTCACAATTAAGTAAGACAAATACACAACTTGATCTATATCTAATAACCTTGTCAGGTCACACACATACTGTCACCTGTATTTATGTATGATTCCTGACTATGTTTGAGCAGCACTTCTTCTGTGGCAAAGATGAAAAGTCAACTCTATGAAAGAAAATGCCCTAAAGACTAGGTTTGGATCCCACACTGTAAAAGTAAATTTCCCTCATTGTATAAAAACAAACAAAAATATGTCAAGTCACTACACTTATGCCCCCAGTGCATGTCTGAAAACTTACCTCCCTTGACAGTTACCTTTCAATTTCCAATACATATTTCCAGGCTACATCAGTATACACTCCTCAAACTATGGCCAGGTGTCAGATTAACCTTCCAGTTTCAGATATTTAATTCCTCACTGCTGCTAATTGCTTAACATCTTACAAACAGAGTTTGTATCACTGCTTGGGATTGCACACTACCAGTAAATGTGATAACTGGAACTAGTAGGAAAGCATCAGTTTCCATTGCTCTAGTTTGACTGATAGACATGGCTGGAATTGGAGAGTTAGGTGCACACTATGGGGCACAGAGGTGGGCTGTCCAGGAGTTCAGGATATTTATTGGACTCCTGGTAAAGCACCACAGCCAAAGGCTTTTACAGGGAGAATATTCTGGCTCCCATTACAAGTCTAAGGTGTGGAATAGTTTGGCCCAGACTATATCCAGTGACACTCATATCCCACACACTGGAGAGCAGTATAGGCATCATTTTAATGACCTGTGCATAACAAAAAAGCATAGTCTCAACCATTGGTTGCAGGAATATGAGACTGCAGACAACCCACAGCTGTGTAAGTATGACAATACGAGAGTACTTGTAAGACTTAGAAAGGTAGGTATAGGCAAAAGTGGCATGCATAATGCTCTTGTCTTCTTTTCTGTTTTTTCCTCAACTTCCACTTAACATGATTTCAATCAACAGGCTCATGTTTCTTGATTGGCGAGACTGAGGGAAGCAAGTGGTATATATGTAGCAGAAGAGAAGTGTTATTGTACTATCTAACTTTAATACTTACTTCATCGACACCATCAACAAACAATCACTCCAAACAAACCTCAGCAATAATGTTAACATCTCTCCTCACCCTCCAAAATCCTCTTATCCTTCTCAGGCCTCTCTGAAAACTGCCTCTACCAACTATAATAAATCTTTGCTTTGTAAGTTAAAACCCAGCTGTTCTTCTGTTGATAATCTCCAACCACTCTTTCTTCAAATGTCAGCAAACTCTCTTGCCCTCCCCATCTCCATACTCATCAACCACTCCATCACTGAATCCAAAGTTCCCACAATCTGGAAGTAATTCTATACTATAATATTTCAGAAGGGTGGTAAACCCTTTGAGCTTGCCAACTTCAGGCCTGTCACTATTATATTACCTCTTTCCAAAATATTAGAGAAATGTGTTCACAAACAAACCC
The DNA here is from genome assembly GCF_019279795.1 of Protopterus annectens. Taxonomy (NCBI): domain Eukaryota; kingdom Metazoa; phylum Chordata; order Ceratodontiformes; family Protopteridae; genus Protopterus; species Protopterus annectens. The sequence continues at coordinate 1,859,969,082 of NC_056743.1, read as the reverse complement.
CACACTACCTCTTTCAAGAAAATGTATTACCGTCAGACAACATGGCTTTCATCCAAAACATAGCACCCTCACAGCCCACATATCCTTCTTAAACACTATATCCCAAGAGAGAGACAATAATAAACTCATCTCTAGCCTATTCTGTGACCTCTCAAAAGCATTCAACACTGTGTCCCACCCTCTCTTGCTGGAAAAACTCTCCACACTTAAGCTATCTTCTTCCACTTTTTCCTGGTTTGCTAGTTACTTCTCCAATTGACTTAATTTGGTTAAATGTCTCTCTGCATCTCCTGCCCTACATATCAAGATGGGTGTACCTCAAGGATCTATCCTTGGCCCATTACTGTTTAACATTTTTACCAACCAATTATTTGCATCCTGTCTTCAGTCATCCCTCATGCAATATGCAGATGACTCCACAGTCATCACCATTGCCAACTCCCTCTCTGACCTAAATACTCCCACACAAAATCCTTCTTATCAGTTGAAAGCTTGCTCACCAAGAATCAGCTGACTCGAAATCAAGAAAAAAACTAAACTCCTGCTCTTCACTCCCAAAAGTGTGACCCATCTAAAATCTTCCTTCTCTATCTCGTCCCTTAACAATACACCTATCTCTGCTGAGTCTCATACCAAACTTCTGGGGTTCATCATAAATGACCAAGACAAATTTGATTTGCATGTCTCCAATAACATCAATGAAACCCACCAAAAAGCTGGACTGCTGTATAGAAACAAAAAAAGAATTCTCTCCACCAGATCTAAAATCTTCCTATCCTATGCGTACCTCCTTCCAAGCCTATTCTATGGCTTGCAAATCCTCACTAACCTTAAAACCACTCTCCTATCAAAATTAGAATCCAAGTACAATAAAATTGCAAGATTGGCCACAGATATAACATACCACTCTCACCACTATCTTGTCCTTAAAAGCTTAAACTGGTTTAAAGTTCCTCATCAACTTCTGCTCTTTCAACTTCAGGTCATACATACTATATTGTACCAGCCCCTCTCCTGTTCTGAAATTGCCTCTTTTCTCTCTATATCCCTCCAAGGTCTACTCCCCTGCCCAATCTTGAAATAAACTTCCCCTAGATCATCATCTTCTTTCGGCTGTGCTGTTCCCATTAGGGGTCGCCACAGTGGATCACCTGTTTCCATTTCTTCCTGTCCTCTGCATCTTGCTCTGTCACACCAACCATCTGCATGTCCTCTATTACCACATCCATAAACCTTATCTTAGGCCTTCCTCTTTTCCTGTTACCTGGTAGCTTCATCCTTAGCATCTTTTTCCCAATATACTCAGCATCCCTCATCTGCACATGTCCAAACCAATGTAATCATGCCTCTCTGGCTTTGTCTCCAAACCTTCCAACCTGGGCTGACCCTCTAATATACTTATTCCTAATCCTGTCCAACCTCATCACACCCAGTGCAAATCTTAACATCTTTAACTCTGCCACATCCAGCTCAAACTCCTGCCTTTTTGTCAATGCCACCGTCTCCAACCCATATAACATAGCTGGTCTCACTACCCTCTTGTAGACCTTCTCTTTCACTCTTACAGATACTCGTCTGTCACAAATCACTCCTGACACTCTTCTCCACCCACTCCATCCTGCCTGTACTCTCTTCTTCACCTCTCTTCCACACTCACCGTTACTCTGAACTATTGACCCCAAGTATTTAAACTCATCCACCTTCTCCACCATTCCTCTATCCTCCCTCTCATTCACACACATATATTCTGCCTTAGTCCTGCTGACCTTCATTCCTCTTAAACTTCCTCTAGATATCAGGGATATTAATCACCCACAAAAAATTCAAACTGCTGTCAAAATCTCTTTCTTAACATTACTTGTATCTGTCACTGTAATTACCCTCCGTGACTGTTCCACCTACAACTCACATCCTTTCTTTCACCTATCCCTCTTACTTCCCCTCATGCCTACTCTCTGACTGTATTTCAACTTTCTCTTATTACTCCACTAATGAAACCTACAACTTACACCTCTCTGAGTTCTATTTAAGTAAACCACATATTAACCATTCTTATTCCTGTAAGGGTATTTCTCATACATGTACTTGGCCCACAACAACAGAGATTATACTGCTTGATTCAGTGGTATAAGTTTGTATATAATTTCTGATGTGAAAATACTGTATGTTTTCATTAGGTTATGCTTTTTATATCTTACTGTATCATTGTATCTACTACTCTAGCTCCTGTATTCACTAATCTACCATGCAGGACTAAACTAGTCCTGCATGTAAGAGGCAGTTTAAGAGGAGGATGGCAACGCACCATGCATAATAATGAAGGCGTGCCGCTGGAGCTCCAAATCCTACACTGAGCATGGACGAGTGCAGGGGGTGTATCTGAGAGCAGAGCTCTCAGAATAAACACACCCCTGCAAAGTAGAACAGAAGAAAGTGTAAATAAATGAGTGAATCTGCTCATAGGTGTCCGTATATCTCCACCAACAGTCCTCATGTGCTCAACAGCAACAGTACATTGAAATAAAATGAAGAAACCCTTGTATTTATATTTTAAAACTCCGAGTACAGCTAACCATAGGTGTGCAGCTTTGCCCATTGTCTAGCTACAGTTAAAGCAGCTGAAAAGGATAACAAGGAATATATATGCAAATGAAGCCACACAACAATAATGAAGTGGTTAGAGCATCCGCTAAACAAACAGTCATTCCCAGTTCAAGTCCCACTGCAGCACAAATCATTTTCTATGGGAAATCTGTATATGAACATAATTTTACATCGTTTTGCTGTATAACAAACATAACAACAATTAAATGTGAACTGGAGTACTGCAGGAACTGCACATGTGAAATGTTAGTGTCATAATGAATAAGGCACAGGTAAGCAGGTCTATGCACAAATAAGCAGCGGTAAGCATGTCCAAGTGAGTTTGCTTGGGGGTAAGCATTACCTACACAGATTAAGCAAATTAGAAGCTAACTGAGTGTAAAAAACTGTATCCGGAGGTTAGTAGTGCTTACCATCACACAAACCCATGCATACCCGCTTGCAACTGCTTTAAAGTGCCTTAATCACTCTGGATCCAATGGGCATGTTCTGCCCAGCAACAAAATAAACTGCCTCTGCAAGGCTCAAACTCAGGACCCTATTTACTATAGTAACAGCAGTTAACCACCAAGCCATCATACCAATAGCAATGCATGAGGTATCAGCAAACTAAGTCTCACTATAGGAAAATCAAACCAAACATGTGAATTGCATCTATGTACAGTGTGATATTGGATAACCTGCCACAGAACATAAATATGTGAAATGGAGTACTGCAGTAAGCATAGATTGGAGGTGTTATTTTATACAGTGTATGCACACATGAATCATGGATACCAGACACATATATAACCTGCAATGAAGAACAAATCATTGCAAATGGCAAACATAGTGCTAATTAACCATTAAGTAATGCTAATCACTGCACAGCTCAAGTTAGTAAGTGTAATCAATGTGTAGGTAAACCAATTCAATCTGCCTAGTGGTATACCTCTTTAAGCAGTGCCAACCTCATGTAAGCAGGTCTGCCCATAGCTTAGCATTTTCAAAACTGGTCAAGCACGAGGAAGTGCGGGAAAATGTCTGTATTTAAACCCCACAGCCAGGAATACTACCAATAAATGGTTGCAGCTTTCTACTGCAGGCAGAATGGCTGATGTGAGTGAAGGCACTTGATTTAGAGCGCAGCGCTGGGGCATCCAGGAGTCTCAAAAATCATGGTATGGCTCCTGGTAAAACACCATGATCAGAGAGTACTGCGGAGCAAGTACCAGAGCTCGCAGTATAAAACAGAGGCCTGGGACAGTCTCGCCCATGACCTCTCCAGTGCCACAAGTATCCCCCAGACTGGTGAGCAGGTCAGGCACCACCATGCTGACCTGAAGTGGCAGAGGGGGGATGCACTGCAACAGTGGATCCAGGAGTCTCAGCAGATGCCCAGTGTCCCAGGACTAAATACTCATTCTAAGTAGTAAATAATTGCCTAGCTTGTGCATACTATGGATAAATATGGTTAATATCACTGCATTCCTCCGACAGTTGCAGATGAGCGGGTTGCAAACCAGCAAGCCCATGATGCTAGGCTGCAAAGCCTGCGCCGCGAGGCAGGTTAGTAATCAGTCTGCATGTACTGTCATAACAAATAAATATAAGAAACTTAGAAAATGTTGTACCAGTAGAAATAAATGTGTAATAGTCTGTGAATAAAGGTATAACCCCTGGAGTGCTTCTGTTTACTCTTCTCTCATATGTTGGCTATCTGTTTTAAACTATAAATAGTAATGTTGTATCCTAAGCAGTGTCACACACACCATGGTATGCAGATAAAATGGGCATGAAGTCCTGCATAACAATGTTGGAACTGTCAAGAGATCAGTTATATTGTACAAGTTAGGGAGACTTAGATAGAAACACTTGAAAGCTTTACATCAATTCCCTGATAGCACAGTGTACTGTGATGTTAGCTATAATAGTTTGTCACACACAGCAGGCGTCTGAATCCTGGGAGTGCTACTACGTTGTATGCATAATCATACTCCACAACTGTACAGATTGTGATACAATGTCCAGATAGAAAGCTGTATGCATACTTCCACCCAATAGTACAGAATTTGCTAGAATGTTCAAAATGTAAGTTGTATGCATATTCATACCCCACAACTGTTCCAATCTGTCCAGCATGTCCAGATAAATGGCCCATATCACCAGCTTGGTACCCTGTTCCCCTGAAAATCCAGTGTGATGTTCCAAGAAATCTAGGCAGCTATCAATGAATATTCAAACATCTGCATAGTCAGAGAATGTATACAGAAACAAACCTGTCATTCTCGCACCTCACCCAAAGTGTATGTCAGCAATACTCAACATATGTTGCATAAGATGCAGGTCACGTATATAGTAACTTATAAACATACCAGTGTACAATATAAGGCCATTGTGTAGTGTAATAATACATGTAAGGGAAAGACCACTGCAGTGACTAAGAATGTTGTGTAAACTACAAGGATATATTAGTTGTTAATTGAAGTCTCTCTCTCACCCCTACCATATGTGCATAATAACCCAGTGACACTCTTCAACTGGTATGTGTACACTACACACTTTTGTTGGGATATATGTCCTAATGGTGTATAAATATTCACATTTCTTACTATGCATGTCCCATGTGAAAATACACCCATATTGGTGGCCTGTTACCATCAATGAAACCTGCATGCACCTGTAATGGCCACTGTTGTTCCGTATATGAATGTGTTCTGCTTGCTCTGCAGCTGTGTTAAATCTGGTGTGTTGGGTTAAGGGGGAATACCTATGCATGCTGTTATAACTAATCCTGAATGCTGTTGACTGGTACTAACCCATATATGCCATAAACCTGTGACAACACAGCTCGTATGGGAAGGCCGGTCCCAGTGGACCCACCAGTCCCACCTCAGCTGGCCATGGCACTAGGCTCTAGCACATCTGGGGTCCAGCCTGGGACCACCTCCTCCATGGGCCCTGCACCACATTTGAGGGAACCGCTGCAGGGGATGGGGCTTGCCCCCCCCTTGGAGCAGGCACGGAGGGGAACTTGTCACCCATCAACAGGTCCAGACCGTGGTGTAAGGATCTTGAGCTTGAGTATAGAGAGCGGCTACGTCAGCTTGAGGGCCGCATGGTGCTATTAGAAGGTGAGCCCACCCCTCCTACACAGCCCCTAGCGCAGCCACCTTCAGGGCCATGAAGGTGCAGTGGTGACTGCCCATAGGTGGGGACCTAAGTCCCACTGTTTCCAGTTGGGGGCTCATGGGCTTGTGACTTACAAACACCACCCTGGCTAAGGTGTTTACCCCCCACATGTGTCATATACCAGCCCTGTATGCATTTTGTGTGTCATGTCTGTTAACCTACCCAACCTACCTCCCCAAATATACCTACTGCCCCTCTCCAACATCCCACTCTCACCTGAAAAAAAGGGCAATCTGGTCCCACAAAATAATCACACCCCACACATAGCTGTCCATTTTGCACACATGTCCACTGGACACATGTAATCTGGTCTAATTGGCATCACAATGAATAAATGTCATCCTCACCCCTCCCCCACGGGTTTGAGGGTCCAAATCTACCTGCAAATATACTGTGCATGCACAGCTGTTGCTGTAGAAGAAATGGGTAGCTATGAACCTTTCCTATATCCTTCCTGCACAGGCCTAGCTATTTTCCCTACTGTCTTTCCCTCTTTGTGCCTCATTTTTCACCACTGTCCTATCAACCACTTTTTCTTTTCTTTTAAAAGGATTAGCATGGGGATAAGCGGCAGTAGGCACCATTAAGCAGCTGTAAGCAGGTTTGCGTGGGGGTAAGCTATGCCTACACAGGTTGAGAAATTTGAAGCTAACTGACTGTAAGGAAACATAAGCAGTGGTTGGCAGTGCTTACCGTCACACAAACTTGCGCAAACCCACTTACAACTGCAAACCCACTTACAACCCCTTAAAAGTGCCTTAATCACTCTGTAGCCAATGTCCCTTGTTCTGCCCAGCAATAAAATAAACTGCTTCTTCAAGGCTCAAACCCAGGACCCTGCATTCCATACACAAAGTGATTTACCACTAAACCATGGCAAATATACAAACCCTGATGTTTTCACAAATATATCATGCAGCACAATCAGTCAACAGTACAGGAAATGTATTACTATCACACCACATAACCTGTTAATGCAAGAAGTCTGGACAAAGTTTGCCACACTGTGGGTACAAATAGCGATATATATCAACTAATGCTCTGATACACTTAAAATGTTGCTAGTTACACAGTTATATGTATTAGTACACATATGTAGAAGGAGATGAAGTCTGATACACAAAAGTGTTGGTGCTAGTAACTGACTTCAATGCTGCCATGATCCACAACAATTGCCAAGTAAATGAGGAACAGGCCAAAATATGAGCCGAACATGCATGGACATATGGACAGATATATATCTGTAAATGTAGACAGATAGGTATATGTAGATTATATATTAATGTATGACTCACACATAATCATATAACATCAATTTTATAGAGATACAATACATATGTTTATATGTATGTAATTCCAAAGAAATGCATCTGGAGCATTTCTCCCTGGGCCTCCACTGAAAACAGGCTCTGTGAAACCTAGACGGGCATTCCCGGTCAACAAATGTTAAATAAATGTTATATATCAAACTGCGTTGGTGGTGCTGCGGTGGTGTTGTTACCTCACAGTAAGACGCTGTCTGGTTCGATTCTCAGCTAGAGCGTCTTCTGCGTGGAGACATGCATGAATGGCCGTACCTTCGTTGAAGGTTGTGCGTCAGAGCTGGCAACTCAGCATGTAAAAATCTACTGCCAATCATTAGCAGACCGGAGTTCCTCTGTGCCGACCCCTAACTGGGAAAAGCTGAAAGACACAACATATATATATATATATATATATATATATATATATATATATATATATATGTATACAGATGTATATATCTATAGATACATATAGATAGATAGATATAGCCATATGAGATATATATAGGTACATACACATAAACACAAAAAAGGTATCAGTAGCCATTCATATGTAGAAGTAGTGTGGAAGTACTGGGTGCAAAGTATATTCCTCAGCCACAAGCCCTTCAACTGGCACCTGTGTAATGTGTAGTGTGACAACCATTCCCATCAATGAGAATACTGACATTAAACATATACCCACCCACAATTCAAAGGACATGACACGACACACAGGTATGTATGCACAGATAACCTTTATTCCTGTACTATACAATAATGTATGCCAGTACTGAAACCACATAAGGTTTGAAATATGTAATCAGTCATGAATGCAAGACCCACACAAAGCAGTACATGCAGGCATTGTGTATATATACCATACTATGCTGTCCAGGCCAAGGCCTTCAATTAGTACAACAGTAGAAACAGGTTTTGCCTTCAGGATACGTAACAATCAACAATTACAGATGTAGTTCAGCAGCCTCCAATTACACCCTGTAAACAAGCCCTGGGGGAAAAGGAGCACTTGTGTTACTATCACAGTATCTTGTACATAACATTGCTTAACCTAACATCTCACTATCACACTGAATGACCCTTGTTTTAACAGTTATATCCCTGAAAAGGTGCCATAGCCTAGGTTACTGGAATAGACCTCCCATAAAAGGCTGTACAAGGGCAAGGAACACTGTGTACCACACACTTGGATGTACAAGGGCACATATGTGTTCTCAAGCTGTTACCCCCATATATATGGGCCTGGCCCAACAGTTGGTGTGAGAGTCCATGGCATGACTGGGATGATAGCAGTAATGCTAGTGATAAATAATCATAGGCCATTACCTAACAACCCTTCCTGTTCACAGCAGGACAAAGCCTGGCATATATGTGGAGGACTGAGGCAGGGACATAGGGCCATAATTGCATTATTGCTGTTACACACCCTGGAAATTGCTGGTGTTACAGGATTCATTGCAGCATACCCTTATGCAGGGATACGACATTGAAATACAAATAGATGTAGCCATGTACTGATAGCAATCAACAGACAGACTGCCACAGGTATATCTGGGACAACACCTGTGTGGTGCACAGACAAAACATAACAGACAATCCCCCTGGTATCATACGGACAGGCCCACAGTTGAGAGCTATGCAGACAGACAACATTCCAAGAAAAAGTAGCATGTACACAGAAACCCTATAAGAACAGCAAGATACATTGCACACAACAACACTACTCACGCTGTCTGTAGTTCTGGAACCTTACCCAAATATGGATGTGCCCTATGTCTGCAGGTTCTGCTGTAAGAGGTATCACTACCTGCTGTCTGTAACACTGATGTCCACACACAGAAAGGATGTCATACATACTGTAAAGGTGAAGGGGCAACGCCCACAGAAGGCAGCACTTTATAGTACAGTGTTGCCATGAGAGTGGTTATCTGAAGTAGTACACAGCAGGCTGCATGCAATTAACAACTGGTGGACACTGACTGGTACAGAGGCCACCACCTGATCATGTGCAATACCAACAAAAGCATGCTGCAATCTATTCATACCAGCTCATTCACTCTACTGGAGAGACTGAGAGAGAGAGAGAGAGAGAGAGAGGAAAAAAGAAAACTTCAAGAAAGTTCACAAAGCTCAGGGTTGTGTTACAGCAGAAACGACATAACAGGTATGTGAAACAGATATGCATCTATTGGCATGTAGTATATGAAATAGATTAATAGGATGTATACTATGAAAGGGATGTATATGTGCCATCAGTACTTGTTCCTGTAATAATGTTGTGCTCAACAACTGCACTGGACAGTAGTGTCACTCCCTGTGGCCAGTGGGACATACCTGGCAAATGTGCTGAGCAGCAGTGAATGGCAAAGATGTGACGCATGATATCTGTGTTCTGTAAATTATTGTGGCCAATGGCTGGTGGGGGCATTAATACTGATATGATAGACACATGGGTGAGAGACCACAACACCTGCAGGACAGTCATGTTAAAGTGTAGCATAGCATGCCCAACTGCCATACAGTATAATATGCTTATCTAATGTTTGTCACCATATATCCATATATACACACCTAATGTTAGGCTATGTTCACATGTGACACCTGTCTGTGTTGCAGCAAGGCTGAATAGTTCAGCTGTGAAGTAAAGAGGGTATATGAGTGTGGCCCGGATGGTCGTATGCACCCCACATACACATGCATATATGTGTGATACATATTTACAGCTGTGTATGCGTACAGAACCTCGGACAGTTATACATTCATATAGGTATATAAACAACACAAATTAATATCTACACATATATGCACATATCTATATATATATACAGACAGCTATATATGTATCTGTGTGTGTGTGTGTGTGTGTGCGTGTGTGTGTGTGTGTGTGTGTGTGTGTGTGTGTGTGTGTGTGTGTGTGTGTATGTCTACACACACACATATATATATATATATATATATATATATTTATATATATATGGTTCCACTTCTAACCATCAAAATTTTAAAACATCCATGTGAGGGAATGCACTCCCCCACTTTAATATTCCAACCTCGAGACTACACTACAGTGGAGTAAAGGGAAATCTCCCATTTAGAGCTATATGTAGAACCGCTAAACGGGAGATTTTTTGTACCCTATCTGTAGTGCCATCACACAGATGGAACACTAACACACACAGTATGCAGGGCACCTTAGTGCCCTGCAAAAACACAAACATTCACCCACCTACACTTATCTTTTCTTCCCCTTTAAACCTTCAGTGTTTTGAGACTCGATGTTCTGGTCTCGATGATCTGAACTTCGATGTTTTAAACGTTCGATGGTTTGAAGGGGGACCATAAACCATATACATATATATATATATATATATATATATATATATATATATATTCACTTCAGAAGATCGAATTTCCAAAATCTCGAACTACAAATAACCGAAACCAAAAGCTCGAGTTTCAGAAACTCGAACTTCTGAAGGGAAACCATTAAAACAAAAAAAAAACACAAGCTTATATATATATATATATATATATATATGGGTCCCTATGAGTTGATCGACAACTCAAAACAGCGACAGTGACTTCACCGACAAGTCACATCGCCGACATCGCAAAACACGGAAGTTTACCGAGTAATGGATGCAAAACGGTTACAAAGACAGCATTTTGAGGCCTGTCTAAAGAAGCGGATTATTCCCCGTGGCCTCCGAGTCCTTAAGATGCCGACTTCAGGTAATCTTTTTCCAGAGTTGCTACTATGGTGGCAGAAATTGAATATGGGTTTGAGCTTCAGTTACATGGAGCTTTTAATAGATTTTCACAAACCAGAGGAGGAGGCTTTAAGGAAAAAAGTTACAAAGATGTATGAGTCAATTGTTTCTAAATATTTATTCCCTAAAGCTGATATAGGGATTAATAAAATGATGGACAATGTCTCTCTGTTTTAGCGAAGACTCTTAGACATTAAAAAGACTAAAATTGAACGGGACATGGACGATTTTAGAATGGGCCGAGTTTTTGCTTGGCCGAGAACTGCCTATACTTCAAGCAGTGTTGTGAAGGATGATAGAAGGAATATGACTGTTAGTCCTGGGGATACTATAAAGGACAAAGTGACTGAAGGACTGCCACAACAAAATGTGAATAGAGTGGCTGGTGGGCCAGCACTAATGTCTGTGAACAATGTTGTAGTACCTGAATCATTGGTAAATGTTGAGAATACCAATGCCTGTATAGAAGTAAACAATTGTAATTTATAGCCCACTATTGTTGATAGAAACAACAAACAGGTTAGATTGACTAATGGTTCAGCAAATGTGGCACTAGGGAGTAACACCATCGATGAAGGTCTTGGCGATGAGCCCAATGTTACAGGTACTAAGGACGTTAATACACTTAAGGGTAAAACATCTATGAACCATTATGGGGATGGGACTTTCCATACCCTTACTACCCCTTTCCCGATACAGACACCTCACTTCAGAGGGAGGTCTCGCTCTATGAGTCGAGGTCGACAAAAACGAAAAAATCAGGATGTAGAAACAACAGGACCGACCCTAAAGAAAATGTGGGGGAAGAAATTGAATCCATAGTGATTAATCTGTCTTGTAGACAGTTGAATGAATTTGAAACACAGGTACTTAACAAGGGCTTAAATTTCATTCCGAGTCAACAGAGTGAAATTTCTGAATCCATTATTGATGTTAAATTATTTGTCAGGACTATTCAGCTGAAATTAGATTTTGGCTGTAATGATGCAGGCACGATGCAGCATGTTTTCAAACCCACTAGCACTTATGTTCCATTGTTACACCCTGTATTAGAAACATTTTCTAGGTTGATTGAAAATGATCTATATAAATATTATAACAACAGGGATAAACCTACTAATAAATCCTTTAGGAAGAACAATTTAAACTATGCACAGAAATTAGCCCTGAATAGTTTGAAGGATGATAGTTCCATTATTATTACTGCCGCTGATAAAGGAGGATCCATTGTTGTAATGGACATTGAGCATTATAAAGAAAATGTGAATAAGCTTTTACACGATTTAAAAGCTTATAGTAGATTGTCCCATGAAGACGTCATGACAAGAGTTTTTAGGGTGCATGCTATGGTTACTGACTTATTGAGAAGTAATGTTATTGACAAAAATACATCTTGCTATTTGAAAGTGTTGAACCCGTTGATACCAGTTCTGAAGGGACTCCCCAAAGTGCATAAGGAGTTGCGTGACCCCCCGATGAGACCCATCGTCTCAGGGCGTGGTTGGTTAACAGAACCTTTTTCACTTTTTGTAGAGCATTACCTAAGACCGGTAGTTGAAGAGAATCCCTTCATTTTGAAGGACAGCAAGAAGTTTTTGTTAGGTTTCTATGAGTACATTACTAAACTGGAAGAAGTTGATGAATACATTTTTGCAACCTTTGATGTTAATAGCTTGTTCACAGCTATCCCTAATGACAGAGGGGTTGCATGGGTCATGAACTATTTGAAGGAACATACTTCTTTGGAGAATAGTTTGGTGGACCTGTTAGCACTCTTTCTAGAAACTATTTTAGAAAATAACGTCTTTATATTTGATGGGGAGATCTACTTACAGAATGATGGCGTAGCTATGGGCACTATTTGTGCAAATAGCTACGCCAACATTGTAATGGCGGCATGGGAATATGATAAACGTTTTGTCTCAGACTTGTTCAAACAGCATGTTGGATTTTATAAGAGGTTCGTGGACGACCTCTTCTTGGTTTGGAGAGGGAATGAGGCTGAATTAAAGGATTTTGAGAGTTTTTTGAATAATTCAGTGGATTTCTTGAAGTTTAGTTGTAGCTCCTCTAGAGTATTTATTTCTTTTTTGGATGTTAACATCATGCGGCTTGAAAATGGGATTGTGAACACCTCTGTTCACAGGAAGAACTGTTACAGGGACACATTGTTGCATAGAGATAGCATGCATCCTATGCATGTTTTCACCAATGTAGCAATGGGGCAATATATGAGAGCGTCCAGACTAAACCCTACCTTCCAAGGGTTTAGGATGGAACTGGATGCACTCGGTGAGAGGCTATCGAACAGGTCTTATGGTGTTGGTGAAATAGAGAAAGCCATGGTAACAGCCGTTGAGTTAAGGGATACAGCTGCTTGTCCTTATTTTTCAAGCAATTATTATGATCATGCGTCTAGTAGAAGGAATATTGATAATATTAGTCCCATGGGACTCAGCATACCCATTCATTATACTACTGACATCAAAAATATTAGGAGTATTATTCAAGGGAGATGGGATGTTTTAGAGGCAGAAGATGAAATTGTGAAAATAGTTGGAGTTAAACCCAGATTTCAATATAAAAACAGGAAGAATTTGAAAAGGCTTTTATGCCATAATTTGGTTACTAAACAGAGCGAAAGGTTACACAATACTGTTCCCTGTGGCAGTTGTAACCAGTGTAGGTATATTGATACTACATGTTCCTTTAAATCACCTCACATAGATAAAGAGTTTGTCTTTATGACAAACACAGACTGTAGGAGTGTTAATGTTATATATTTAGCTCAGTGTGGAGCATGTTCTGCTTTCTACATTGGAAAGACGAACAGGGAGTTCAGAATTCGGATAAGGGAACATGTCAATCATATCCGGACTAGGCAGGAACATAATGCATTAGCCAGACATTGTGTAGCAGCAGGGCCTTCACATACTTTCACTTTCTGTGTATTGCAACTTATAAAAAATAACTTTAGGGGAGGTGATTTGGAGAATTTCACTTTAGAGGCTGAACTTAGGTGGATTTTACGCCTAAGGGCAGATACTCCACCTGGTCTTAATGACAAAATTAGTTTACAGACGATTTTAAAGAAACGTAGATTAAGAAAAAGTGTGATTAAAATAAAATGATTAGTATTTTATGATATATAGAGTTGTTCAGTTTTTTATATATGTTCATAGGATATTTATACACTTTTGTGTATTCATTTTATTGCATTGTTTATATGTTTTTAAGAATGTTCTTTAAGATGTCTTTGAAGTAATGAGAATGTTCAACACTAGGGGGTTAATTAGATGTAAGAAATGTATATAAAGGGCTGCAGAATGAGGTATGGACACAGTCTGATGAAGCCTTGAGAAGGTGAAAGCGCTAACTATACCTAAATAAAGAACGTTCGGTTTTTATAAATTTCGAGTCTCAGTTTTATTCTGCTTTGATTTGAAAGTTTACGCAGTCCGTTTTACCGTACATGTGCTTGTGGAACTATCAGTTATTTTATTATTCGGTAACGGACACGTTTTTTGCCTGGAGCTGCATCTCTTTTGTTATAGGCATGGTCAGTTATGGTTTCTGCACTCACCATAGGTACAGTACATAGTCTCTGTAGTTGGTCTCATGGTAGTCTACCACTCATACATGCACCACTGATGATGACATATGTGAATACACATCAAGCATTCACTAAACATGTGTCCACATATGATCCAGGAACACACAGGGAATGTAAGCAGCAGAGGAAACACACCTGACACACAGAGACACATTCTGCAATGGTGTGTACACCCATGAGATATGGTGCACAGCACACACCAGGGTGCTGAACAGATGTTCATCAATGCTGTGGACATGGGTGCAGTGGTTTCCAGGGGGAGGGCCATCAACTACAAACAGAGACAGAGGCCATGCATCACAGCCATGTATAATGTTGGTAATGGGGATTGACTACAGTTGCACTGCATGCTGTTGAGCCCCACATGTCCTGCATGCTGAGATGTGTGCAATTACAGGTATGTGTGTAATATTGTACTGCACCATCGCCTGCTATTGTGTGTGTTATGGGTTGTGGAGCTGTCTGTAGGTGCTGTCTGGTGGAGTGTATGGGTTGCCATGTATGTCGACTGCATGTGTGTATGTCTGTGTGTGGCCATGTCTGCACATGTGTGTGTGTGTATTTACTGTTTAGTGGTGTTGTACAGGTCTTACAGTCTGTTCCCTGTTTTCCCCTCACAGGTGGCGAGGTGTGGCTGGGTCCCCCCCCCGCAGGGAATCTGATGTCACTGATACTGACAGTGACCATGAAGATAGGTGTGTTGAGGCGCAGGAAGGGTCATCAGGGGCTGCCACTGGGCCACCAATTGACAACCTACAAATATCCACACCATCCACGCACACAGTCACACTGCCTCTACATACCTCATCACCATTGGCCCTAGCTGAGGGACAGCTTACAGTTAACATGGGCCAGGACAGTGTGGTATCTATACCACATGTGTCAGCACACAGCAGCCATAGCCAGATGCCTGGCTGGGTATCACATATGTAGATGTGTAGAGGTGCTCGTAGGAGCACTGCTGGTCATCATGTCCCTGGCAGACGTGCCACATCTATTTCAACAACACATATGTTCCAGACTGTCATGGAGGCACAGGCATTAATGGAATGGTACACCAGGCAGGGTCTAAGGAAGCAGAGGGCTCATCACACCTCTGTAACTGACAGCATCTGTGAACTAGCAGGTGCCATCTATAATTACACCAAGGTCATGGATAGACGGCGGGGTGAGACATTGGAACTCATCTGCAATGTCATTTCCATGCATCAAGACAGGGAGGGACAGTTGTGACGGCCATGTGGACATATGCCAGCAACACAAGAAGCTGGAGGTCACTATGGATGTCCAAACAGTCACAACTGCTCCAGTAGTGGCAGTACCAGCCCCAACACTGTGGGGGGGGTGTTCACAGCCCATCATAGCAGACCACATGCACGTGGCCCTGGTCAGGCCAAGGAAGGACCTGTATCCAGTGGACATCTGTCAAACTCAGGGGGACAGTACTCAGTCTGGCTCTGTACCTGATAGTGCCTATAGCACCCCTGCCAGGCACAGGTCCCATGCCCATGGCCGGAGATGGTGAACTGCAAACCCTGCCAGGTACAGTCTGCAGCTGTCCCATAAGTCCCTGCATAGGTTCATAGCTTCATAGGTAGGTACTATGCTATTGGCCCTAGGGCCTATACAAGCCTAGCCAAAAAGGTACCCTGGCTTTCACCACCCAAGAAAATTATTTTACTGTGCTCCTGTCAAGCAAAACCACAGAAGTGACCCCAGAGTGAATTTCCTATTACCCATCTAATCATCAAGATTTTTCTTGAAGAGTGCTAATGAGAAGTTCTGTTTGACATAGATAGGTAGTCTGTTCCAGAGTATGGGAAGTCTCTGGGATAGGAATCTATCCCTCCAGCATGTTTTGTTTATTGTGGTGACAATGTTTAGGTCTCTAGAGCATGTAGCTTGGAGGGATTGGGATTTTTTTAAGTGGAGCATGTCCAAAAGCTCTGGGTTTGACATATCTTTGTATGTTAGGCAGAGATCGCCTCTGAAGAGGCGATATGCTACAGAGTAAAGCTGGAGCCTTTTGAGTCGATCTGTATAAGGCATCTGTTTGAGGCCAGTAATCCTCTTTGTGAGGTATTTTTGTGGCCTTTCCAGTTGTTGTAGATGTCTTGTGAGGTACATACCAAAAGGGGAGTTGTACTCTATAATGGGTCTAATGAGTGATGAGTAGAGGGGAACAATGACCTCTATTTTTCTGGATGAGAAACCTTTTGTGATGAGGTGTGCCACATAGAAGGATTTCCTGACCACTGTGGTGATGTGATTATCAAAGGAGTGACTACTGTCCACCTGTGTCCCAAGGTCTCTTATCATACATTTGATGTTAAGTACACTACCACCTATGTGGTAGTTCATTGGTACAGAGTTTTTACCAAAGGGGATGACAATGCACTTTTTGGCATTGAGCTTGAGACCATGACTTTGACACCAGGCATCTGCCTCATTGAGACCCTTTTGTAGGATGTCCACATCGTTAGGAGTTTCAATTATGGCTCCTAGTTTGCAGTTATCTGTGAATTTAGTTAGCCAAAGACCTTCTCTGTTAGCCTGTACTTCAGAGAAGTAGATAGCAAACAGGAGAGGACCCAGGACTGAACCCTGTGGTACTCCACTTGTCACTTGTCTGAAATCTGATTTGGAGTCTGCTACTTTCACAGTGTGGGTTCTGTCAGTAAGCCAGTTGGCAACCCATCTTGTGACATAGTGATTTATAACTAGTTTAGTGAGTTTATCTATAATTCCAGAGTGGGGGATGGTGTTGAATGCCTTGGCGAGATCTAGATAGGCTGTGTGAACCACCTTACCCTCATCTATGGCTTTGGTGACTGCTTCAAAGAAGTCTATCAGGTTTAGGAGACATGATCTGCCTTTTACAAACCTGAACTGTGTGGGGTCCATAGTTTGGAGATCTCCAATGTCTTTGTTTAGGAGTTCCATGATAATACATTCCATGGCCTTGCAGACCAGGCTTATCAGGCTAATGGAGTAGTAGTTCCCAGTGTCTGTTGTGGCCCCACTTTGTGGAGTGGGATAACTGTTGTAGTGTGCCATTCAAAGGGTACAAAGCCTGAGGTGAGGCTATGCTTGATCATGGTACTTAGGTGGGGTGCCAGTTTATTCTCTGGTTCATGTAGAAGGCAGCCTGGGATGTTGTCAGGTCCCATGGATGCTGTGTTCTTGACTTTGGAGAGTGAGGTTTTTACCTGTGCAGCTGTGATTACAGGAACTTTGCATTCTTCCAGTATAAAAATGGGCCCTTTAGGGGGTGAGGGAGGGGTAAAGTTAGCACTGAACCTATCTGCCAGGATGTTGGCAATATCAGTTGGTTCTGTATATTTAGTTAGTGTCATTGTGCTGCAACTCAGAGCAGATCTGAGTGTTGCCATTGAGATTCTTGACATAGTTATAGAATGCTTTGTGGTTGTCTTTAGAATCAATGGCGATTTTGTTTTCATAACTAGCTTTGGAGGATTTATTGAGGGATCTCAGCTTCTTACTGAGGCTGACCAGAGAGTTCCTCCAATCATGGGATTTTACTCTTTTTTGCAACAGTTTTCCTTCTTCTGTTGTAGAGTTTGTTTATGGCAGAAGACCACCAAATTGGCTTTCTTTTTTTGGAGGATAGCATCTTGGCTCTATTAGGGATAGCACAATCCATGCACTCATGTAAGTGCTTATAAAGTGCATTTGTGTAGGATTCAGCAGTCGTACCTCTATTGTCCATCTGCATGGGTGTTGTGAAGTTTGCCACTTCTGTTTTAAGAAGCATGAAGTTGGCTTTGGAGAAATTTTTTATGGTTGTTTTCCTAATGGGGGTGGGAGCAGGATGTGGATGTCTATGGCGATTAGCTGTGGTCAGATCTGACCAACGAGGAGCTGACCTCTGGTGTGGAACACCGGTCACCCATGTTGGTGATGACCAGGTCTAGGATATTGCTGCCCCTGGTGGGCATGTGGATAAGTTGATCCAAGGTGTTGGAATTAATGATTTCCAGAAATCTTTGAGCAAAAGAGTTGGTACCTGAGTAGTTTTCCCAGTTAATGGTGGGGTAGTTGAAATCACCCATTAATAGGGTGTTGGGTTGTACCTTAATATTTTCCAGTATATCAAGAAAAGAGGAGTGGGAATCCTGGGGCATGGTGGGGGTCTGTAGCAAGCTACAATCTAGATTGCGGTTTTGCCCAGAGTTAGTTGAACTTGGATAATCTTGGATGCATTATGCTGAGCAATTAGCTTGGAGTTGTGGATATCCTTAATGAATATGGACATGCCTGTACCTTTAGTGTTTCGGTCCAGGTTTGGTGGCCGAAAGGTTTGGTATGAATTATAGTCTGGTAATGCAGGGGTGCTCTCTGGAGCTTTGAACCAGGTCTCTGTCACTGCACAGATGTCGATGTTCTCCATTTTAAGGAGTGCCTCGAGTGAGTGCATTTTGAAGTTTAGACTTGTAGCATTGAGTAGCATTACCCTCAGATTTTGCTTGCTTGTACCTGTTATGATGGTGAATTTGTCATTTGAACCTTGCCTAAAAAAGGCACTATAGGGGTGGCAACAGCCTTTGCCAGTATCCAGAATCCCAAGGGTGACAGGTGCAGGCCATCTCTGGCAAGGCAGCATGGTCTGTTGATCTTGTCATCCCAGGCAGACAGATACTGGATTCCCTTAGAATGACATCAGAAGCTTAGCCAATTGTTAAAGTCAATCATTTTGTCCTTGTACTGTGGTATCATTCTGGGTGATGGCAGGATGCTACTCAAGGCTAGGGTCATACCTGCCTGGGCTACAAGATCAGAAACCTCCTCCATGTCTCTTTTTATGTAGTCCAGGGAGGTACATCTCAGGTCTTTCACACCAACATGGGCAATGACAGAGTCATATTTGTACATTTTGTGGAGTGACCTGTGTGCATGCGTGTGTTATGTGGCGGATCCTGGGACCCAACAGGCAGCTGACAGTAACTTTCTCCTTGTTTAGCCTGGTGAGTGGAACATCAGTATGCCTGACTATAGAGTCACCTATGACCAGAGTGTTGGATACATTATGCCTTATGGGCTGTAGTTGAGTGGCACACTGAGTATGTGGGCTATGTGTCATTTGGGTTGTGTTGGAGGGTGGAGATTGCTTGCATTTCTGCTTTGGAGGTCTTGGTTGTTTGGGCATATTTTTACTGAGAGCCTCTGTGAATGTAGGTGTGTGTTTTATGCTTCTCTGTGTGTGTTTTGGTGTTGTATGTTTTGAGGGACTATGTGATGTGTGTGGTGCAGTTCAAGTGTTTACCTTCTCCTCTTGACTGTCTAGTCCAGTCTTCGTTGATGAGAGCTTTGCTTCCAGTTTGGCTATATAAGTACATCCCTCACAAGTCGTAGTGTTGGGTGGTAGGAGGAGAGGGTTGTCTGTTTACATGAGGCAATTGCTGCATTGTCCCAAGATGCCCAGATTCATCAGATAGACAGGAGAAAACATCGGGAGCTGACCTTTAGACATGCCTGAGTAGGTGCTTATTTATTAAGTACTAAAAACTGTTTTCCTCTAGACAAGTAAGGAAAGTTGAGTGCTGTAGTAATTTGTAGCTTATTTAGTACTTACAACAAGTTCTGAACAAGTGCTGAGCTCAAAGAAACAGATCTGAGTACTAAAACTAAAAAGCTGGCTAGTTGCAAGGGAAAATTTGAAGAGCAGACTTTATGGCACCAGGAATAGTTTAACCCTAGTTAAGTGGGGGGGAGGGGGGGCTTAGGAGCTCACAAACAGTCCTGGACACAGCAATTCCATATCTGGACAAAATCTGCCACAGGAAAGGATGAAGCAAGCTTATATTTTTTTTTCAGTAATTTATTTTTTTTTAGTAAAGTGGAAATGGAGAAAGCTGGAACAGAAGTTAATTCAACATTAAGAATCTGAGTGGGTTGGCCTTCACAAATGTTCTCTATTAGATTGAATGAACTAATGACACTAGACTGGGAAGTGTGTCACAGATCAAATATACAGTATGGGTGGGCAACTGCAAAGCCACCAAGTATAAGAACACCACAACACTAGGGATGGTGGGTGGGAAAATTACAGTTCCTAGCTGTAGCCACTAAATGAAAGTTTTAAACAGATCAAGGAGCAAGCAGACTCTAGAGAATGCTTTTAGCTGTAAGCAGACAATTATAGTAATGCACACTGTTACAGTTCCTAGCTGTGGTACACAGAAAGCTCAAAAAATCAAAAATGCACAGAAATGCACGGATAGAGCACTAACAAACAGAAAATACAACTCTCAGTATGAAAAAGCAGTTTACAGTTAAGTAATTCAATAAACATGCAATTAAAGTAATGAAACAGTATCTAGCAATGAAAAATATAGTTAAAACAGTTAAAACAGTATATAAATGCAGTGAAACACTATAAAAAGCTTTATAACAGTGCAAAATGCAGTAGATCAACTGTATAGCACAATTATAAGCATTTTAGAAGTGCAGTTCAGTGAAGTAAGTGAAATAAATAACGTATCCTGCTCTTGGAATCTTAAGGAATTTCTGCTTAGTTTCAGTAATGAAATACAATCCACAGCCTGATAAATACAAGCACAATCTTTTCAAGACACAAGGTTTATATACCAGTAAGGATGGAAGAGCTAGAAGATCAAATTACTACTCAGTCCCTGCTATTACCCAATCACTCGTACTACAGAAGGTCAGGAGGCCTTGTTACTCTCAATAATAATGAAGACAGGCTATCAGCAGAAAATGGCTGCCAGAAACAAAGGAAACTCAAACAAAACTACCAGGCCTAGACAACAGGCCTCTATCAAGATTATGCCACCTGACCAGAGCACAGAAACCTCACTTTAAAAGCATAGAAAGAACACTCACAAAGACAAAATACAAGTCTCAGTATGAAAAAGCAGTTTACAATTTAGTAATTAAATAAAAATGCAATTATAGTAATGCACACTTTTACAGTTCCTAGCTGTAGCCACTAAATGAAAGTTTTAAACAGATCAAGGAGCAAGCAGACTCTAGAGAATGCTTTTTACTGTAAACAGACAATTATAGTAATGCACACTATTACAGTTCCTAGCTGTAGAACACAGAAACTTCAAAAAATCAAAAATGCACAGAAAAACTCGGATAGAGCACTCAGAAATAGAAAATACAACTCTCAGTATGAAAAAGCAGTTTACAGTTAAGTAATTCAGTAAACATGCAATTAGAGTAATGAAACAGTATCTAGCAATGAAAAATACAATTAAAACAGTATAAAACAGTACATGAATGCAGTGAAACAATAAAAAAAGCTTTATAACAGTGCAAAATGTAGTAGATCAACTGTATAGCACAATTATAAGCATTTTAGAAGTGCAGTTCAGTGAAGTAAGTGTAAGAAACAACTTATCCTGCTCTTAGAATCTTAAGAAATTTCCGCTTAGTATCAGTAATGAAATACAATCCACAGCCTGATAAATACAATGGCAGCCACATGGAGGAACTGTGTGCATGCAGACACACACACATAAATAACAAACCTAGGTCAACCACATACCTGCACACACATCACCAGTGGCCCATA